>NC_065525.1:18310492-18469074 GCF_006386435.1 Epinephelus moara | reverse complement strand
GTAGTAGAACATCCTGGTACTTTTGGCATACTGCATCTGACATACTATGTATTGGGACACACTAATTCTTTTTCTGGCATACTAAATAGTATGGTAGTATGGGTATTGGAACACAGGGAGTGTCGGTGAAGATTCTCAGTCATCCAGGTCATGGTAATTGTAAGTGCTAATATCGTAGGCAACTGGACTTGCTTGCGTTTCTTGAAGACGTTTCACCTCTCATCCAAGAAGCTTCTTCAGTTATAAATGACTGGTACGAAGTTGCAGAGTCGTAGGGGTCACGTGAGCTCTTAGTTTCATAGTTGTTAAGGTCACAATGTTCCCCTATCCATGGCAATCCACCCCTACGACTCTGCAAGGGTCGTAGGGGTTAGGTGGTTAGCAGTAATTTTAAGGGACAGGGGTGAGGTACAAATATTACATTTTGTAAGTATCATTTGTCATTCAGCTCCAATTCAAGGCAAAGGTGTGTATAGCTGTTCTGAGTAGCCATCCTACTGCCCGATCTTTCAAAAATAGTTCTCTGTCTTTTGTGCATCCTTGTACATAGTCTCAATGCAATGGATAGTGCAAATAGAGATAACAGTGCACATGTTTGGAAAGTCTCTCCTCAAAGGCTTTCGTGGCACTGCATGCTGCAGCCTTAAATTAAGATTTAAAGCTGTTTCCAATCACAGTACTGCCTCCAATATGTACGAAAACACAGCAATGCTGTGAGAAAAAAGACAGTGAGAGTGTAATACCTCCACAAACTTCTACCTGAGGCAGATGTCTATTCAATGAGAATACGTGAAAACATCTGTGTGGATGTGCCAGACCTTCAAATAAATTGTTAACAATTCCTTCTATTTTAAGCCACAATCTATTTTAAAAGATATTTGTGATGATGATATGCACATACAGCAGGTGGTCAGCAGCAACCGGTATTATCTGGGAAAACTATGGGTAGACTCAGATATAGTCAGTAGCCACAGCGACAGATTTGCCTCCTGCAGAGTCCAAATCTGGAACACCAACAATGCTGGGCAGCAGCAACTGATCATTATTTGAAAGCACAGTTAGCTCTATAGCAGCACCTGAGTCACTTTGCCAGTGTTATACCAAGCATTGTTATGATATGAAACCTCCGGTTTTATAATTTACTTATTGTACCACAGAGGGGATGTGCTAAAAATGAATAAGTCAAAGTGCTAATGTTTTATAAGTTCCCTACAACTAAACAGGTTAGAAATGTGAAAATTCTTCTGAAGTCTGTGGTAAAATTAGTTGTTTTGGGTTGATGTTAATTAAAGAAAAATGTTAAAATTAAAGTCATAAATTACAGATATTGCTGCAAAATATTTTCTGAAAATAGAAAATCATAAAAACTTTTATTGCTCCATATAAATTAGTTTTAATTGGATAAAAAATACAACCAGTGAGGTCACTGGGTCAACGTAAAGGCTCTGCCTACACACACAGGTGTTTCCATTTATTCCGGCTGATTAGAACTCTGCTCAGCTGATCTCAGGAATGAATAATACTGATAATGGTATAAATTCTACTGCTGCTACATGGAGGATCAGAGAGATGTTAATAGGCCCTTTTGACAGCAAACTTTTGGACTTGTCATATCAGGAAAAGCACAGGTGTTACTTATAACAATGTCTCTGTCATACTGAAATGTCCCAGTGAGCCAGCATGCACAATACCAGGGCCGTGAAACTGAAGCAGCTAAATGGAATTCAGCCATCAGTAATTTCATCATTTCACACCTTTACCCCTTTTCCTACTGTGAAATGCCACATTTCTTTCATGAAAATGTCTTAACGCACTCACAAAACTAGAATAGCGCGCTCAGTAGAGTGCAGGCCACTCTGGACAATTCTAGCAGCATATTTCAGAAGTGTCCCAGAAAAATCTGCCCTTTGTCTATTTTTGACAGAGTCACAGCATGTTGCACAGAACAGATGTAGTTTTCCTGCTAACAGGCACTATATGTGAAATAAAATAAAATATATGAGTATGAATGTATTTCAATCTTTGATGCATGTCATTGTAGGCTACAGCACCACAAATTAGGAAATAACAATACACACAGATAAAAGAAAATAAATAAACTATTTAACTACATAACCTGCTGACGTACTGATGGTTGAAGCACAAATATCAAGGAAAAATGACCAAATCAACAAAATCTGAGAGTTCACAAAATCAGACAGGTAAAACTCTTTACTTATGCAACACTCCTGGTGTGGTATGGCATTGCGCAACCACGAGATGTCCTTGAGCATACACTCATGAATGTGCATAGATGATATTAAGCTGATTGTTCCAGTAGTATTTGAGATTAGCTGTTGACACACACACACACACACACACACACACAGGACCAATGCGCTGATGGCATAAAACAAAGAAGCAGTCCCAAGCGTTTGTCAGGAGGCAGGTTGGAGTGGTGGATGTGTCACAAAAAAACAGACTTTCGCCTGGGACTTCCCCTGGAGTGGCATGTTCAGATCTGTGTGAACTTTGAGTGAACTTTGAGTCATATAAACGTACATCCTCACCATGTTTCATTTCCAAAACCTAACCACAATAACTTTTACTGCTTAAACCTAACCTGTTAAGTTCATTACGTAACTGTACATCAAGGACGTAACGTCATTCATGGGGCGCAAATTCGTAGGATATCATAGGAACTGTTGTGCCTGCATGTTTTGAAGGATATCATACAAACTGTTCTATGAGACTATGTTGTGATGTTTTACATTTTATGCAGATCTAAAAATGACAATGTCATATAAATAGCTAATCTGGGATTGAAAAAACTTGACGGATGAAGCACAAAGCTAAATGTGCATGACTTAAAGCTTTAATACCTACAGTTTGTTGGAACTTACAGCTGGGTTGGCCACTTTGAGAGGAGTCAGTCTATGTATGGAATTTTAAATGTAGCAGCAGACACAACAGAGTGATTTATGGTTACACCTTAATAATTTATGTTTTGCAATCGAGCATACAGCAGCTGTCAATTCATCACTCTGAATGAGCAGTTAGCCAAACGCTCTGGTAAAACACAAGCAAAATCAAACAAAACAGGCGTTACTTGTACACTTAAACCTTGTTTTCCGGGGGAGATTTTGCATCTCATGTTTCAACAGTTTGCTTTGATCCGGATGATTTACGAGTCTCTCTGCAGCGGGAGCCCAAGGTTGTAACTGCGAATTCAAAATGACCCCACACAACCTGGTTCCTCCCACAATATGTCAGATATGACAGATAATATGCAAATGACCGGCAGTCAAGATTCCACTGATAATGCCTCTGTAAATTTTCACAGACAGTTAACACTTGTGACTCTTGTTTATGTTCCTCGGAATAACTGTTCTACAAGTGTTTGCATAGACACACAGTTTAGACGAAAGTAAACTCTAACCATACAGTTATATGTAGGGTTGCAATGTGTGTGTGCATGCATGTGTGTGTGTGTGTGTGTGTGTGTGTGTGTGTGTGTGTGTGTGTGTAGAGGTATCCCTATAAGACAGGGGGAATATGCTTGGCCCGCCTACAGCTGTGATGAATGGGTCTGAGGCTTTGTACCACAATGCCCCTCACTTCATTACTGTCACATGGAACAGATGGTGCCTTTCACCGTAGCATCACATGTACACACAGAGACACACACACACTCACACTTTCTTTCCGGGGATGCCGTCGTTCTGTGATGTGCACACACACACACGCAGGGGACAAGGAGGCTTAATGAATTCTACACCACATGCAGCTTCTGAGCTCAGCTGAGGCATTAATTTACAGATCTGAAGAGCAACCAAACAAAAAATTAGATCATGAGTATGAAATGTTAAACAAACCAAACAGGGGGTAATTGAATGTGGCAAGGAATAAACAAAGACCTGTGTTCCATCTTCCAAATGGAAAATTGTTTTGGTACTTGGGAATCTTGATTTGCCAGCACAGCAACACAAAACCCCAAGATGTTTGAGGGAAAACAACAGTGTGTTTCCATGTGTGTGTGTGTGTGTGTGTGTGTGTGTGTGTGTGTGTGTGTGTGCGCATAGGTGCCTTAGGGACAGGAGGTTACACATTCTTCTTTTCATACACACCTCAACTATTGCTCAGCGTTGGACAAACACACAAAGTGCAAAGTTTGAGCAAGTGCTTTCCTTTATTATGCATGCAAACACGTTTACTAAGTCAAACATAAAATATGCCAAGAATCACATGAAATATTGCTCTTGTTTTAACAGTCAAAGAGCACCAGATGCACATAAATCAGCTGAGAATAAAAATCTCACCTACATCCTGCTCACTTGTCTTTGTATTCTTCTTCTCTGCTTCCCCGATGAGGCCCCGAAGTCCTGAGCTTGTGGGTGTGTGTCACATTTGTGAAGGTCCTTTGCTTGAACAACTTTCTGCGCTGCCTTAAACCAAATTTCCCCAGGCCTGACCATTAACCCTTCCTTTCCACATGGGTCACAAATTAACAAGTCCCCGCTCACTCAGTCGTGCAGGAGCATCCCTGGAGCGCACAAATGTGGAGGGCAAGTGGAGCACGAGCCAAGGGGGCTGAGCTGTGGCATGGAGAGGTGTGAGGAAGCAAGGCTGGTGGGTGGTGAGGTCACCTCTGGAGAGATGGTTGGAATAGTGATGATGGATGTCCAGTAAGTCTTACTGATGAGGATGATTTTAGATGCTTCTATGTGGGACAGGCATAGGCGGATTATGAGACAATGGGGCCCTGGGCACAGATAAGCAAAAGGACCCACCACCTTTCCTACATAGGAGCAAGACATGCAGACTTTTGGTGATTTTTTTCAAAGAGTCTTTTTGAGGTTTTGTGTCTCTTTGAGTCAGTTTGTGTCTTTTTGTGGTTGTTCTGTGTCTCTTTGTAGTCATTTTTCTTTGTAGTCATTTTGTGTCTCTTTTTGGTTGATTTGTTTCTCTTTTGTAGCTGTTTTGTGTCGCTTTGTAGTCATTTTGTTTTTCTTTGTAATCATTTTGAGTTTCTTTGTGTTTTTTATGTGTCTCTTTGTGGTTGTTTTGTGTCTTGTGGTTGTTATGTGTCTCATTGAAGTCATTTTGTGTCTTTTTGTAGTTGTTTTGTGTGTCTTTGTGGTTGTTTTGTGTCTCCTTGTGGTTGTTATGTGTCTCTTTGTAGTCATTTTGTTTTGCTTTGTAATCATTTGTGTCTCTTTGTAGTTGTTTTGTGTTTCTTTATGGCTGTTTTGTGTCTCTTTGTAGCTGTTTTGTGTCTCTGTAGTCATTTTGTTTTGCTTTGTAATCATTTTGTGTTTCTTTGTGGTTGTTTTATATCTCTTTGTAGTCAGTGGTGTCTCTGTATTCATTTTGTGTCTCTTTGATGTTGTGTTATGTCTCTTTGTGGTTGTTATGTGTCTCTTTGTAATCATTTTGTGTTTCTTTGTGGTTATGTGTCTGTGGTTGCTTTTTGTCTCTTTTTGGTTGATTTGTGTCTCTTTGTAGTCATTTTGTTTTGCTTTGTAATTATTTTGTGTTTCCTCTATGGTTGTTTTATATCTCTTTGTAGTCACTGGTGTCTCTTTGTATTCATTTTATGTCTCTTTGTTGTTGTGTTGTGTCTCTTTGTGGTTGTTATGCGTCTCTTTGTAGTCATTTTGTGTCTCTTTGTAGTTGTTTTGTGCATCTTTGTGGTTGTTTTGTGTCTCCTTGTGGTTGTTATGTGTTGCTTTGCAGTCATTTGTGTGTCTTTGTTGTCATTTTTGTCTCTTTGTGGTTGTTTTGTGTCTCCTTGTGGCTGTTATGTGTCTCTTTGTAGTCATTTGTGTCTCTTTGTAGTTGTTTTGTGTCTCTTTGTGGTTATTTTGTGTCTCTTTATGTTGTTCCCTGTTTCGTTGTGGTTGTTTTGTCTCTTTGTAGTTATTTTGTGTCTCTTTACAGTTGTTTTGTGTCTCTTTGAAGTTAGTTTGTGTCTCTTTACAGTTGTTTTGTGTGTCTTTGAGGTTATGTCTCTTTGTAGTCATTTTGTTTCTCTTTGTAGTTGTTGTGTGTCTCATTGGCATCATTTTGTGTCTCTTTGTAGCTGTTTTGTACTTCTTTGTGGTTTGTCTGTGTCTCTTTGAAGTCAGTTTGTGTCTCTTTATGATTGTTTTGTGTCTCTTTGAAGTCAGTTTGTATCTCTTTGTGGTTATTTTGTGTCTCTTCGTAGTTTTTTTGTGTCTCTCTTTGTGATTGCTTTGTGTTTCATTGAAGTCATGTGTCTCTGTATTCATTTTGTGTTTCATCATTGTGTTTCTCTTTGTAGTCATTTATCTCTCTTTGTGGTTGTTCTGCCCCTTTTAGTAGATATTTTGTCTCTGTTTGCAGCTCCTTTATGGTCTTTTTTAGTCTCTTCCTGGTTGATACATGTAAATTACTAACACTCTGAGCCTCTGGGCCTGGGCCCAGTAGGCCTGTTCAGTAATCCATCCATGGAAACAGGCATCTTATCTCTCTCTGCTTCTCTTTCCTGTCTTTGCTAATGTCATTTAAATCTTTAGTAACATTCTCCTTTTAAAAATGTTATCAAACTTAATTGTTTTCACTTGTGCATGCTTGCACTCTTCTTCTCCTTTTATTTCTTAGTGCTAATTGTGTCTAACCTGTCCTGCAAAAAAAAGAAGCCAAAAGTCTATTCTACAAACACTTGCACTCTGAGGAGCAAAGTTCACAGGACTGCACACTCTCCTTTAAAGTTACACCTGCCAATAAGAGGGTGCAGTAAACCCTATCTCTAACTTAGCACACGTTTAAGCCGCATTATCTAACTGAAAATCAGAGCCACTGATACAAGGACTGAGACCACACGCCACACAGTCCCCAGTCCAAGCCCTATCTCTGCATGGAACAAGTCCAGACTACATGATCCCGGTATTATCTTATTGGTTTAACATTACTAAGCAAACTGTGGCAGCACACCAGACCACCAGCTATTGGTTCCCTTTTTGCTTTATCTTTTTCTATTTACTCTACTTTCCTTCTGCTATCTTGAAGGGGGCCATTAAAGATGCATCTTTCTTATTTACGAGCGAACCAAGACAGGGTGTGTGTGTATGTCCATATGTGTTTAGGTACTTAAAAGAGGTCAGGAGGAATGGAAGAGAAGGAGAAAACCAGGGTAAAGAATAAGAAGATCTTTGATGACCTTGTAGGTGAAAAACATCACTCAAATCACACGTTAAAATTGTTTTAAAATAAAATGAGTAAACAAGGTAGAATATGAGATATTGCATGAATTAAAAATAATTTTACTTGCAATTCCTGAATTTAGAGGACAGAAACTGCCTCTTTATTTCACAACAACATGTGCATACGTTAACACATCAGTGTAGCACAATATGCAAACAATGGCTGAATGAATGGACTTTTTTTTGGACTATTAGTGGAGTAACTGGTCCCAGTGGGCAGCAGATGCAGGACAACCTCCTCACCATGTAACAATAGCTCCCAGTCCATGCTGTCCATCCATCTGTATTTGTCCAATACAGTAAAGAATCCCTGCAGGAAAACCAACTGGCATTCTTCTGTTGTCCATTGTGATGAAACTATCACAGGAATGGATCACTAGGAAGACAATCCAACCTAATTCTCTGATCCCAAACCAAAAAGAAGGCCAGGGATGGACTTTGATTGATCAGGGAACAAATGGACCAGATTCTCCCTGCCTGCTTTTCTCTGCACAGACTAGAATTTGAATGGCTAACTTAGTTAATTTCCGCCGCCTGTGGCTTCATCCCTGTCAGAGTCTGATGGAGTAGCTGGTTTCAGTAGGTGGCTTGTAGTGACCTGGGGGTTCATACATGCTACTAATGCTGCTGGAGGTCCTTGGCTGCTGTCTCTGAGGTGAGTGAATGTGGACCCCCTAGTAGAGGTGAAAGCACATCACACATTCCTGCGTCTACAAGGAGATTGCTTATCACTGTAGTGACACTGAACGCCCCTGGGTCAAACAGACACACGTTCACGTCAACCGAATAGTAGCCTACAGCTGTGCTATTAAATGATCCGATGCATTGAATTCTATACATCAGTCCAAAAACAATGCAGACTTAAACTTACTTAGCAAATAGAACAGGGCAATGCACCATCTAAACATCAGATGGTTTAAATCATTGTATTTGTCATGTCATCGCAGCAGAGTGATCTATAGTTCCTGAGTTGGAAGCTGTCACAGCATGACAAACAGCATATGCTTCTGGGCTACTCTGGAGCGCCAAACTCTCTCAACGCCCAATGCCTCCACAAGTTTTACGAGCTAATCAGCCTAAAATAGACTGGAGATACACTGAGTCCAAATATTTGTATTGAAGATGAGCTTCATAATATATGGTCTAAGACACTCCAAAAATATTAGGAAGCAGGAAGCAACAACCTTCAGCCAAATCCCAAAACTCAAATTTGTGATGCTCTATAGGCAATGAATTGGGAACGGTATAGATGACACTGAGAGCATCTAAGGGAATGCTCCGAGTATATGGGGACATTTTCTGTGTCAGAGCTGTGACCAATAAAATAGAATAAAACTCATTTTAGTATAAAAAAAGACAACAAACATTCAGTGGGTTAATAAAATCAGGTTCCCATTCATTCTCAATAGAGCAGCTCCAGACTTTATACTCAATGATATCAGTAACAGTAACAGTGTGAGTAACAGTAGCTCATGTTCACAAATATTGACTGAACTTTCCTAGGCCATGGAAATAACATATTGCAATTGTTAATTAAGGCGGTGTTTAAATATTTTTACAGGCATAGAGGGGCTTGCTCGCTGGTTTGGTTTCATAATTACTCAGTGTTCCTATGAAATCAGCTACTTACTGGATATCCCAGTAGGTATAAGGGAATAAGGGTGATAAGAGTGTAAGGAATTTGTGTTCAGAAGAGATCTAGACATAAATCACACTGTTGGTACTTTCTTAATTACACAGGACAGGCTAATTACAGATTACATAGACATAGGGAACAGACAGGTAACAAACAGGTTTAGCTCATTATGTCCTTTCACAACAGCTATGACATACTGACTAACAGTTAGCCACAGAAATCTTCACAGTGTCCCTCAGCAACAATGCCAACCACATACCTTTATGGTATATGCCAGCGAGTGGTAAAGTTTTAGTGCTGATGTACTGTAAGTGTGCAGGAGTTGGCTCAAGCTCTGCCTCGTGGGTTTTTTGGGGGCCATGAATGAATAATATAAAAGAAACTGCTGGATCAGACACCTGACAAATGTAACCAGTTGGCTAAAGTGTTAGCCAGGCTTAAGATCTGTCCACACCATAACAATAACCATAACAGTAACTGTAATGATAACGATGTGAGCATCCATAATGGTGAATGATAACATTTTGTAGTAGCGCCAAGCATGCACTGCATGCTCAAACTGTGTCCACAGCTTAGGAAAAAGGATAATGTCAGTGTTTCTATTGTTCTGTCATTGTCGTTAGTGAAATGGACTCGCCATTGACTTGAGTTAGAATGATCCTTTAAACAATATATTTCTGTAGTTATTGTTCTTGGTGTGTACGGCCCTTCACTCAGTGCTATCCAGAGGCTTTAAACTTCAGATTTGAGCCACAGGAGTACTTCCTGATGCACTTAATATTGACATGGACATATTTTATTTTGTCTAGCACTATTTATTGTGGTGATAGACTGCAGCCTAGCTACACTGTAATAGGTTTTACAACATGTTATGACCTGCATACTCAATATTTACTTCGTAATGACCTTCTAAAAGGGGTACCATTATGGGTACTAGCATTTAAGTAGCCAAACGAGTAACATTACAGGACAGTTAAATTGTTATGGAGGCTGATTTAAATGGGTTTCCCTATAGTTAGTGTTATGAGCATAGGTCAGTGTGCTGTCTGCCTGACTGCAGGGTGGTAAAGCCCCAGTGTGGACTCTGCCCAGAAAAAAGAAATGGGGAGGAGGGAGGGATGAAGGGAGGAAGGTTTTCATCCTTTATTGCCCATAAACATCCAGGAGTGGAGTCACTCGTGTGCAGTAAAAAGCGCTCGACACCTGCCGGGATGTTGACTCAAAATCTTTATCACCAATATCTAATCGCTCGCCTTCTCCCCCCTGATAAATGGGCTCATGTCGGAATTTTCCCCCTCTAACTAAGAGACATGCTTAACACAGGTGTGAGTGTGTGTGTTTGACAGATAGAGAGGATATGTGAGGACCTGTGCATTTATTCACTTATGGCTGACGTGGTTAATGCTTAAGCAAGTGTAGGTGTGTGTGTATTGATGCCTGTGTGTTAATCTGTGGATCCTCTATACCTTTAAGGAGGCCATGAACCTGGACATAAAGAGGAAGGAGAGAATGGGGTTGTTGTCTAACGAGCTGTGATTAATGGCGAGCAGAACAGACCTGCTGCCACACGCCATCGAAATTAAGTGAAAACCCAAACGCACATGCACAGAAATTCAAAGAGAGATCGGCTGTTTATGCTTATTATGAGGCGGATAATTAAACTGAATGAATGCAGTGAGTCACTGCTCTCTTTCTCTTATGTCTGTCTTTCTTTCTTTGTAACTCTCCAAGAAATACCTCTGACATTCCTCTCAATGAATAAAAGAGCGGAGAAGAAAGTCAAGTGATGTTCAAAGCCGAAAGCAGGCTGACGGTTTCTTTAGATCAATAACAATGATAGGTCTTTTTCGGGTGCTCCTGTGTGATGTGAGATGCTAAGATCTTACACACTTCAAAGTGTTAGGATTACACTCTTTGCTTCTGTTAATCCCGGGAGTCAAATGACAGGAGCTGCCTGTCTTGTTTTGCGTGGGACGGCATGGGCCAAAGCTGTTACCACCGGCAACAAAAACACAAGGGGTGAGAAAGCCGAGCACTCTCTACCTGAGTCTAAATATTTACTCTGAGGTCTGTCACTGCGTCCAGTTTTCCTTGACTGCTATTCACACAAGAACAGTGATTAAAGATAAAAGCGCTGCACTTCAGAGACGCCATCACAAAAGCAGAAACCAGAAACTGTTGAAGCTATGAATGTTGTTCGCCCTAATTTTTCACCCACTGGTGAATACTCAGTGTGTGTCTAAAGCACAGAGCAAACACCACCTAGAAACTCATCATAAATGCCTTCGTGTGCAGGTACAGTCAATAAATTGGTCGGGTTTGAGGAGTGACAGTAATTGTGATACGCTGTGTCGGTAGCACAGGAGCACGGCAACACAATGTGGTTCAAGGACTCCAGCATATAACCTGAAGGTCTGCCGTGTGTGTGTGAGTGTACGTGTGCGTGTGTGTGTGTGTGTGTGTGTCATAAGTCAGCACATGTAAAAAGAGACTACTGTCAGTAGAACTAAAGTCTCGCCACACCCAGAGGTGCATGTTATAATGGTCCAAATACAATGTGAACAGACTCACACACACACTGAAAGACACAAACACACACACATAGTGACTTGTGCTGTCTGAAAAGGTAAACTGCGAAGTCCAAGTCCACTGGTGGAATGTAACAAATGACACGCACTATACTGATGTACGTATGTGTTGTTAAGTGTCACCATCGTATGAAACTTAGTTCAACTTCACCACATTTACGAAAAATATAGTACTTTTTTTTAATACCACAGAAGTCGTTGTTACCTCTCTCAGTGACAGCTTCCTAGCTCAGAATCGTAGCTGGGAACACGCTGGCTTATTAACATTAATTTTAGCTTGGCTCCTTGTTAGCTTCTAGCAGTCTGGACCACTCTGCAGCAGGAAGGATGGCGAGGCATTCGGGTGCCGTACACTAACAATGGCTTTATTGCAGCCCTCACCACAAAACAACAAACATGGCCTTCTCATGAGATTTACAGGTAGCCCTTAGCTTATTTAGACACTTAATTCTGCTGACTATCATCAGTCTTTGCCGCCTGCCATCTTCACCATGACACCCCGAGAGCTGGGTAGGGAGTAGAGAAGCAGCCATTGGCCTCCCACTTAACACTCCTGGCCGTCATTCCCTTTGAGTTGCAGACTGCTGTATTGCAGCTGGAGTGATTTGCAGATTAAGTCGAGTCAAGTAGAGTCAATTTTATTTATATAGCACCAAATCATAATAAAAGTTATCTCAGGACACTTTTCATACAATGCAGTTCTAGATCATACTCTTTAACTGACTTAATTAAATTAATGAACAGTATAAAAATACTACTGTATACTTAGTATTCTAGAATATATATTAATATAACACTAACTGGGCCTTTTTTTTTTAGCAAACTGGGTACTTTACTTTGTACTTAAGGTGCATTTGCTGATAATACTCTTCTAAAGCAATCTTCTTACTTGTAGTGGTATATTTTTCCACTGTGCCACTGCTGTTTTTACTTGAGTAAAGAACCTGAATACTTTTATCACTGCCCTGTGCACTCAAGACACTCAAGACCACCAACATAGTTATATTTGCAGACGATATAACCCTGGTGGGGCTAATCACCAAAGGCGATGAGTCTGCCTACAGAGAAGAGGTAGTGAGGCTGACAGAGTGAACACAGAAAATAAAATTATTCTCAATAACAAGAAAACGAAAGAAGTCATAACTGATTTCAGGACAAGCATGATGTCCATTCACCACTGCACATCAACAGGGAGAGGGTGGAGAGGGTGACCAGCTTTAAATTCTTTGGTACACACATTTCAGAGCACCTCTCATGGACAACAAACACCATGGCGCTAGTCAAGAAGGCACAACAGTGGCTATACTTCCGGAGGACGCTCAGGAAACCTGTCACAACAGCTTCTGGTGCCGATCTACCACTGCTCCATTGAGTCTGGTTTGGTAGCTGCTTGTCATAAAAACTGCACAGAACATCGTACACCAACAGCGACCTGCCCTGGACAACATCTTCACCTCCCGGTGCCTGCAGAAAACGTATAACATCCTGAAAGACTCATTCCATCCTGCTCATTACCTGTTTGAACTGCTGCCCTCCAAAAAACGCTACAGGTCCATCAAAACATGCATCACAAGATACATTCTCTACCCCAAAGCCATCACCATACTGAACTCTGAACTGAAGCAAACCCACTAAAACACATTACAGTTCTTTTTCTTAAGTGCAATGACTTATTTTATGTGCAATATTATGCACGAGCACTGTTTTTATCCCATTTTAACTGCATATGTTGGCAGTGAGCGGAAATAGAGGCATTTATTTATCTATTTTTATTACTATTAATTACTTATTTGTATATAAAAGCCAAGTCTTTGGGTGCACCTGAATTTTGTTGTGTGTTTGTACAATGACAATGAAGAAATCTGAACTCTGATATACTGAAAACAGTTCTGCATACTCATCTGTGCACGCTAATGATGACTATTAATCTCTTTGATTTCATTAGAGGCCTGCAAAAAGAGAAAATTACAGCTTTACAATGTTTGTGTGAAATCAGTCTTCGATTTTACAGCATTCTTTAATTGCAGCCTAATTACCCTCCTTACCCACATGTGACTCATCTGCTTTATTAACCATAGCAGAATATGTTGCTTATCTGCAACTAATGCAATGAAAGCAAATCTACAAATGAAAGTGAATTAGCGTGTATATATTATGAGGCAGCCCACCTACAGTGCAGGTGAGTACACACACATCTCAAGATGGTCAACAGATAGGAGCTGTCTCTGAACAATAGCAGCGGGGCTGAGGCCCAGCCGGCACTGCGACTGCAGGGGGAGTGCAGACACATACTGATAGTGGATGACCTGATAAATAAAGAGAGAGTGTGTGAGAGAGGGAGAAAAAGGAAGACCTCCTACCAGCAAGGCCACACAGGATCAGCCACGTTTTACTAATTCATCTGACCTCCAGTCGGCTTCCGTTTGTGTTTGTTTGTTTGTTTGTTTGTTGGGGGGGATAACACATCTAAATGCCAGTGATAGCAGTGAACTGGCACGCTGCTCTCTGTTAGAACTCTGTCTGGTTTCATTTATTTGACATACTGGGCACATAGATTGTTCAGTCCCCTGGCATCAGTGAATAAGGCTGAAATGGGATTACACAGTGACTTGTCTTCATCTCAGTCCTCCACCCTTTTTTGTGTGTCCTTTTTTTTTTTTTTTTTTGAGTCCTGCTCTGGACTGGGCCCTTCTCTCAGGTCTATAAAGCCACGCTGATGAGCCTGACTGGCCCGAGCTCTTGGGGCCAGTAATAATCTCTCTTTAGGAGGCTGAGAGGGTGAAGTGAGTCATAAGAACCCTCTCTGTCAGCTTTAACTGGCCAGCAGAAAGAAAAAGTCATAATTATAGTACTCTCTCTGGCTGGATTTAAATAAAGCTTCCTGGCTGGGCCCCTATAGACACACACTCTCTCACTCACACACACACACTTCAATAAAGAGGCACTAATCAATCAGGGGTTCCCCTGCCACGGCTTCATTGGAGCCCCTGTCTGAAAGAAGGACTGACAGCCCTCAACCTCCCAGTATTGTCAGACAAGACTGATTAGGCTTCTGACTGGCTACCTCAGCCACCAGCTAGAAAAGCACAGAGGTTAAAGGGTCTCCATTTGAAATCGACGAGCACTGAAAAGTTCTGGACACCTGCTTTTTAAAGTGATGCTTGTCTCTGCGGTCCTATCCTCCTTTTTTGTTATTTGCAATTTGAGGGCAGAGCAGGCGGGGAGGGAGAGAGTTGTTTGAGAGAGTTAAAAAAAAAAAAAAAAAAGGGGTGAGTGGGTTACTGTGTGTGCTTGTGTGCGTGTGTGTGTGTGTGTGTGTGTGTGTGTGTGTGTGTGTGTGTGTGTGTGTGTGTGGCTTAAGTTTTGAAGGGGGAGCTTGGCTGTGGGCCAAGGCTGGAACAAAGAGGGGACACTCTTTACATGCATAGCCAGACAGAGCAAACTGGCCAGCAGCGCTGCCAGCAAATACAAGGCTCAAAAACAGACTTAGAGAGAACGGAAAGAAGGAGAAAAAAAAAAAACTGGAATATCAGACTAACCCGAGCATCAGCTTGCTCCACCTACTAAAACTTTTCATCCTTCGTGTTTGGTTAAAACGAGTAATGTATTGGGTGGCATGCTCATAAGACGTTAAATAGCACAAGCTGCTTAGATTTTATTGTGTTTGCGTTCAATATGGAGCTGCGTGGCCGTGGGTAAACGGAAGCGATCCCTTCGCAAACACCCACATGATGAACAAATACAGGCAATTAGTGCAGTGCAGCAACAGAGAGATGGGAGGACTGAGGAGAGGAGATGGGAGGACTGAGGAGAGGAGAGGAGAGGAGAGGAGAGGAGAGGAGAGGAGAGGAGAGGAGAGGAGAGGAGAGGAGAACTATTTGATTCATAACACAAGCTACATAAGTAAAAATACAATTGTATGTGCACAGCTTTACATTTAAATTGCCAAAACATGACCATATCATGAGATGTACAGATATAATATTGATCTGTACTTCTTTGTAATCGTCAAGGTTGCCTGTAATCAAATGTGTGTATGCTCTCTCTAGATGAAACACAACAACACTTGGATCTTACCATCATCACAAAACTGTATCCCTAACCTCTGAATGGCTCGGTAGCAACTGAACAATTCCTCAGTGCCATGACACTTCAGATGAATGATTTCTAAAGAAAAGCTTTTTTTCTCTCCATCACTGTTATTTTTAAGAAGGAGGTGCAGTGGATTCCCTATCTTTTATTCTCTCCTTTCCTCCACTGAATTCGGCTTAAAGCTCTGAAACGACTTTGCCCTTTAAAAAGGAGAGCCACTCCATCAATGAGGGACAATAGCATATTCTGACAAAAAGTCCGAGGGCGTTACGCCACCCTGCCATCACCAGGTTCCTTTCCATACAGCCTCTGCCGGTGACTGGTAAATGCCACTTTCAATCTTTTCTCCTTTCTCTCCCTCTTTCCTTTTCACTCCTCCTGTTCCTTGGCCCTCAATGGGTGTGTTAAGTATTGTGCGTTGTGATGGGGGCGGTGAGTCAGTCAGGATCATTAAAAGCAGGCCGAGCCTATGGCCAGATCAAAATAATTAACTGGAGAGGTCACAAGCTAATGAAATGAAATGGGGGGCTGAAAGGAGCCCCTAAATGGTCCTCACTAATCCTCCCTTTACCTTGTTTTAGGGAGGGGGCAGGACTCTGTAAGCCAGGGCATCTCTGCTGATAATAGGTTGTGGGGTGCAGGGGGGACCTGGGACTATGGATTTGTGTGCCTATGTATAAGTGTGTGTGTGTGTGTGTGTGTGTGTGTGTGCATGAATAAGAGAGAGAGAGAGAGCTGCAAAAAACATCCACCTCAACATCTCATTTGATCACATTCTGAGTCACAAAAGCTTTTCCAAAAATGTGTCCAAAAGCAAAACTGTTTCCAGGAGGGTGTTTTCTTTTCAGTTGCTCTAATGCAAATCAGCTTTACGTAATCATGTGTCATTTAGGCGTGGAGGTGCAGTGGGGCGATCTCTTTGTTAGAAGATGTTGACATTTGTTTCTTTAAAGAATTCAGTAAGAACAAAAAATAAGTTAGGTGGCGATACCACACTGTTAAAATATTCTATTACAATTAAGTAAAACTCCTTAAAGGGATAGTTTGGGTTTTTTGAAGTGGGGTTATATGAGATACTTATCTTTAGTGAGTGTACCATACAGTTGGTAGATGGTGGGTGCTGTTCTCCCTTTTTGCAGAGACAGATATGAGTAGCGGGACAAGGATGAAAGTTGAGGCAGTGAAATTCCAACTGGGCTGGGCAGGAGGGAACCAAGAAAGCGGTGTTAACGTCCTGTAAGATTCTGAAGCCAAACCTTGTTCCTTTTTCCTTGACCTAACCACTTGTTTTTGTTGCCTAAACCCAATCATCTGTGTTTGTTGTTCAAGTAAAAAAAAACCCATCAATTTACAGTGTTGTACCAACGTAGTGTTTATTTTGACAGAGACTGTATGTAAACGTTAAATTTCCTGTGACAACGGAAGTGTATTTTGAAAGAAGACGATGCATGTAACAGGCAGAATGTCAACAACCAACGCACCCAGGGTACATTTCACGACGTGGTTGTGAAAAGTCCATGACCAAACGTCAATATGTGACGAGGTAAGAGTGAGAATGTGTTGGTGGATTAGGGTTAACAGCAAAATGTATTTAAGCCCCAAAAATATCAATGTCAGTCTAAGTGGACGCTATATTTAGAATATTTCTGCCGCTTTCGCTACACTTTCTCAACCATATAACTTCCATATTCCTATGCAAAAAAAATCGCACAACTGTGCATTATGCCGCTGGTCAGCTGTTTGGGTCAGAAAGTGCTGATATTGGAATGAAACTTCACTTTTCTAAAAAAAAAAAAAAAAAAAATTTAAGATGGTACATGCTTTTGTTTTTGTGGGCTGTTCACACAAAGAAATGATAACAGCAGTGGCTATTTACACTCAATATGGACATCAACACTCACTAATAAGACTGAGAGAGCTCTGCGTTTGCAGTTACCATTTCTCTCATGAGGTTAATGTAAAACCACCACCAAATATGCAGAGAGACACTTGCTGAGAACACTGCTGTACCCAGCCATCAGGTAAAATTACACTAAATACCTACAATAAATTAAATAACTTACCAAACAACCAGTAAAATGTGAATCGCTGGCATCCACAGATTCAGAAAGATCCTGAGGTTGTGTCGTAACCAAGTCTGGGCAGCAGTTGCTCTCTGGGTCAGTGAGCATGCATTTACAGTTCACAGTTAGCCTGTGCTCTTTCTGGGCCTCCAGTTTCCACAAAAGTTTCCTCTTTCTCTCTCTTTATCACCCTTTATCTCTTTTATCAGTCACCCTCTGCAAAAGTTCTTGCTTTGTATATTTTGGTTCACAGAGTTATCCTTTCTTTCTCCGCAGTCAACAGCATTTCGTCATTGCTGTCAGAATCAATTTGTTTATTTATTTTTTTGTGTATGTTTTCTCCTCCATAAACTGCTGAGAGTCTGACCAGATTAGGTGACCTGCAGTGTAGAGTGCACAGCACAGTTGGGGGTGTCTGTGTAGCAATACATAAGTTATATGGTTGAGAAAATGTAGCACCAAAGAAAAGGACTGTCTGACGGCATGGTAAAGTAGTGAAAATGTACATATAGTGTCAATGTAACGTAAAGCTTCAATTAAAAGCCTAGTCCCTTTTACTAGCTGGGTGTGGCTACACATTTTGACAAATAAAGGCCTGTCTCAATTAGAAGCCTGGTCTGGTTGCCAAGCAGCTCATTTTATAGAAGTTCTTTGGATGTATGAAACTAGGTTGTTGGCCACAGATCTGAGGTAAGGTGAGTTAGCTACTTAGATCACACATGAAAATATAAATGTTTAAACTGTTGTCAATATGGAGATGCTAGGAGAGACAAGAAGGAAAGACAAACATTATAGTGACAGATAATATCCAAATATGTCAATGTAGGTCTAAGATTAAAATGCGGGCAACATCAAGGCTGTGAAACAAGACAAGTGGACAATTTAACTGTGGTTTAACATTACTGAACCACCTTTTACTCAAGTCCTTTTTTATCCTAATCCTGCATGTGCTCTCATGTTTCCATTCAGAGTCCTTACACACAAACCTTTCATGACCAGAATCAAGTGTACACTAAGCTTTGATACCATAAAGAAGGCACTTCTATTGTGTCATGCAGAGATATTCACAAGACATATAAAAGAAAATATCTAAGTATCCCACTGTCTGTCTGAATCGAACAATGGGAGAATGAAGCATGGGATCCGAAGCTGAGGGCGATGCGTGTCAGAGGCTGATGAAGCCATAGTGTGTCACTGTGAACAGGTTCTTCAGGGGCAGGCTGCAACCTGCTGAGGACCCTAGGACATGACTATGTGTGTGTGTGCTTGTGTGCGTGTATGTGTGTGTAGGGAGGGACAGAACTTCTTTGAGTAAAAAAGAGAGTAGAAAAGTGGTTTTCAAGGTTAAAGGTTTGACCTCTGACATGCAGACAAACATACAATTAGCTCCTCAACACCCGCACACACAATCTTTAGGACATTTCAACATATTGCTGAGTGAAGGAATGCACCTGATCAACAGAGGCATGGACTATTTAAACACACACACACACACACACACACACACACACACACAGACAAAAGTGTCCCGCCACCACTACCACACACACACAAACACACACACAGAGCAAGCCCACACATAACATGTTTTTAGAAAGTTTCAGAAAGACAGTTAAACGTTTTTTTCTTTGATGACTTAACATCTCATTTCATCACACACATACACAAGTGAGGGTGGAGCAGGGCTGTATGGGTGAGCTTTTGATGAGGTTACAGGAGGTCTGTAGAGCAGCAAACATGATAATGATACTGTGAGGAAGAACTGCCAAAAATGTATATGTAAGCAGTTTATAGTATCATATACATGAGGCAATCCTGCTGCAGAGATGTGTCCAAGTGTCAGTGTCTTGATGCGCAGTTCCTATAATGGCCATAAGATGCTGGCTCATGAAAAACCTGTATCAAGGTGATTGGGAAAAACCCAACGATTCTTTCTGTGTGTTCAGATCATTGATGTGAGCAGATCATTGATAGCAAATAATAGAAATATTAAATTACAAGTGAAAAGAAATACATGTAAAATTTCACTCAAGTAAAAGCACAAAAGTAAGCAAAAAACACTCCATGTGTCAAAAGTGAAAGTATTCTTGACAATGGGCATGTAAACAGTTCTTGGATTTTACAGCTTGTTGAGGTGGAGCTCATTTTAAATGCTTTATATATATACAGTATATATATATATATATATATATACTGTATATATATATATATATATACACATATAGGTTAAATCTGTGACGCAGCATCATATTGTGTTTACTCATCACATGTTTTGCTTGTAAAATCTTGATATGAAAACTAACTATATCTGTAAAATAAGTGTGGTGGAGTAAAAATATAAAGTAACGTGAAAAGAAAACATTCTAAAAAAGTGCCTCAAATTTGAATTCAAGTACAGTACTTAAGTAAAAGTACAGTACACACTGATTACATTACATTTGACCATTACTTTGTAAAGGATACATTGAAACTTGAAAACACACTTGGTTATAGTCAGGAAAGGCTTAAAACATCCATGTGTGGTGACACAAAAGTCTCAGGTTGGTGATGTTGATGATAAACACCCAGGCTCGGTAGCTCAAACGCCGCTGGGAAACGCCGCAATGTGTCGGGGGGAAAACACCCAGGTTTGGTGCCACAAACACAGCTGGGAAACGCCGCAATGTGTCGGGGGGAAAACACCCAGGTTTGGTGCCACAAATGCAGCTGGGAAATGCTGCAATGTGCCACTTAAAAAAAACGCCTAGGTTCAATGCCACAAGCATTGCATCTTCTGCTAAAGACACCCAGGTTCATTGCCACAAATTCCAGTGGAAACATGGCAAAGGATGGCCAAAAAACAAACAAACAGTGGTCTTGAACAGTGGTCTGCAACTTGGCAACCGTCTCACCTATGGGTGTTACGCCATCCACCATCCCCTTGACCTCCTGATGACAAATTCAGCTTGTACATTTAATTTCTTCAGAAACGTTGGTATGGTACATATGAAATGAGCAAATATAAAAGTATTCATGGTACATGTGAATACAAAAAGAGGCATGTTTTGGGAAAATGTAACAGGTGTCTTAGTCTGTCAGTTTTCAACTGTGATGATTGCTTGTTGCTTATCCCATCACAGCTTTGCAAAGGCTTTAATACATTGCCCAAATTTGGATTTTATGGCTCCCTTAAGTGAAAGTGAAACTAAACCTCAGTCTGAAAAATGTCCCCTGTGAAACCTATGAGTGACGTCTCAGAGGCTGCACCTATTGCTTGTTTGGTCATGATGAAGAGATCTCGAAAAAATGTTAAAATCATCAGTATACATGATCTAAATAATAGATATAGTCTAAGAAAAGTATTGTTTTTACTGCATTCACTCTTCTGTGTCATCATAGGCAATCTTCCTCTCACCACATGTACATTAAAACGTATATTCTTCTACCACCCATCACTAATTATTGTCTCCATCACTAACTTGGTTCTCATGACACCAGAACATGTTTTCCTCACCTGCCTGCAGACTACCCTGCTCTTAAAGGCATCATTCTGTGCCACTGTTTCAGTAGCAGCTCCACTTTATGGTCCCATCATTGTGCCCATCATCCTCTTTCCAAACCCTAACCTTAGCCATCAGCTCCAGCTCTGCTCCTCCTGCCCAGTCAGGCCACACAAGTACAAAAAAAAAAACCTCTCCCTCTCGAGCTCTGGACAAGCAGCCCACTCCAGGCTGCAGGCTGCAGTCTCTCTGAACCATCATTACAGTCATTAGGCAAGAATAAGCTCTGTATCACAGGAGTCCACCAGCATCCAGTTTAACCCAGCACAATTAGCACATCCGTTGGAGTAGAATTACCCTGTAAAATGAGAATGCTCTGGACAAAAGAGGCAGGAGAGTTGGAGTTGAAAAAAGAGGGTAAGTGTGAGAGAAAGGGGGAGAGAGGAGGAGAAGAGAAGTAAGGGAGGACGGGGAGAGATTAAAATTGTTTGAATTGGGTCCACGCTCGCCCCATTCATTTGGTATTCTGCTCAAATCAGGGCTTTTGTTCAGCCTGGCGTAAAGTAGTGTCAATCATCTCGACCCGGTTTTGTAGAATGGGGAAATTTATTATGAATTTGCTCCTGCAAATAATGAGGACTACCCCCTGCCTGCTCTCCCTTCTCCCTCCTCCCTCTCCCCCCAAGCCACCTCTCCTCTCTCCCCCTCGCCTCCACCCCCATATCAATGCTGCAGAATAGGCAATAGAGAGTGAAGTTAGCAATCTCAGGGCCACTCGCACTCTGGACCCACATCAAAGTGACAGAGACGTCCAATCAGATTTGTCTTACAGGCATTACATGATGAATATGGTGCGGCCGTAGCACAAAAGCGCCTTTGTGTCTCCTCCGAGCAGAGACTATTCACAGCCCGCCACAGCCAGCCAGAGTGGAAGTAAATGGCCAAAAGGGCCCAGGCCAAAAAAAAAAGCACCCAAACTTGTGCAGCACAATGGCCCATGCAAATCACAGCCCCCGCCACCTCCACCCTACCACACATCCCCACCTCTTCCATCCCTCCACCCTTCAGGCCTGGGCTTGGTTCCTCCTCTGCTGGGTCGTCTGAAGTTTAGGGCCTATTCACACACACACAGAGGTGTCAGTTAAAAGTGCTGAGCTGCACGCATTCAAACGTTCATTTGAAAAGAGAAAGATTTCTTTTTTTTTTTGGAAAGATAGAAGAAAAACACGAGTCGAATGACTGACTTTTTTGTCAGAAAGTAAGAGTGACTTGGCGGCTGTGGGCGAGCCTCCTATTTAGCAAGACTTTTGCTGCGGGGAGGAGGATTTCCAGCACACTGGAGTGGCCTTGTGGTATTTGCTTGCATTGAGAGAAACGATAAAATGAATGTGATGGCCCCATCTTGGCACAGAGAGGACTTGTATTGATCCACGTATATTCCTTCAACACAGCCATGAACAATAAAACTCAGAGCGTGACACTGACTCTAACTGTCGAACATCTTTAGCAGATATTCACTGCGATGGATAACTCACTCAGGCACAGCGTATCTCCCACTTTGAAAAAATGAAATGTCTTAATAATGATGTCTGAATTTGAACTGCAGCAACTAAACTATCAATAACATTCGCTTTAAGGGCCTGCTTCATCACAGCGTACATTTGCATCTGCACTGGCTCAAATGTCAGTTCCTGCTGTGCTCCTGCTGTGCTTGCTTTTTAAGGAAAATCCGACAAGTAAAACTTGCTCGGGGAAGAAGACTCTCCAGTGAGAAAGAAAAAAGCTTAGGCAGCATCTGCAACACAAAACTCTCTAAACTAAGGAGTAAGGAGGGGAGAGAATACTTTAACTCTAAAAGGCATTTATTGTAATGGCTGAGGACCAATGTGACCTGCAGTGATTGACTATAACCTCTATCAGAGCAAAAGCGGAGTAGCAGCCGCAGTGATTAGTGCAAAATGCAAGTGCGTCAATAGTGCCTCTACTACACAGGACCATACTCAATCAATAGCCGAGGGGTCAACAGATTTGTCTCTGAATCAGCTACATGGCCCTGTGTGTGTCTGTGTGTGTAAATGAGCCTACTCCAAATCAGTTCAGTATGTTTTCAGTCTATGTTAAATATAAAAGTGTCTGTGCCTCTGCTTAAACATTAACACCTCTGTAAGCATTGCCCAAGGTCGTGCACCATCTCTGTGTCTGTGGTCATCCCTCCAATGTCGTATTTGCATCTTTGCAGCTGTAGCTCAGTGTTTCACAGCTAGGTAAGTGTTTCATTAAGATTTTTGCATTGGTTGAAAATCTATCTGTGAAAGAAAATGTAACCATTTCATCAGTTGTATCAAGTTAAATGCTGTGGAAAACTTCCTCATCAAGTTGTTGTCAAAAAGTTACTTGTTATGGAGTGAATGATTTTTATTGAGTCTTAAGCATCATAAAATGATAGTAAAAATGTAACTATAATAGTCTTGATCTGCAACAATTGTTATATATTAAAGAGACACGGACAGATGTGATTGTTGCCTGAAGTAATGCATGGTGAGAAAAGGTCTAGTTTCACTGTGTTATAAGGTGACCTTTTACTCTAGTCTGCAGTTCCTGGTGTTGCTGACCTGCAGGCAGACGTGGCGCTGAGCTTGGATGAGTTTGGATGAGTCACTCACCCACATCTTCCAGGTACTGACTCTTGTGGGGCTATGACTTTGGATTTTTTTTCAAGTGAGGTCAACTTAAAATACTGTTATCAAAATCAAGTGATAAGTAGTCCTTCATGATAAGGAAGAACTGCTGGTGACGGATTTTCATCATAAGACACTTTTCTTGGGGAAAAAAATGAACAACAACGGAACCATGACGACTAAAATCCACTTCAGCACCTGTCAGCTACCTCTACAGATGCTGGCGCAAGTCATCACAGCTGCAAATTTGACATCCAGATGTGCAAAAGTGCAAAAGAAACTACCCCTGAACCGCCTTTTGAAATAATGAATACTTTGTCTATTTTACAAGCTCAGACCAGTTAAATCAGCTGAAACAACTGAAGAACAAACAAAACATCCATGATTTGATCTGTTATCTCATATTATATTGCAGCTGGACTACTTATATGTAATAACTGAATGTTTTCACTACATAGTTTTTGTTTGTTTTGTTTTTGGCCAAATGATAATTCTGTGCATGTCCTGTCTACGTGACTCACAGTGAGATGCTCATACTGAAAGAGAAAATAGTTGTCTTCCAGTGGCAGTTAGATTGTTATCATGAAAATATTGTCTACCTGTAAAATATTTCATGTTGTGGGACATACACTGATAAAAGGGGTTGTTTTTGCTGACGGCATCAAAACATGAACTAGTCCAGCATTGCGTAATTTACGCACGTATTGGAATGGTCTCCAGTTCCTGCAAAACATGTTAAACCTCCATGAGGCACTCTGATGACTGCATGCAGAGCAACAGATGACCCCTCAACACCCCACTCTTGGATAGTTTAGCCCTATATTATAGTCTAGGTGTGAGCGCATTTGGCGTTTCCATGGTTTACGCATACATTGACGCACGAACACGCATGCATAAATGAGCCGCATTTGATTGATTATTCACCATTGGATTACGCCGAAATTAACATCGCCCCTGTGTATTGTCAAAGTGAAAACGACCCCCGGACAAGATGACATGAATAAATCTATTTTCGCCCCTGCTCCTCCCTGTATGGCCGAGGAGAAAATTGCATATCCATCTCAGAGGACAAGAGACAAGCGCTTACTTTCACTCGGTGCCCTGGCCTCTGCCTGACACTGAAGGACATCAGAAACTTCATTTCAAGCGTATAATAATGGAGCAGCGGGGTATTTTGTGCCCAACATTGATTTGTCTTTTTGAGTCCCGGTGACGTAGGAGGTTATAAAGCAGAGCGTAATTAATGTCATTTATCACTTGTTGGATGTTGTCACTGCCTTCGCCGACAAGCCTCACATACGCGAGCCGTTAACCAATGGGAGCGCCGGAGCCTTTGTCACCGAGTACAGGCACGTGGCTTACACCTGCAGGCTGCAGTGTGTGTGTGTGTGTGTGTGTGTGTGTGTGTGTGTGTGTGTGTGTGTGTGTGTGTGTGTGTGTGTAAGAGAGAGAGAGATGAAGTGTGCATATGCCTGTGGCACACTTTTAGTTGCAAGAAAAATAATTTGTGTTGTGTAAGATTTCAAAAGTCCAGAAGGAAAGTTGTGTTCTTCTGAGCTACTGGGCCTACTGTCGCCCATAGACTTCTTTATTTTTTTTTTTATTAATGTTGGCTGGTATATTGTATTTTAGTTTTTGAATCTATTATGAAATACTAAAGCTATAAGACCAGCTTCAATCAGCCTCTCTTGTTCCCTAATTTCCACTCCCACAGAGAGCACCAGGTGAAATTAAACTCGTTATTTCTCGTTCTGCCTCGCTGAATTTGGCATCAGTGTTTAATTACAATAGAAGATCTTCCATAATTGGCATAATGAGGCGCAAAGGCGCGCACAATAGCGCTCACAATGTGGTGTTGTGCTCCCCATTTTGCAGGAGATGGGCTTTTTGGTCGGGGCTGTGTGCGCCGTGAAAAACACAGTTGGGGATACAACTAGTCTACAACCCCAGGTTTTATTTAGATTGATCTCAATCGGGCAATAAGAATTTTGACCCCTCTCATTGTCTCGCTGACTTTCCCCGGGCCGTATTTCAAAGTGTCTATACCCTTTGAGAGGAGTGAATTGCACCCCCCTCCCTCTCTCCCTCCGCTCCAGGCCCCTCTGGGCTATTGGGTAAAGGCAGAGTGCGCAAAAGAAACAATGCAATGCATGAAACGTAATATTAATCTCCCCGTCCTGAATGCAGACAAAGCGCTGTAGAAGGTGCACGTCTATAATGGTTATTGAGTGCTCACCCAGCTGCGCAATTTTCCCCCGTGTGCCCAACCAAGTCGGGAAAAGGTCATGCAGGGGCTTTGAATAGAAGCTCCCTAGTTTGCTCAATTACCGCCACACACACCCCACAAACACACACACACACACATCTGAGCATGAATGTGTGCAACATCAGCTGAAGAACCAAACTGCTGCAAAGGCATATAATATAAATAGATTCATCTTTATTTATAAAACTTGTTTTACACAAAATATATCTGTTAAAATCGAATATGTACATTTTAGGCTACGGGAAACGGAGAACAAGTGCATACATTGATAAAAGTCTCCTTACCACCTATTTTTAAAAAACAAAACAAACTACAATCTGTCACAGGTAGTAGCCTTGATATTGCTGTCCAGTCACTCAACTCATACATGCCAACTCACTGCCTCACTGACAGCTGGCTCTCACAACACTGTCAGGGGAAAAAAGTGGCAGTGGCTGTTGTTCAGGAACATTATCTGTTTGACTCAATGTACAAAAATATGTCTTCATGTTAAAACAATTCGTCGTATGATACAATTTGTGTTATGAATGGGGAGGAAAACAATGTACAGCACGAAAACAAAGTCTTGTTGACGCATCATCTTTTTGCCGTGTCTTCCAACAGACGTGGCAGCTGAGGAAGGCAGTCCTGCTCTGATGAAACTCATCAAACAAGTCCTCTGGAGCTGCAGCGCCGTCTCTGCAGAGCCTGCTGTGTCACGTATTAATTGCACTTATTCAAACATAACATCAACAGTTCTTTACGTCCACGCGCCAACGTGACACCGAGTCCAACTCCCTCCTTCTTGTGGGGACTTCGGGGCGACTATTCATGCGCTATGCAACAAGAGGCTCCCTCTCTCTCTCTCTCTCTCTTTCTCTCTCTCTCTGAGACACACACTCTCTCTCTTTCTCTTTCTCACTATTGCTTTGCTCCTGCAGAAGCAGCCCGGGTGAGGGAGGGTGGCAACAGATCACTTCCAAGCACTGAGGGCGAGACTGATCTGATGCCTTTACCAAGTCTTTTGTCAGCGTTCCTGAAAGAAGTCAGCCGCTTTTACGCACAGACGCTGCTGTGTGGCTCGGATGCTGTCAGCCTCAGTACCTGTCGAACCAGGTCGTAAAGTCCAACAGCTCCTGTTCCTCGGAGCTCAGAGGCTCATAGCCGCCTTCATCTGATGAGTAGGTGGAGTGAGGCGACTCCGGGTCGGCGGAGTAGCTGTTGGAGAGTGTCGGGGATGGCAACCCGCACTGGAAAGCAGCCGACACGGCGTCATGTTCGTCCAGAAGTTGCTGCAAAGCTCTGATGTACTCCACCGCAGACCTCAGGGTCTCCACTTTGCTCATCTTCTTGTTGGCGGCACCGTTGGGCACATGCTGACGCAGCGTCTGGAAACCCATGTTGACTTGTTTGACCCGGTTCCTCTCCCTTTCGTTCCGCCTGGCCACGGCCACGGGCTGCTGCTGAGGGATGGAGTAGCCGAGGCCGTTGAAGCTCAGACGCCGCTTGCAGCGCAGGAGCTCCGGCGAGCTGGAGCGCTGTCTCTTCAGCACCTTGGTTTTGTTTTGGTAGCCGGCACCGTTGGCGTTGGGGTGCACGGCGGGAACAGCGCAGTCCTGGGCCGGGGCGTGCAGGCTGATGCTGGCGTGTCTTTCAGTAAGTCCAAAGGTGAATGCGGTCTGCGTGGTGGTGATGGTGGTAGTTTCCATCTCGCTGACAGTTCTTCAGAAGTGATGGATGCAGAGGGCGAGCGCAGCCTCTAACAGTGGGACAAGAAGAGCGGAAAGGGGTTGGCAGTGTACAGCTCTCGTGTCCTTCGCGTGGGGACCGTGTGGCTAACTCTAGTCCAAGTCTCTCTTGACTGCTTACTCCACGAGCCGATCTGACCCAAACTTTGGCAGCACTCCTCTTTTTCAACACGCGCCCCAACACACACCCCACCCACCCCTTTTTGGAGACGCACGCTTCGTCGCGAGGCCCCGCCCCCGCTGTGTGATTCTTCTGCACGCCGACTCCCCCGGGCCAGGCGCGTGGCTCCGGGAGCTCAATAAACAATCCCGAGCTTTCACTGCGCCGGGAGCACGCGCTGGGCTCATTTACATTCCAATGTCTCTAACTTGAAGGCCCATTGGTCGATTCAAACGGCCTGCAACCGTGCGAAAAGAAAGAAAGGCGGAAAAAAAAGACAGAGAAAGAAGGGAAAAAAAGAAGAGAGAATAAAAAAGTGAATGGTTTGGTTCTTTGAAATGCCTTTTGAATTTGACAATGTACCCCTGGCAAGTCTTCAAATTATCAGTCTTTTCCCCCCTCGGCCATCTTTCTCCTCCAGCTCTTTACAATCACAAATACCAAGGACGCTCTCTCCTGTATCCAGGCTACAGCTTTACACAGCTAAATAAATTGCAAGCGTGTCTCTGAGCACAATAATTGGCAATTATAAAGCTCGCGTTAAATGTAAAGGTTGACACTATTTATGACATACAGGCGTCCGGGGGCCACAACACAGTCACCTCTCACCTCGGTGCTCCACAGGTCCAGTTTGGTGTAACTTGATTGACAGTTAAGTCTTGTTAAATTCAACACAACTCTTAAACTCATCTGAATGCAAACATTTTATTTAATGTTATAGCCCAAATTTGTTCTCCTTTTACGCGCATGGGCGCCCGCACAGACTCTTACAAGCCAACTCAAAGTGCAGATGCAGTAATGCAGCATTTCAGCACCACATCTGACTGGACAGTTTAACCCAACAGCATAAAACATCCTCCATCTGTGTTTACTTGCCGATTTAAGTCGCACTATTTGTTTTAATCAAAACAAGTTGGGCCCAATATCGCCAGAAGACATCTGAAATGTGTCTCGGATGTGGAAAAGTCTCCTTACCAGCAAATTCTGGCAGTGAGGCACTGTGTGTGGAAACTTAAAGACCGTCGCCCGTGTAATAACAATGGGACACTTGCGACCTCTGGCGGCGAAACACGGCAACTGCATCTTGGAGCTCAACTGTTGTGTTGTGTCTGATTGAGGGAGAGGGGGGATTTCCCTGACAGCTAGTCGTTAGTCTCTTCCTCTTGGCTGAAATTGTGCTGATCTAAAAATAAAGCAACACGTTTCACAATCAGATTTTAAGGCAAGATTCAACAACATTCATTCAGAGACCAAAAAAAAACATGTGTTTTATTATGTAAAACTAGAGAAATCAGAGTGAACACTAATTTAGTGACCCTTCTTGGCTTTTCTTCCAGGCTCTTGCGTCAAAGTCAGCAAAATTCAAGCACTTTCGTGTCACTTATTTGCCAGAATATTTCAAGGTTTTGTCAAGCCTCAACCCATTTAATGAGTGTCACTCTTAAATCATTATAGTACAACACAAAAAAAGAGTTCCTTTCCTCTTTCACCAATACATAAAGTTCCCTGTGATGTTTTTCATCGGCCAACCTTGGTGTCCAGAGGGCGACTGAAGATCTCTGACTTCTAGATAAGCAAGATGCAGCACATGACTCAAGGCCAGACTTTTCTTTGATATATTATTCCCCCAGTTTTGACTTAGACACAATGTTTTCAAACCATTTTTCTTCAAACTTGAATTAAGTGTACTTCATAAAAGTGAAAATTACACAATGCAAAGACAGCACATGACCAAGAAACATCTCTTTCCTACAGACAATGTCTCCATAATCATTTTCTTCCTTTGTGGTTGAGGTGTCAGTCATGTATAACCCACACTGTGTGTGTTCTGTACATAATTTGACTGTGCAGTAATACAGAATTCCATTAGCCATGCTTCTCTGACTGACAGTGCTTTGTGTGGCATTCCCCCCTTTCTAACTCTCAGATTTCCCCTTTCTCTCCTTCCTCCGCCTGGCCAACAGCAGAGGGCGCTGAGTGAAAATAAAAATCTCTGTTACACACTAGTTCACTCAGCACAGACTGTTTATTTCCACAGCCCTTATATCTTGAAAGGGCATCTGCCCTGATGCTACATCTGAACCAGTGTCTGATAAAGCTGTCTGTGTCCCCCTGGAAGGAAACATGTATCAGCTGAAGCCTATGGGACCTTAAGCAGAACAATAAACCACAACACTTCATCAGGAAACACTCAGGAATGTTTCACCAGAAAAGTGTTCTGGTTAGTCAACAATGAGTCACGGACAGTCTTTAAAACCAATGGAGGGATATGAAGTATGTAGATAAATAATAGTCTCAAACATATTTTTTGAATTGATGCACACACACTACAGAACTGTGTATAACAATAGAAGCTGATACAAGATCAAATTCGAATGACTCATGCATCACTTCTTAACTATTGTTTTTCTCTGAGTTTCACCCACACACACACACACACACACACACACACACTAATTTAATCTGAAGTCTGACAAAGTGTTATTCATAGGTAAGGGCGTAGCCATTTATGGGAACCCTAGCAGGTTTTTGGAAACACACTGAAACTCCTGTGTCGAAACAACCACCATTTCTGAAGTTGAAAAAAAAACAATACCTGAAGTCAGCAGTGCTTCACATCTAATACATACTTGAGAGATACATGAGGGTGGTTAAGTATGTACATCTGTCTGAGTGTGAGTTCTACAGAGATAGAGAGAGAGATAGCAAGATACAGAGAGAGAGAGAGAGAGAGAGAGAGAGAGAGATGAAAGAGGAAGGGGAGTCTTTAGCTAGAATTCCCTGTTATAAATGTCCCTTTCAGAAATATCAAAGTTTAACCGTAATTGTGCTTGCTTAATACAAGTTCCTCCTCCGAAGACTTGTATTCATACATGTGGCATCTACTGTGGCATCATGCCAGGAGACTAGAAAATGTGCTCAAAACAAAACAGTTGACTTCCTTGTGTTATATGTAGACAGCAGTGAAACAAGTATTCAGATCCTCCAAAGTGAAAGTACCAATACCACACTGTGAAATTACCCTATTACGAGTTAAAGTCCAGCATTCAAAACCTTATTGAAGTAAAACTATGTAAATACACTGCTCAAAAAAATTAAGGGACCACTTAATGGTCACAGTATAACACCAAGTCAGTTAAACGTCAGGGATATTAATCTGTCCATTCAGGAAGTGCAAGTGATTGTGAATCAGTTTCAGCTGCTTTGGTGCAAATGAAAGTGACAACAGGTGCAATGGAGAGGCAAAAGCAAGACAACCCCCCAAAAGGGAATGGTTTTACATGTGGTGGCCACAGACAGTTGCTCTCTCCTTATCCTTCCTGACTGATTCTTCTCTACTTTTGTGTTCTGCTAGTGTCCTTGTCACTACTGGTAGCATGAGGCAGTACCAGCAGCCCAATCAGGTTGCACAGGTAGTCCAGCTCCTCCAGGAGGGTGCATCTATACGTGTGGTTGCAAGAAGGTTTGCTGTGTCTCCCAGCACAGTCTCAGGAGCATGGATGAGATGCCAGGAGATCAGTCCTGAGAAATGACCTCCAGCAGGCTACTGGTGTGTATGTTTCTGACCAAACTGTCAGAAACAGACTCCATGAGGGTGGCATGGGGCCTCGACATCCTCTAGTGGGACCTGTGCTCACAGCCCAGCACTGTGCAGCTTGACTGAGAACACCAGAATTGGCAGGTCCACCACTGGTGTCCTGTTCTCTTCACAGATGAGAGCAGGTTCACATTAAGCACATGTGACAGGCGTGACAGAGTCTAGAGTTGCCATGGGGAACGTTATGCTGCCTATGACATCATCCAGCATGACCCATATGGCAGTGGGTCATTGATGGTCTGGGGAGGCATATCCTTGGAGGGTTGCACAGACCTCCATGTCATAGCCAATGGTACCCTGACTGCTGTTAGGCACCAGGATGAAATCCTTAGAGCGATTGTCAGACCTTATGCTGGTGCAGTGGGCCCTGGGTTCCTCCTGGTGCAGGACAATGCACGGCCTCATGTGGTCAGAGTTTGTAGGCAGTTCCTGGTTGATGAAGACGTTGATGCCATTGACTGGCCCCCTTGCTCCCCTGACCTGACAATCCAGCACCTATGGGACATTAGGTATTGGTGCATCTGACGCCACCAAGTACCACCACAGACTGTCCAGGAGCTTACTGATGACCATTGACCACTGTTACGTCATTTTGTTCATGACCTGAAGATCAAGACCTGATGTATGATTTAAGTGTTCCCTTTTTGTTTTTGAGCAGTGTATTATCAGCAAAATGTACTTAAAGTATCTATGGTTAAAGTATTCATTGTGCAGGAAAATGTCCCTGTCAGTGTTTATATATGATGTTTTTGGATTAATATTACTGCTGTATTAATGTGTATGATGCATTTTACTGCTGTAGATGTTTAAGGTTTTACTAATTTTAACTCCTTTATCTATCAGTGAGTAGTTTCAGCTACAGCAATGCATCGTATTCTGTAAGATCATCATATGTTTGTCATGTGGTTCCCTCTTGAAAACCACATATCTCTAAAAAGTAAGTTTTTCATAGTGTCAGAGAAAAGGCCCTATTATGGGCTTTGTGACAATGCATTTTCCAGCTGATCCAAAAGGGGTTTTAAAAAGTTTATTTAAGCTCGAGAAGTAGTAGAATTTTCTGAACCCATAAAGGAATACTTCATTCTTCAGTTTACCACAAACATTCAACATTAACACATCTGGAGACACATTGTTTTAAATGGACATTCCACCACTGCATGTATGTATAATCTGCTCTATGTTCTGCCTAAAAATATTCTATATTTCCATTTGCAGACAAGTCAACACTAATGATATTGCCTTTACATTGTGAAAAAAAGTGTGAAATAGGATGTGCGCCCTGCATGTGGTCTGTCAGTGACCAGGTTACATCCCTCCTGAGTGGCCTGTGCTTTCTACGGGCACTTTCTACGAGGGCTGAGAAGTGTTTCCAGTCATCATGAAAAGGGAAGCGCTCCATTAGAGCATGTATCACTTCCTTATTCCTGACACATGTATACTGAGCTGTAGTTGCATGAGCCATATTTCTTAAACAGTCAGTGGCAGACTTATGCATAAGCCTTCCTGTGTCTCAGTTCTTCGTGCGCAGTCTGCGGTCAGGACACGGTTGGACAATAAAATGCAATTTTACCCCAGAAGCAAGTAAAGAGAAGTGGGCTTAGTGACCTTTATACATGCACACAGAGAGTACATTAAGTGTTCCCCAAAGAGGGCGAAGAAAATAAATGTCACAGTTATGCTTTCCTGTGCAGTGAAGCTAGGAAACACTCATGGCAGAAAAAAGGAAGCGAGGCCTCATTTGGTGCAAGCTGAGTAGAGTTTTTCTGAAAATATAGATGAAAACGTATGTCATGGAAACAAGGGAGTCCCCACTGCACTCCCATTCTCTATTAATATTCTGTCTCATTCAAACACATGATACAACCGCGCACCTGCAGGATTCTGACTCTGAAAGTCCCACATTACACTTCAACACTGCACATTTGTTATAAATGACGGTGCATTCACTGGTGGATTCTTTTGTCTAACTTCGCTGGAACATGGTTGGTTTCATGGGACACTATTTTTGCAAGCAATACCTCTTAAAAGTACAGGTCAGAGCAGGTGGGGGCTAAATGCCTCTGCCTCCTTACTAACAGTCACAAGTTGTCATCTGAAGTGAAACTACTAAGAAAATGTTCATCCTTTGATCTTATCATTAATATATGAAAATGCAGTGGCATGTTGTAATGTATCCTGGAACCACACAGAGAAAATCATGCAGCAAAAGTATAAACATGATAAAGTGCCCTTATGAATGTTACTTTTGATTCCTTTCCTGTATAAATAAATAAATTAAATTAAATGAAAGGTGTGGTGGCGAAAAGGCCTAGACACACTTGACCCTTCAGGTCAATTTACTTGCGAAGCATGTTTACTAAAATTGAGCAACCCTGAATGGTCCCACTCTGGGGAGGTCCTAGAATAAGGTGACCTGGCAAACATTGTGATGGTGAAACATTGTGATGGGAAACAGATGTCGTTGAGATACAGTGCACAAATGGGTGCCCCTCCACTAGAGAAATCATGATAAAGTGCCTTTAGTGTGGCCTTAAAATGGAGAAAACATGGTCCAATGTCATATAAGCTGCCCCGTATGTTAGAAAACTTGCCGTGCACTGGTGCCCCACTGCATGCAGCTGGTGCCCTTCTACTTTTTTTGGCCTCTGCCCTTCAGACAGCCTCAGTCCTCAATTACGTAAAACCTTTGTAATATAAACCACCTTTTTGAAGTATTTTAAAGGTCTAGTGTGTAGGACAGTGTAGAGGTGAGTTTGCAGATTGCAAGCAACAAAAAAACTTCTCCCGTATGCCAAGTGTGTAGGAGAACTACGGTAGCCGATGAAAAACCACCCAGTTCCTTGAATGTCTACTTGAGACTGGCTCAAGAAGTGAACCAATCCCCATAGACCCCCATGTTAAAATGCTCAACTTTACAGCAGAAATATGTTTACAGCCTGGTACAAAAAAGGTTTCAGTCTCTATGGCTAATTTCAATATTCACGACAACTGTACAGGGGTGGATTTTGATGTTATGCATATTTAAGAGCAGCGCTGCTTGAGTGACAGTGCAAGGTGTCCCTACAGTCTCTGAGTCAGATGTACCACTCGCTCCTCCACAGCTGCACATCTCGTCTACATATGATCAGTTCTGGCTCCCAAAACCAAGATGGTGACGACTGACATGCTGAACTTAGAGGCTTCAAAACTGCACTCCATAGACCAATGGGTGACGTCACAGTAGCTATGTCCATCATTTTATACAGTCTATGGCAAGATCCTGGAAATGCAAATGCCCCTATTCAGAGCCAGTGTTTGTTTGTCCTTTACGGGCTACTGTGGAACAACAATGCGGCCTCCGTGGAAGAAGGCCCGCTCCGTATGTAGATATAACTGGCTCATTCTAAGTTAAGAAAAACACAACAATTCTTGTTTCAAGTAATTATACAAAAATGAAAACATAGTTGTAAATATTGTGTTCAGTTTTTGCCAACATATCGCCTTAAATCCTCAACACTGGACCTTTAACTATTGACCTGATTGTGCCCTGGAGGCACAATCAGTGCCCTACTTCCTCCATCAATCCATCCAGCAATTTCAAGAGGGTTTGTCCACGAAGGTGCAGAGCAATCCCAGGCCTGTACAGTAAAATCAGACACCAGCTAACTGGGAGGGGCACAAGACTGGAGGTTACTGGCAGATCTGAATCAGTGGCTACGCTCCCTATCTGAGATCTGCGCCTCATCTACATCATTGAACCCACTGCGCCCTGGGAGGATGCTGTGGATGAGGCCTGCGAGCGCAAGAGCCTTAAGTACGCCAAGCTGGCAGCTGATGCTGAGCAACACGGCTGGAAAGCAAAGGTTTGCCCAGTTGAAGTGGGCTGCAGAGGCTTTGTAGGGAGGTCAACTGCCACACTGCTTAAAGATATTGGAATTTGAGGCCAAGCCGAATGTCAGGCCATCAAAGCCATCTCTAGCACAGCCTAACAGGCAGCCCAGTGGCTATGGATTAAGAGTAAAGGTGCCACTTGGGCCCCAAAACACCACTCACACATCAGGGTTCAAGAGACTGAAAGCAGAGGGGGTGCCCACCTGGGACGCCAGGTGTTGCCAATGAGCCCTCTGGAAGTGTCTTGAACCTATCATTGAAACACCAGTGAAGGAGGGTACCCACCTGATGATCCCAATTAAGCTTTTACCCCCCCTTAACCCCCATCCCCCCCAAACTCTAACCCACAATCGCAAGTATGTGCAACAACAATCAACCTCCACCTTGATTAATAAAGTTAGGTAAGATTTTCTCCTGTTAGTTTCTTCTCTCTTCTCTCCTCTCTTCCCTCATCAAAATGAGGGAGTAGGGGGAGGTAGGGTGTAGAGGAGAGCTCATTACACACAGATGTCTCTCATTGGCTCTGCCCTCCTTCTTACTTTTCTATCCATCTAAACCTTTGGCTCACACTCGGACCCCCAGACAGCACTATTACTCCCACTCATAGTCTGAGTATGTATGTCAGGGAGTGTAACATCTAGTCCTAAACTGAACTGAACACAATTCAAGAAATACTGTCACTCTTTTTGTACAGTACCACATTATGTACATGAAGTGATCACATCACAAGTTCTCTTTCTGCTTGTTCCAATCTATATTGGGTGACATAATAAAGCCTTCTTATTCTTATGGATGCACCACAACATTTTATAATCTGTGACAGTAATGACATCATAATTTGGCATTAAACTATAGGACATACAGTAGGCTTGTCATCACCCTCTAGAAAAACAAGGTTTGATTTAGATGGATCACAATGCAATGAAGTTATTTGAGGATTTAATATAGCCTATCAATCATAACATGGGGGAGTGTAACATTATCAGCAGGTAGTCTACAGTGTCCCTCTGCATTACACTCAAACACATGTGTTTTTAATGGTGTATTAAATGTCTATATCTCCAGGCGTATGTGGGCGACAACACCTACGAGGAAATAGACTATGATCTCGGTAGGTGGATGATGAAATGCGGATGACGCAATGACGCAAGAAAAATTACATGAGACGCGCTCAGCATAACTACTTTCACTTTCTCCCGAGTCCGATTGAGAAATTCCGCTTTTCTATCCAACCCCATTCCTGCATCCGGTCACAGGAGGGTGTCTTCAATTTCTCAACCGTGAGCGGCTGGATCGTCTGTGTCCTGCTCTGTGTGAGGGAGTGACGTAATGCCTGTCCCTGAATCAAACTCACCCGTTCGTGCCTCGGAAATGCCAAAACAGCTGCGACCTCCCACTGGGGAGGAGTCAGCCAAACCTCATATGTTGTCGCTGGGTTTGCTCCTATTAATTCAGCCAAGGTGCTCCGAGGATCCAGAACAACAACATCTCTGCAGAGAGCAACACTTCTACTGAGAAATATGCAAAGGTAAGGAAGACAAACATCCTCATCTCGTTCCCCCCATACATATTTAGGATATTATCATCCTGTTCTTTTTGCTGTGACATGATTGTGTGTGTTATGGAGTAGAATAGAAAACATGCTGTTTATTTTGCTGAATAAGTTTAGTAAAGTGTGCATGTTGCTGAATATTAATTGGACAAACCATGTTGGGTTACAGGCCTTCTTTATGACTGTCTGTATAAGAACAGAAAAATATTTTACAGTGTATGCTGACTGCTTTCACCACAATGCTGTGCCTCGTGTGTGTGTATGTGGTTAAGGCTCTTGTGACACGTTTGACTCAAGAAGAACACTGATCTATCATGTTCCCTCTCAGCCCTCCAAAGCCCCAGTTCGCCAGCTGGCTCATAGAGCAGGTGGAGACGCGCCAGTACACGGGCCTGTGCTATGTGGGCCGAAACAAGTTCAGAGTCCCCTGGAAGCACAACTCCAGAAGGGACTGCAGTGATGAGGACAGCAAGATATTCCGGGTAGGTTCAAACTCTGTTGAACTTGTCACGGCGATACTGGTGTTATCTGGTACAACAGCATGATTAGATAAAATGGTGATGGCTTTGTTGACATCTGTCTGACACATTTATAGTGATGCTGTTTGTATTTTTGGGTCGTTGTTGTGCCAGTAGCACTCCTCATAGCCGGTTTCTGAGTCAGATGACTGACAGACTGACAGGTTATTAAGGATTCCTTCAAAAACCGGCAGAGTGCTGTTGTATGGCAGGTGCTGACAGAGGCAATTATAGCATGCCAACAATAGTGGTGCACTTCCACTTCCCTTGATTCTAAGTAGAGACACAGTAGCAATACCACAGTGTAAGTAGTTAAAAATACTCTGTTACAAGGGAAAACCCATAAGCAAATTGGACAATCTAATATTTTGAATTTTTTGTACTATTTAAGCACTTAGTGTGAAATACTTGCAAACTCTAGGTTTTTTTCCAAATGCAATTAAAGGGAAAGTGTGTGAGATTTAGGGGGGTTTAGTGGCATCTAGTGGTGAGGACTGCAAAGTGTAACCAGCTCAAACTCCTCCTGGTTAGAATTCCTTCAGTGTTAGTTGTCCAGGAGGTTTTCTTTCAAAGGTCTTTTTTATTACTTTGCAATAATGGACAAAACAGTAACTGTACAATTTAAGACTTTTTCCCCCAAACAACATTCCCCCAAATCCCAACAGGGGGTTCAGGAGGTTTTTACCGGGAGCCAAATTATCCCACAGAGGTCTCCTGCTCTCCCAAACAAACGTACCAGGTGATTAAAACTGGTAAAAACACTGAATAAAGCAGTTTCATGTTACAAATCAGTGTTTCTCCAGTGCAGTTTGGCATATCGGAGACAGGTCGCAAGCCTAGCACCTGCTAATGCGCGCTCACCTTTTCCGTCTGATAGCTAAAGATCCAGACATTCAGTGGATTTTTACCAGGAGTCAAACTATTTGCAGAGGTCTCTTACCCAGAAACAAACAGACCAGATGATTAAATCCAGTAAAAACACAGAGTAATGCAGGGTCACATTAGCATTAGCAAAAAATTAGCATTTTTCCAACACTCTAATCAAGGAGGGGTTTCAATGGCCCTATTAAGCCAGTGTTTAATTTGTCCATTCTGGGCTACTGTAGAAACATGGTGGTACAACATGGCAATCTCCATCGATGAGGATCCGCTCCCTATGTAGCTATAAACAGCTTACTGCAAGTAACGAAAACGCAGTTGCTTATTTTCAGGTGATAATACACTTTAGAAAACATACCTATTATATTACATTTCGGCCAATATATGCTCCTAAATCTTACACACTGAACCTTTAATGCATTTATGATGTAACATCATAATTTGTGTTTGTCAAGTAATCTAAATTCAGAATTCAGTTTCAGAGTGATGGCAGATTCCTGTATGGTGTCTTAATTTTTAATGCAGGACAGCTCCTTCTTGTTTACATGTGCATGTTAATGGAGTGTAACTTATCTTTGTGTGGTTCACAGGCATGGGCAGTGGCCAGCGGGAAAATCAATGAGTTCCCCACCGATAAGGCCAGGTGGAAAACCAACTTCCGATGCGCTCTCAACAATCTCTCTGTGCGCTTCAAGATGATAAAAGATAACTCCAAGAATTCTGACGACCCTCACAAAATCTACGAAATCATCAACACCGGATGTAAGATTGTAGCCCTCTCAATCCAAGCCTTCTACTTCCACCATTTTGAGTTTGAATGCAGTTAATGTTGAATTTGTTTTGTTTATCTGTAGACAACCAAGGCAGCCTGCCAGACTCCCAGGAAGATTCTGACATGGTCCCAGATATCTACAGCTCTCCCATAGAGTACTTCCCCTCAGGAAATGAGGTGCAGTATTACCTGGAGTGCACTTTCACTTCTGTTTTTTGGTTTAATATCAAAAGGATTGTGTTTGCTGCCCTTCAGTACTTACTAAATGCCTTTTTCCTCCAAACAGCACAATCTGCTCAACAATTTCATGGCCTTGGATCTTGGCAACCAGCAAGCAGGTACGGTGTCTCAAGCAAAGGGGAAATATTATATGTGTCATAGACGAAAATCCTCTCCACCTGTTTGTGATTTACATGTTTCATAATAAGGGTCAAATGTACTTTAATCTGCTTTTTATTGTCTGTAATAGAGAAGCAACCGTGGGCAGAGGGCTATGGTCAGCACATTCCAGCTGCCCTGCCCTATGTAGCAGTTGAGAACCACCCACAGCTTCTACCAGATCAGCCTTCCTACTGTGAGGGTATGTGCAGTCCAAATAAAATCAAATTACTTTATTGAAATGAAAAGCCAGACCAGGAAGAAATGTTTCCAATTGATTTAATCATGTTTTTTTTCTTTTACAGTAAATCCTCCACCAGTCATCGGTTCACCTGTGCAACCATCTATATATGACCTGGAGATCTCCATCCACTACAGGAAGAAAGAAATGCTAAAGACCACTTTGTCCACTGCCCTTCTCCAGCTCCACTACCAGCAGGAGGCCCCTGAGCTCAATGCCCATCGCCTCTGCTTCCCCTCCACTGACGGTCTGCTGGACCAGAAACAGGTACATGATGACATCAGCTTGACATTTTGTGCAACTTAATTAAAGACGAACACACCATTCACAACTGGAAAAACACCTGCTAACAGTCAATCTGACTCTCTTTGGCTAGAGTATATTTTCTGCAGTTGACAGTTTTGTTAGCAGCCTCCCATTTCACTGTATTTGCTGGCACGTTATTACCTTTGATGCCATGTTACCAGCACTTGTGGAGCAAAGACCAAACAAAATGGGAGACTCATTCATAAAAACAGTGCTCATTAGCACTACTAGTGGTCAAAAACTTCACAGGGTACCTTTAAAGGAGCAGGCTGTAGGATTTAGTGGCATCTTGAGCAGATAGCAACCAACTGAATACCTTACATTAGGGCTGGACAATTAATCGAATTTTAATCATGATTTCGATTTTGGCTTCTCACGATCATAAAAACATTATAATCGAAGAAAAACGATTAATGCGCCGCACGGCGTGGCGTGTATGTAAGTTCCTGTGCTGGAAAAGCACCGTGAATGCACCGGTGTTACGTGCAGCAAGCATGTGACGTGTGTGGATCAATAATATGTGGAGGGAGCGATTGAGAACATGGCAGAAAGGTAGCCTTTGGTTGAGAAGAAAGGTAGGACAACTTCAGTCATCTGGAAACATTTTGGCTTCAAGTTGACGGACGTCGAGCAAAAGGAAATTGTTTGCAAAGTTTGTCGCGCTGTCGTGTCTGCCCCCCAAGGCAACACGACCAACTTATAATCGTGTTTATTAATCGTGATTTAAATATCAATCAAAATAATTGTGATTATTATTTTTGCCATAATCGTCCAGCCCTACCTTACATAGGCCTTCAGGTAATTATGCAACAACTCAAAAAGCACTCTCCAGGCCATTTTGGTTTGTCTGTTCTGGGCTACTGTAGAAACATGGCAGTGAGACATGGCATAAACCTATGTAGATATAAAGGGCTCATTCTAAGCTAAAGAAAACATCAACATAAACCTCATGCCCGAAGAAGCCCTGCATCCTACACACTGCTCCTTTAAGTGTATATGCCAGTCTAATTTTAATTTTAAGAAAGTTCACCATGTGACGTGTTAATTTGAGCATTAAGTGGAGGAACAAGTTTTTAAAAAATGCACACGGGCTCTAAAAATATCAAACACTTTCAGTTTGAAAGAGAGCTGTAAAGAGTTTGGTGTTTTCCCCTTCACAGAGCTCAGATTTTGTGTTGTGCAAGCGCCTCTTTTGACACTCAACACTTAGAACTGGCTTTCACTAAGAAACAGAAATTCATTACAGGAAGGAGGAAATATTATGAAATATTTAAGGCTAGAATTTTCCCTTATGTTTTTCTCATCACAACTTTCATTACACTAGGTTGAATACACCAACCGCATCCTTAGCAGCATCCAGAGAGGTCTGTTCCTCAGGGTACAAGAGACTGGTATCTACGCCTGGAGGCAGGACAGGTGCCATGTGTTTGCCAGCACCAGTGACCCCAGTGCGGCTCACCAAGGCCCAGCCAAGCTGCCACAGAACACCATGGTGGAGCTCCTCAGCTTTGAGAAATATGTGAATGGTAGGTGTGGATTTTTTTTATTACTGCATATTACTTGTATCACTACTGTTATATTTTATGTAAAGCCTGCTTTGCATTTTCAATTTGCAATAAAAGGTCCCATGTTTTTGTTTCAGAGCTGAAGCAGTTTAGAGAGAACAATGGCAACTCTCCTAACTACACCATCAACATGTGCTTCGGAGAGAGGTTTCCTGATGGAAAACCTTTGGAGAAGAAGCTCATTGTAGTCAAGGTAACAGTCTTTTGTTTTTCCTGAGTTTCACCTCAAAGACACATGTAGTATTTAAAATCACCTCCCTTCAGTTTAAGTTTTTAAGTGCTGAACAACGTCTCAAATGTCACTCTGCCCCTATAGGTGGTCCCTCTGATCTGTCGACACTTTGAAGAGATGGCCCAGATGGAGGGGGCTTCGTCACTTCACAGCGCTAACGTCAGCCTACAGATCTCACACAACAGCCTGTATGACCTTATTAACTCTGTCTTTAGCCTGCCGACAGCTGAGGAGTCAGCACGGGCTGCTGAGTCTTTTCTACCTCAGATCTGAATTTTTTTCTGTCACTCAACCCTACTGGGGTCTATCTTAACTCCCTATGGGACACACTCCCTGCTTTTACCCAAAGCTTTGCTGACAAGTAGCCAAACTGGTGACCTGTTGAATGTGTTAGAGTAGCTGAAGCAGGAGTACATATAATTTAATCGGTCATCGCATTCTGTGCAATTACTGATAAGCTGTAACTCCACCCTCCTGCTTTGCTTTATCTCCTGTTAACTATTAGTGTCACATTAGTCACCAACTTTAGGCAAAAAGTGACGTTCTTATCACTACATAAATAGAAATGAGCTCCTCCACTGTTAGACTGTTACTTTACTCAAGGGCCAATGGCCTTGCCTTCAAACAAACTTGTATATTATTGCTGTAAATGTCAAATCATCTCTTAATGAAATGTGTCCTTTCCAATTGATATATGTATGTTGTGACAAAATGATGCCTAACATGACGGAAAATCCTGTTAAACGTGATGTTTTTGCGCTTTGCTCACGTATTTGTGAGCTTTTAAAATGCAAATTAAAGCTAAATGATGTATGTGACAGGGTTTTTATTATGTGTCTTGCAGCCATTGACTGCAGTATATCCATGTTTGTGGTGGATTGTTTTGCACTTCAGAATTTGTTCACCTTTTTTTATCCTCTGCTGGTCATTTTTGCACTTTTCACACTGGAAAATCTAAACTGGCATTATTTAGATTTCAAATAAAGTCTTTAACCTTGAACAAGGCCTCAGTTCTTTATCCATATGGTGAAATGTATGACTTGTAAATGCTGAAAAGTATTATATGGAGATCATACAGTGGATCAATACAAAAGTAGATTATACCCAAAAGTTCTGTTTTCTTAAAATCAAGCCTTTTTCATAAGCTTTCAAAATGTAAAAGTCCCTTTAGTGGCTCCCAAAGCTGAGCCCTTACAGTGTAACTCAGGTTTGTCCACTGTAACCAAAAAAGAAATGAATATATATATTTCCTAATTAAAACATTGTCCCTAATAAGAAAATGACTACAAAAAAAGCTGTTTTCAGCCTGCTGTGGTGGCTCAGTTTGGAACGTAACAAGACTCACTATTACTATGATTCTCATAGTATATCTTCAAACCCCAAACCCTTGAACGGTGGAATCAGTAATTCTGAAGAAAGACTGTCGACACCTGAACTGAACACTCAAACAAGTAGATTTAGGCTGAATCCAAATGTCCACCCTCTGTGACATGTTCACTGTCATCACGTTAAGTCTGCAAGGGCAGAGATTTCAAGCTGCTGATAGACAGGCCTCAAGTTTGTTGGAACATTCAAGCTGATCACTGCGGTCATATTCCTCACGCAAGTTGATGAATAGTGTCTGCTCATCTGTCCCTGCAGATGACAAGATATAAATCTTATGTATAGCCTTTTTTGGGACTGAACAAAATGATATTCCTACATCTCTATATAACATATAGGCTACACACACTCAAAAATCAAAATGTCTGCAAATAAGGACACAACTATGACTAAATAAAGTGGGTATCACGTACATTAGAGCAGTGGTTCCCAGTCACAGTGGGTTGCGGGTCCATTCTGAATGGACTGCAAGTGACTTGCAAATGTGTCAAGTTTGTAAAAAAACACTTTATTTTTAGGTGTAGTGTATTTCCGGCACATTGTCTTTATTTTGACGTGCTGCTTCCTGCTGTAGAGTTAGTGAAGAATGGACAGCTACTTAGAGAGACTGGAAAAGTAGCTCCATGACATGGCAAAATTCAGGTATGATGATGAATATATTAAACTGTGTGGACCTTGAACTAATGACTCAGGAGATATCTGGAAATCTTTTGTTGTTTTTCAGCCATTTTTTTAGCCTGTTGGGCTGTAATAATAAAATTCGTTTTCACTCTATTCTCTCTACAGCCTATATTTAATACATATATCTGGAACATGATGTGGTTGAATAATATTTCTGACTTACACAACTGAAGTAGCATTTTAATGGACCCAACTATCAATAACTATTTTACACATTCATTAATTGTTTTTTCTTTAGTCAGGAATTGAAAAAACTATGTCACATCTGTATAGCAATGAATTGTGGGTAGTTAAATCAAGGATGTCTGGTTCATTTTGCTCCTAAGTGGACGCTCAGGAAGTCTGCAGAAAGTCTCCTTGAGGCTCCTTGTGGACTGGATAGATTGTGGATTGGGACAGCCCTAAGCACTCCCAGACTCCCAGAACACACCCGAAAAGTCTGCCGTCTTAAAGTGCGGTATAGTCCAGACGTGGATTCAGACTTACTGTCCCTTTCACTTTCACGGTCTTTTTCTTTATACGCCCATGACCTTCCCCCTGTCCCCTGCTCAAGCATCCAGCCAGTTCACTGGTTATGAACACCAGATTTTTTTTTTTTCAGCACACACATCTAGCGGACCATGAAAAAAAAGTGTATTGGATTAGAACTGCTGACTGCACCTTTAAATTGAAACGTCAAGACAGAATGAGAAGTTGTAATTGAATTAAACTGAGACGAAATCCTATTTATTATCAGTGATTTATTATCATACGTGTTCCCTCTTAGAAACACCTGACCTGTTTGATCAAGTAAATGCAGAAAAAAAGTAAAATACATTCAGATAAACATGAGCACCTGTTTTTGTCGATTCTTCCACTCCTCGTCCTTGGCTTTATAGAGCCGCATTAAACGTGACAACACAGTACAAGGCAAGTCCAACCACCCACCTAATTAAACTGTACAGTTGGCAAACAAACTACTGTAGACAACAAAATGGTGAACAAGCAGAATAAAGATTCTGTTAAATAAAGCAATGCAGAGCAGTTAAGGACGTCACCAAGAGTAAGGTTTGGACACAATGACAAAGCAGTCATAATGAGGCTGTAATTACGTACCACAGACGCCTCAGGGTGAACACTGAAAGGATTCTTTTAATGTTCCCAACTAAAGGCATGTGTTCACGTCTATCATACCTACTCGACATGAGATTTTCTATTGTTTTTATATGTGGAAATCGATCCCATGAAATTAGCTTAGTGCTTATTAATAAACATTAAATACAAAATGGAAAAAACTGTAGTTAAAATGTTTATGGACATGAGAGCACCGGGTAAGACTGACAAATTACAGACGTTAACATTTTTGCAAGATAACGGGGACTGCAACACAGCCCATTCAGACATGAAGTCTGTATAATAAGCTTTTTTTCACTCAAACATAAAACCTATACTACCTACTGTATCATGGAGTGGTAGTCTCCACTGGTTAAAAACAGAATGCCCAAAAACAAAATGAATCTATATTACTGAGGGAAATAGTATATTTTTATTATCTTTTTTTTAACTACTTTGACACAGAAACAAAATCCTCCCTGGTTTTCTACATTTCAGTTATGGGTTGAAAATCGGATAATGCTGAGAATCAAAGGTTTGTTTGGAACATATGAAAACAAGTATTCCTAAAAGCATAGGCTGTTTTTCAAGAGGAGTATCTCCATTTTTTGTTTCAAACTGCTTGGCCTAGATTTAACTCATTAGACATGGACATTGGAGATGTGGAAGGCAGATAACAGAGGCTTTCAAATACAAAACATAAACCAATCAACTCTATAAACTAGAGCCATTTATGCCAGTCATTCACAACAGGCAGCACAGATGAAAGAAACATACGAGTGGATATATCAAATCTATATTATTTACAACCAAATCTAAAATTGTTTAGTTACTCTACTGATAAATTTTCTACAAAAATTGCATAACAGTGTTGTTCCTTAATGTGACAAACTTGTTCAATATGCATACTCTGCATACTTTCACACCACTTACGAACCAACAGAATTAGTTTTGCCACTGATAAATACCCCTCGACTCCCCACAAAACAAAACAGCCATAGGGAAACTCAACTCAAAGCCGACGCTGCATCCTCCCAGTGATATGCCTGTGGAGAAAGCTACCTGACTGATCGCTCCATGGGAGGGTCATTGAGATCTGCCTCTTTAAGGCACAACCTCACAGTTTCCCATTGAGTTTCAGAGCTGTACTACACATAGAGACCAGTTCTTGGCAGTGACAGTCCAAGCACAAGACATCACTAGGTGCAGTTCAAGTGATCAACAAAACAAAACAAAAAAAAAGGTTGTCCTCAAAATTCAGTGAAGCTCGACATTATAGAAAATGTTCCGTCTTGAAGCTGAGAGTAAATCTTAGTGAACCGTTTAGGTAGGGTTTGTCAGAGAGATTTGAGATCACACCCAGTGGTAGGACGCAAATAAAAGATAATATAACATAGGAGAAAGTGTTGTCAGTGGGTGTGGCTGTCCTTGCCTGGAATTCACGCCTCCTCAGGGGCTATCAGAAGTTTTCATGGTCTCAGCCTCCTGCGTCTGCCCTAAGTCCTCTCCTTTCTTGTGTTTCCTAGCATGCTTGTATTTGTCCACATATGCCTTGACCAGATTGCCCACCTTCACTGGGTTGATCTCCCCACTCTTGCTGTGGCACACCTGATGACCAGAACACAAGATGATTACATGTAAATTCTCATTCAACTGATGACCCCAGAAACAGATATGCCTGAGTTTAATACTCAAAAGTTATTAGCGCTTTACAGGTATACTACGCAGGATTGTCAATTAGTGTTTGTAAAGGCACTCGCCGGCAAAATGAAAGTAAAAGCCAAACTCGTTTGTTGTTTCGCCTCACTATATTTGCATTTTTCTTGGCACTGAGTCTCTTGGATGCCTGCTGGTTCGCTATCTTTTAGGAAAGCCTCAACCTCACCTGAGCGCTGTAGGCGGGTACACGCCCATAAATGTCCCAACACAGAAAATAGGAAAATATATGCAGAGGGCAGAGACTCTGCAGACACGACACACTTCTTTTGGGTCATAAGTGATGACACAGAGGGATTACTTCTGTATTAGTCTATATATTGTTTTTTTCCGGAAAATCCTGCATAGCATAGCTCTAAGCAAGTCTTGGCAAGACTTTGAACCCACCTTCTGGACAGCTTTGCGTAGAATCTCTTTGTATTCCTCCTTGTTGATGTCCCTCTTCTGGTAGAAAGGCTTGATGGCGAGCTTCACCTCTTCTATAGCTCTCTCCTGCATGTGCAGCTTCTTCAAATACTGATGGTGGGATTAAAACAAGACAAATGCCATGATATAGTTTACACATATATTCACAAAATAGGACGGAGTCATAATGCTTACGCAAAACAAAATACAACACAGGACTAATCTACACATTTTGTTTAAAGATTAAATATTAAAAAGCCAGATTCACCTGGTCTTTCCTCGACAAATCTCCCTCCTCTGCCTCTCCTTGTGCACCATCAGGTCTAGAGGAGGTACCGAGCGCACCGGCAGCACCCTTCTTGGAAGGATGACTGACAGCTCCAGTGATGTCCTAGGAAAATCAAGACACAGTATATGCATGGATGTGACTCAACTAAAAGATTACCCAAAGATAGAATAAAAGATAGATTATATAATTTAGGGCTGCAACTAAAAATTATTTTCTCAATTAATCATTTTGCCAGTATAACATCACAAAACTGAAAATGCCCATTATAATTTCCCACAATCCACAGCAATGTATCCAAACTGTTTGTTTTGTTCAACCAACAGTCCAAAATCTTATGTAATACAGGTCTGTAGATGATGTAATGGAAAGAGTCTGGGATAAGTGGTTACATTAAATGTGCAGACAACAGTTTTGATTTCCTCAGAATGGCTTTTACTTTCATTTACCCTGAAAATGCTTCAGTATCAGTTTTAGTTTCTATCATGTGACTTCACCCAGACAATACATTTGCTCCACCTAGAAGAGCACTGCCATCATGTGGCCATTTAATCACATTAAACACTTGATGTCTGCAAATAAAAGTTGTTTGAAGTATTAAGTATTAAGTTTGCAGTGATTCTGTCCTACCTGACTGGATGTCTGGACAGTTGAGGAGGGTCTGCGACCTTCCTGTTTCAGCTTCAATTTATACAGGGACAGCTCTGCACAAGAGAGAGTTCAAAAAACATTTAGCTAAACTTGATCTAAAATCACTCTTACATCTTATTATTATCCGTATTTTTAGTTGTATGATCAGCAAGAACTTGTGAGGATAAATCTGCTGGTGGATTGCTTTTACTTACTGCTTGGAGATTTCTCTGGTTGAGGCCCCTCAGGCTCCTGTATATTCCAGGTAACCCTCTTCACTTGAGACTTGGATTTGGCCCCCACTGCAGTCGATACCTGTTCATTCTTCCCCTCCTCCACTTCCTTCTTTTGTTTGAGAGATTCACCACTTTCCTCTGTGCGCTCAGACTTCACATAGTCCAGGTTGTCGAGCATCACATCAACATTAAAGTCATCATCAGAGTCTGAGGGTTGCAGAACTTCCTGCTTTACAGGGACAGTCAACCCAACAGTGTCAGATTGTTCTCCAGTGGCTATTAACTCTTGATGAGATGGAGAGACTGTGTCCTGGAGACAGTCTGTTGTAACAGATGTGGTCAATGTAGAAAATGAGGTGACGGGGGGTAATTGGCATAAATCTGGGGAACTTGGCTCAGATTTATCTATCTGGATTTCACAAGTCTCAGTCTTGATTTCACTTGTCTCAGTCCTAATTTCACATGTCTCAGTTTTGATTTCAAATGTCTCAGTCTCAGTCTGGATTTCAATTGTCTCAGTCTTGATGGGGTCTTCTTTGTTTCCTTCCTCATCTATGCTTTTAGCTACCGTCAAGGCATGGATGTCAGTTTCTTCTTTCTTAATTTCCGTAGTAATAGGAGAATCTTCAAACATATCAAGAAGTGGTTGTTTTTCTTTCTTAATCTCTTTTCCAACCTTCATCTCTTTTGCCATTTCTGTTGTTGTGGCCTGGACATCTGCCTTGAGGTCTTTGTCTTTCTTACTAACTACAGAGGTGGCAGCACAGGAGGAAGTCGTGTGTTTGTTCAGTGGAACAAGTTTTTCCTCTTTGAGGGAGCTCCGAGGGATATCCTTCTCTTTTTTCTTGTCCTTTAACTGTTTTGTGTCTTTCAGGGACAAAACACTAGACCCTGAAGTTTTCTGAGAACTCTTGGATGATGATCCTTCATCTTTCCGTTTTTCTCTTGATCTGGATCTAGACCTTTGTCTTCTCTTGTCTCTTGACCGGTACTCTACCTTGTCTCTATAGGAGAGAGAAGATTGTTGCGGTCGTGTGTGGTCTTTCCTCCTTTCCCTGGATCTGGACCGTGATTTTGAGCGTGATTTTGAGCGAGAATGACCACGTTTATGGTCCTTTGATCTAGACCTGGAACGTGATTTTGAGCGAGACCGACCACGTCTCTTGTCTTTTGACAAACGTCTTCTTTCACAGTCTCTCTCTCTGCCGTCATTTCTTTCCTTGCTCCTTCGTTTTTGCTTCCTCCTTCTTGAATGCTCTCTGCTGCTGGAGCTGGAACCAGATCTAAAATCAGAAACAACAAACAAATAATAAAGGTCTTAACGTCAAACAGATGCTTACTACATAGTTGATACCAGGAATTTTGGATAAGTATTACATATTTACCTAGATCGTCTCCTGTCTTTGGATCGCGACCGGGATCGCCGCCTCTTTCTGCGAGTCCTATCCGGGGAATTGGACTGAGAGCTTTCTGAGGATGAATGGGCCCTCCTCTTCTCTCTGGACCTTGAACGCCTGGAACTCCTTTGACTGTCCTTCTCCTTTTCTTTTCGTCGGCCTCCCTGGCTTGATGCATGATGGTCTCCTCTCCTCTCTTTGTCTGTCTCCAAACTGCTCGAGCATCTCTCCTTTGAGGTCTTGTTATGGCCCGAATCTCTTGACTTGGGAGAGGATTTGGAGTCCAATTTAGAATCTGATTTAGTTTCTGGTTTTTGTCTGTTCGTAGTGGGAGCAGAGCTGGATGCTGATGAATCGTTCTTAGAGTCAGGGGGAGCACTGTTGGGAGTTCCAACAGTCTGTCCACTATCATCTTCTAGAGTCTCTCTCTCAGTCTTTAAAAGATCCAGGCTGTGTTGAACAGGTGGTGTGGTGTTTGCTGTCTCTGAATTCAAACTTTTTACACTGTGACCAAACCTTTCAGCATCCCCTGCGTCATCTAACCCGGGCTCCTTCTTAACTTCAATGTCAAGTAATTGGGTTTGTTTCTCAGTCTTTGTCTCTATTGATGACTCTTTTTCGACCTTGACATGTTCCTCTGAGAATATGACCTCTTGTGTTGTGGTTTCCTGAGGACTAGCTCCCCTCGGTCCTTCCTGGAAGTCCTCATTCTCCTGTGTTTCAGTTTTCACAGGAACTGGTTTCTGCTTGCTTTGCACTAAACCCTTCTCATTTCTTAAACTAGGGGCCATCCCCTCAAGTGTGGCACGTCGGGAGCTACCATCCAGGCTTTTGTTCTCAGCTTCATCCTCTGAGCTGCTCGAGTCTGACAGAGTAGGATTAAAGGGATCGTAGATAGTATTACTGTCTTGTTCCTTATTGACCAATGTACGTGATGCCAGAAGCATCTGTTTATCCCTGTGCAGCTGTCTCTTCTTTGCTTCATCTTCTTTTTCTCTGCGGTGTTCCTGCGAACTGCCTCCAGCAGCAGAGGATGAGGAGCTGCTAAGCCGCCTTGCCTGCCAGGAGTTCCCACTGGAGTTAATGCGGAAGCTCACTGCTGATGAAGAAGAGGAAGACGATGAGGAATAACGTTGCTGGTTGGTAGAGGAGCCAGTAGAGGAGAAGGAGGAGAATGAGTTGGAGAAGGCTGAGGATGAGCTGTTTCCATCTGGCCTCTGCCTCTGGGCCTGACCGTCAGCCCTACCCTTTTGCTGGTCTACGCTTTGCTGCTTTCCCTTGTCCCCAGCAAGGCTGTTCATGCCTGTTTCTGGCATGCCATAACCATTACTACTGGTGGCAGAATTTCTACCATTTCCCCTACTACTGCTGCTTCGATTACTGCCAGTGCCGCCCCCTTGACCAGTGTCATCATTTGTGATACCACTGCTCTCCCTTTTTATTTTTGGTATCCTTGGAAGAACCGACACATCTACCCACATGGGCTTTACAGGTGCTTTTATAGTTTGGGACTGTGATGAGGTCTCTACTTTGCTCTTAGAGCTGGAGTCAAGGGTAGGTTGGATGGATGAGGAAGGACTGGGGGCTCTAACTCCATTGGTTCTCCAGTGACCAGGAGGGGGTGTGGGTCTGATTGGACGAGGTGGCAGCAAAGTTGGGTGACCTCGGGGTGGTAAATCAGAATGGGAAGATGATGGGATGTGGCTGGCTGGGGAGTGTAAGCGCGAAGAGCTCTGGGAGAAAGGTCTGTTGGTGGAGCTATGGGAGGATCCTGGCAGGTCTCTGTTGTAGTGAGGCGATGGAGAACTGTCTCCCTGGTTGGGCGACATCACTGGGCTGATCTGGGTGCTGCCATCTCCTGAGCTACAGCTATTGCTGCAACTTGGCTTTAACACAGATGGCAACACTGTAACACAAAACATTCACAAATTATAATGCAAGTTCTTTTGCCTTGCTCAGCAGATGACCTCGATTTACACATTGTGTACTACTCACAGCACTTATTCAGAGAAACACATCACAGTGTTGGGGAAAAACAGAAAATAGGAAATGGTGACAGCAATAGGCTCAGTCAGTCATAGTCAGCTGACACATACAAAACATTTATCTAAATCTGAATGTGTAGTCTTTGTGTTTGAAAATGTGCCACACAAACTTACTCGGCTTCGTAGTTTTAAGGGAACCATCTCGATTAATAACAACATCAGAACTGTCCATTAGCAGGACACTCTGTCCTGATAGGATGCTGCCCAGGAGGTCAGGCACGGGAGCAGCCTCCACAACACTCCTTGATTGTGGAACATCCATACCTCTCCTGGTTTAGCAAAGCAAACCTTTAATTAGATAATCCATAATACTTTAGTATCCATCAAGTTAGGTCTTCTCTTGATCACAAAAACTCAGACAGTTAAGACACCTCATGTTACATATATGAGCAATTGTGATCTCTAGCAGTATGCACAGTAAACTTGTTCAAAGTTTTTTGGTTCTTTGCAAAACTGATAAAGGATCTTTTTTTAACCGATCTAAAAAGAAAAAACAATAACTACTTTTACCTTCAGCAGATTTAAACTGCCATAAACACATTTGTCCTAAAAACCAAGGTACTGTTTCTCTATCACATCATACACATGTTCACAGTTTACAACTGTGTGCACTTTCAGCCGGTTTCTGGGGTCATTATAACTAAAACAGAGGACATTAAAAAACCCTGCTGCAGTAAATGCTTGCTCATGCTATGGATTGATAAGCAGAAACATGTTCTGGATAACCAACCCTGCACATCATGGCAAAAAGGGGACATTACCTTGAAAGGCTCGCAGTGACTGGTCGAGCTACAGGCTGGTGAGAACGAAGAGCAGATCGCGAGATCCCTCGTCGCTTGGCTTCCAACAGTGATGTAGCCTGCTGCTCTTCTTCCTCACTGGTAAAATTAATACCATAAGGCACAATTTGCTTAATAATTAACACTGTACATGCTCAGCTATGCAGAAACACATAAACACAGTGAAATATACAAAAACATCATCCACATATGTACTTTATACTTGAATAGTTAACAGTGAGAACCACATGATTATAATAAGGCTGAACCAAACTAATCAAATATTTGTTTGTAACTGAATTTGTGATCTTAAATCATACTGGGGAGCTATTTGTTTTTCTTTGTTTGTCTACTTGTAAAATAATATTTGTATCACACATTCAGCTGTGTAGAATCAAAACAAAGCACATATTGGGCTGAAAGGCTTTCAGTATATAGGAATGTCAAATAAATCAGTGGCACAGGAGCATTTAACACCATCAGGTGATAAGATAAAAGCTTGGTTCAAAGCATGTGATAAAGGGTTACTATAGGCCCGTTTCCACCGCAGGAACTTCGGGGTAATTTTACGGGGCCGGGGCCATTGGTGCGTGTCTCCACCGCAGGAACCACCCCCGAAGGACAGAGTTCCGGAACTTTTACAGGGGCTAAACAAGTCCCTGCCTCGGGGTAGGTACTCAGAACGGCCCCGAAAGACTCCTGGCTGGGGCTTGGGGATTACTTGGTGCTGATTGGATATACTCAAGGAGGGATGTGACGACAACAGAAAGCAACAAAATAGCCGGCATTTTTAAAACTCAGCAGACGAGAGTTAGCTCGTTCATATAGCTTCCGCCACCATGTAAAAAAACCTCACTAAATGGCCCGTAAAAAAAATATTTTTTCCAGCGAAAATCTTAGTTACAACATGATTGAGCTAGCAAAGCAGTTTTGTGTTGATATGTGTGGTATTTGTTCAGTTTTGGGAAATCACGATGTCTAGAAAGCATCAGCTGACAGGGACAGCTAACAGCAGCAGCAAAGCTAACATCAGGACGTGATCTGTTAAAAGCCTCCTGTTGTCGGCTATGACATGAAACTACTCCAGTTCGCTCAATCATGTTGTAACTAAGACATCCGCTGGAAAAAATATTTTTTTCACGGGCCATTTAGTGAGTTATTACAGACACCGCTAAGGGCTAACAGCTAACGGCATCCCTACGTTGCCACGGTCAAAATGGTCGCGCAACGATTACGTCACATACAGAGCCCGTAACTTTACAGGATCCTTCCTCCTACTCCGCTCTCTCAGTGGAGACACGGCCGTTGAGAGGGCCAAGCGAGAGGACGTTCCTGTAGTAGTTCCTGCCCCCCAAATAGTACCAGGAACTTCTTCAGTGGAAACGGGCCTTATGTCAAGGAGTCAGATCCACTAGACCAGTATATGAGTGGCACTAGTAACCATCTCTATTCATTCCCCACATATTATGCACTATCACAAACATCACTTGATAAGTGAAGCCCATAAAATGGCATTTGGGTCAGCACTACAATTTGCACAAGGGTCTTACCGTTCCACAAAGGGATCCAGGTCAAATGGATCTCCGTAGATAGAGAGGGATGCTGCACCTATGTCAGCACGCATGCTGCTCAGTGTGTGCTCTGACGGCCGATATACTGTTGGAAGTGAAGAGCTCTTCTTGTCCTTTACAATTCCAAGATTGTTAGCGATACGGCTTCGAGGAGTGATTGACTTTTTTAACGCCTAGTGGGAAAAAAAGATACGAATTTATTTTGAGTGAAAATCACCAAACAGCTTCAAGGGATTTTTTAATATTACTAATTATTTATGTTGATTATTAGAAATATGAAAAATTAATAAATCATGGTTCACATGTAGTGTTATACTAAAGATTACAAAAGCACGCACACTCAGACAATAACAAACTAGGTGCTGGACGAGAGATAATGCAAGATAGGAAAAACAGAGTCTGCACACTAGACTACGCTCCCATAAACATTTAATTAAATTCCCACCAAGGTGACGTTTCAAGCTTCACACTCTTCATTTGTCACCTTGGTGGTAATTTAATTAAATGTTTATGGGAGCATAGTCTAGCGTGAGTCTAAGCTAGTGATACAGCTAGTGAAATTTTTAAAACCAAATCACTCAAATCTTAAGACTGATGTTAGTGACACACTCACCAGTTTTTTTCTGGACTTAGTCCTCCTCACTCTCCGTTTCCTCCTCTTGACTCCTGTACCTGCTGCTTTACCATTTTTAGCCATAGAAGAAGACGTCTTCTTGCGTCTGACCTTTCTGCGTCTTCCTGTTCCAACAATCATAAAAGTTGTCTCTCATCACAAGCACATCACCATGTCAGCCTCATAGCTATGCCCTGCTTTTACTTTTGCTACATCTGTTCATGTGTGTTCTTGTAATTAAGTAACCCTTTCTGAAAACTGTTGTGTATTTGTTTGTATGTGCTTACTTACCGGTTTTACGCCTGCGGCTAGCTGGGGCGCGGGGTGCGAAATCCCGTACATACACAGCCGTGTTGAGCCCAGCCACCACAGCATTAATAGTCTCATCCAGCCAAGTGGACTGAATCAGATATGTGGGCGCCAACTAGTAAGAAAAAGTTTGCCTTACTCCACTGGTTCATTTTCACAAACAACTGCTGTCTTAACAACTTCCAAACACATGGACACACGAGCATTTCAATCAACAATCAAATATCACAAATGTCAAAAACTCATGCCATCATTTCTGCTGTCAGGAACACCAAAGTGCATTACCCAAATGCCCAACTCAATGAGTCATGAATGTCATCAGTAAACCCAATCCACACAACAACAAACTGTGGAGCATCAACACACTTCTGTAAGATCCAGCTAGCCTGCCCTATGCTCTGGTAGTGAATTAGAAAGTAAGCCAAGACTGAAGCGTCACGCCTCATGCCAAACCTGTGATGAGCGTGCCTGTGTGATGCGATGTCGGTTGACGTTGGCTCGAACCCTCTCACTCTGCTGAGTTCGGGCGATAGCTCTGGTGGGAGCTGCAGCACCAGAGTGGGAGCGACTGGTGGCAGGACGGGCAGTAGAAGGTAGGCTCTCGGTATCACTAATTTCTTCAGCTGAACCCCCTGAGTGAAAAAGATTTTAAAGTCTGACTAGTGTAAAGATGCTAATGAGTGCAAACAATTCTTAAACATGGCCATCAATTCACTGAGATATGTAAAATACTGTACAATACAAGATTAAATATTCAGATTTAGTTTTCTTCCAGTCTGTAAAGGACTGTCGAATCCAAAATATTGTTTGAGCAAGTATGAATTTAGGAAGTCAAATAACTTAAAAGCCAATGTCAGAACTCACTGGCTATCGTCAAACGACAACATAACCTCTAAGGGCAATGGACAGTATTTTACGGTTTTGGGTGTAGCCAAGCACAAATGCAGGCCAAGACTTCCTCTTCCGTTTGCCGGTCATTGTTTACAGTTTGATAAGCAACTTGAGACAGGTCCAGACAAAATTCCGGGTAATCTCTATAAAACAAATATCTGCCTATGAATGCAGGTAAATTAGAAAAAAACTAAAAAAAAGCTAATCCATTGTCAGACTGTAGCCGATGGGTTTGAAACTCGGCCAGTACGTTCTGCCTCCTTTGCTCTCCACATGGACTGTTAACCTAAATGCGAACAGAAAACAGAACATTTCCAAAACCCAAATCTTACCCCTTGCCTACAGATTCTGCACACATATGCAGATATCTGTTCATAGAGGTTACTTGAAGGCTTACTTGAGTGCCGGTTGTTGGCTACACACTCAGGGCAGAACCATTCCTCCACAGGAACAGAGTCAAGAGGTGGTGTGAGACACTCCATGTGATACCTATGGAACAAAAAGGCTTAACGAATTTCTCTGATGATGAGAAACCTGACAGCAGGTTTTAAGGGTGTAACAATGGCAAAAGCTGCAAAAGCTGACTTTCAACACACTTTTACAGCGGTTATTTAGTACAATAATATCTATCTCACCCAGCATCACAGCCATCGCAGAGCAAAAGGCGGTCCTCACGGTCACTGCCCCCACACACCTCACAGCTGGTCTGCTCCAGGTCCAAATCTACTGTTTCCTCTAGCCCTTCCTTCGCAGGCTTTTGTACTGTGATCTGGATAGAGCATTCATCACAATAAGAAATAAGTCCACATGACACAAACGTATACAGAGTAAGCTGAGTTACTAAATGTTCCAGAAGTTATGCCAAAGACTGAACACACTCACCATTTTCTTCACTTTGCCTCCATAAGATTTCCTTAGGTATATGCTGTTGAAGGCAAGACGGTCTACAGGACACGAGTTTACATTCTGAATAAAGGAGAACAGAGACGCAGAAAGTTAGCCATTGAGCTCCCTCTACCAGAGATGTTTTTAAATGCAGAGGATATACTGAAAATAAAAAAATATAAGATGCTCTACAACAAAATGCTTTCTCCTTATCATACAACACTGAGTCAGACCCACCTTGGCCCATGCAAGGATGCAGTCAAGACAAAAGTAGTGCTGACAGTTCTCTGGCGTTGCAACAGGCTGGCTGCTGAATGAGTTAAGGCAGATGGGACACTTATCTGCGTCCTCATCCGAGCTCATCCCTGCAAGGTCTGCGGAGGCTGCCCCGATAGCTCCATCCTCAGCCTTAGCATCTCCCTCCTCTTCCTCATCTGATAAAAGTGGGTAGAAATGTGATTGTATACATACAATATTTCTAGATGATATTGTTGCATCAACTCTCCAGGAAAACTAAGGCTTCTTGAATAACAACAATTCCAATATAGAAATACGATGAGCAAAGAATAATAAATCTTCTAAAAGTCAGTCACTCGTACCATCCTCCTCTTCGTTCCCTTCTTCTTCTTCCTCCTCATCCTCCTCATCATCCTCCTCCTCCTCCTCCTCTCCATCTACGTGATCCTCCTCTTCTTCCGCACTACTGTCAGATCCTCCTTCCTCAGACTCCTCTTCCACATCATCCGAGTCATCTGAGAGGAGAAACAGTATTAACACACACAAAATACATGAGGTGCTAAACGCTTTTCAGTATGTTTGATTCTGCACTTGTACTGGAAGTGAATGCAATCTGGTGTACAATCAAGCCATCAGCTCTGGAGCTTATACATAACAAACCTGTAATACAAACTACCTGAGATGGCCCACAGCGCAGCCCTTTTTCCTTTGCCATGGGACGTACTGCGGTTGATCAGCTCATCTTGGCTGTCATCTTCATCCATGGCTGACCATCAGAAAAACAGCTGGACAACTTCTCTGACAGCTGTTACTTTAAAAGAGTCCTTGGAAGACAGACCAGAATTAAAGATAGTGTTTAAATAAAAGATAATGTCAGTTTCTTGAGTGTTGGTTTCATGTTAGCCACTCTACTCACTATGTCAAGGACAAGAGGTGAAGGGATGATATTCAACCAACTTTAAGGAATGACAAGGTGATATTTTGCCTCAGTCCTGGAACAGAGAGGGAAAATGATCATCAAGCATGCGCTCTTGGTCTGTGGGATGTGCCGTTAGTCATAACTACAGTGTACACATTAAATCAAGCACCCTTTCCTTACTGACCACGATATTTGACATCTGGGAGCACGTGGGTAGACGACAAATTACAAAACAGCAGTTTTAAATGGACAGAATTTGGCACAATCCTTTATGATTTGCGGACAAACAGGAAAAGGTTATCTAACATTAGCTTGCTAGCTAGCAGCAGTCTGCAAACTATGCTATGGCTACATTTGTAAACAAAGAAGAAAACTCAGCAGCAAACTGCTGTCTGTATGCCTCGTATGAAATGGACATGCAGCATATGTAGAGATATAAACATGATAGATATATGCACTGACACGAATAACGGACTAATCTGTAAGGTTGTTGTTAATGAACAAATGACGGCAGCTAGTAACATTAGCTTCGCTGTAGCGTGTTAGCTAGCCTCAGAATAGCTAAATTTAGCGAACGTCAACTACAAGCTCCTCCGGTGTCTGCACCAACACACTCAGTGTGTGAGGGGATTTACACACGTTCCTTATTTAACACTAATAACTACAGTGTCCTATTCGAGCATTTAATAGTAATTTCAAACCTACCGTATTCAGTAATGTCAGTTATTATTTGAAGTGATTTGAAGTCTCCACGGTTGTTGAGTGACACCACCGGCTGGCTAAAGACGGAAATGGCCGAGTGCAGTCAGACAACTGTGACTCTTAAAGAGACAGTGTCACTTTATTTCAGCTCATACTTCTTCAGTGCACCTGAATGCAGCTGAAGTATTTATGCCTATTAGTGAGGCTTTCAGTGTATTTATGTCTATTACAGTGTCCAGTCACATTAAAGGAAGGTATTTTAACACATAACAAATAAATCAAATGTTTCGTGGTGCTAGATTTATTTTACAGTTGCAGAATAGGCCCATAACAACCTATTTTAGTTTGGGCTGAATGTTATTAGAACTGTTTGAGATGAATTATTTTTTCTTTTATTCTAACAACATGCACATCTCTGCTACAAATAATCAACTATTGTTTTTTCTAGAACTTACCTTTCTTCAGCAATTGCACTGAGAAGTGGTGAAAGTGAAATTTTACACAACATATCCCATGGGTGTGGTTGATTGTAACACGCACAGGGATAGCTGTGAGACACTTGCTGGGAAAGTATGTTTAACACAATTAATTCAATACAATTCTATCTATATACTATAGGTTTCCATCTACATCAGGGGAAGGCTAGGAATCCGCACAGGTATCCATCCATCTGTTAGTCCATCATGGATATTCAGTGACTGGACCGATAGATGTACGAATGTATGAATACTGTGAAACTGAGTCAATAAGATACTTAAAAAATGAAAAATAGAAATTATGTCTCATGTAATTAAGGACATTGGTTCAAACTAAACATAAGTTTGAAGTGCAAAAGTAGAGAAAATGCATTATAGAAGGCTTAGTTGTAACACCGCATTGTTGTAAGGTGTAGATTGTAAGTTGTAACACTGTGTTACAGCTAGCCCTGCCTGGTGGTAATATTAAGTCTAGCTAACACTAGCTGGGAGTTGGTTACATATTTCAAAATGGTGCTTTGTGTTAGGCAACAAGACAGTTGTTAAGATGATATAGTATGTTTGGATTTGGTGACTTAGACAGCTCAGTAATTGACAAACAAGTATGACAAAGTAATTTACTTATGTACCCCCCCCCCCCCCCCACTCCAGCTCTTCATGTGTTTTGTGCAAATGGCGTTGCATTACCCCAGCACAAGCTCAGTTGCTGTGGGTAGGCACAATCAGTGTTAAACACTTTACATTTCTCTATTTCATGACTTCCAAAGGTACTAAAAGGTGGAAAAATAGAATGTAATGTCGGTGTTATGCAGGCTATATCACTGGCAATTGTTATAGTCTTTGTAAAATGTAAGTAGTCTATGTCATATAAAAGGTAGGCTAATAAAAAAATTGTGGTAGTGTGTCACGAAAACATCACAAAAAAGTCACAAAAAGTCACAGTGGAGTAAGTCATAAAAAGTAATTCAAATGGCACAGTATAATATGCAATAACAAAACTTTTAAAGTCAGTGTGTGCACTTTTCCTGTGTGATTCCAATCATAACTTTGAGAACCTCTGATCCAAGGTTTTTGTTTCTAAATGCTGTAAAATGGTCAGTTTAGCTGCTAAGTTTTTAAAATTTCTCCCGATGGGAATCCACCCAGATCCTCTGGAGGGCTGGGTCGCAGACGGTATAGTAAATAGGTGATCACGGCCCTGTTGTTAATGTTGGGATTTTAGGTGCCTGTCTATATTCTAACAGTTGCAAAAAAGCACAACACACTAACTGACATGGTATTGGTATTTAAATGATAGTTCCCATCTTCACAGTTTATATAAGCCTTGTTAAGCTTAGTTCAAAGCGCATGTCACACTATAGTGGCCAATCTAGATGTGTGCAGGGGTAGACTGTTTGAAAAAAGAAACTTTTGAGATGCATTTCCTCTACATCAGGGGTGTCAAACTCATTTTAGTTTATGGGCCACATACAGTCTGATTTGATCGCAGGTGGGCCGGAACAGTAAAACCATTGCATAATATCCCATAAATAACAAAAACCTCAAAAATGTTCCCTTTTTTTAAGTTTAATTAAGTACATTTCAGAGGTGCACATCCATTTACAAAACCAGAAATTCAACTTTAACGATATGTATCAATTTCACATTCAGTCCATTCTATTTATTTCATTTTTTAACTTATTTATTTAGTTGACCAGGTTAAAAAAAACAATAAAACAAAAAATAAATAAAATATATAAAATGCTAAACTAAAGTGGAGGCTATTGAGGAAACAGCAGGTTAATTCTACCCCTGCCTTACAAACCATTTACAAATCAAAACTTTTGGTAGTGTCTGAGCAGCAGGGCTCCACCAATATTATTTTTAAATAGAAGTCCAACACAGATTACAGAGGTATTAGCCTGTGAGTAACCTATCCCAGTAATCCTACTACTAAGATACAAGGGGTGTCACAGGCAGGTCAACACAGTAATCAAGCCTCACTGTCGCCCCTCAGTGGTTACTCTCACTCAGACAAATCAGCTGTTACATAATATAATGTAATCCTGATTTGCTACTTTATGTCAAGGGGTTATGTGTATCCTGGCTGTGAATAATCCGACCGGGCTTTGACAGATAAAAATTGTTCAGAAGGAAGCTCTACCATACAGGTCTATGTATAGGCTACCCAAAAAGTTGTTTGATAATCTCCAAGAAACAAAGAGGGAACATGATGTTCTAGCTGACATGTTAGAGAGGAGGTCAATGAGTGCAGTGATATTTATGTGTATCTTTTTTAATCTATATTCTTATTATATACTGTAATACATGTTCTCTTCTCTAGTAATGGAGTAACCTAACTGAGAAATTAATGTTGTGTAATGAAGTTTGGAAATGCGCCTGTAACTTTTTTTTCCCATGTCGATGTTGCAATTTAAAGGGCAACCATTTTAAAATCCAAATTGTAGCTTCTAATCGTTTTGATGCCATTACACTTTGTTAATGATGTCGGGGAGCACTAAACTCTCACTCCGTTAATAATTGAGTGTTCATCACCGTCGCCCTCCTCCTCCACCTCCTCCTCCTCCACCTCCTCGCCGTCATCATCAGATCAGACTGTCATGCTGCATCCTTGGTACGTGCACAGCCACACTCTGCTCATGGCAACACTGTACACAAGTAAGCCGAGTTCAACCACTTCGCACTGTAGGGGTAGGGGTGTCCTTTGTCAAAGCGGCTCAAAGCTCGCTTATCCCACCTCCTGTGGCAGCTGTCGCATCATGTGGCATCTATTTAAGGGTAAAGAAACCTATGTGGCGTCGGTGTTTGCGATAAATAATCGCCCAGGACAGGAAACTGTTAACAAGAGAATGGTTCGTTCCTAATGTACGACGTGCAGAACTGAACGCGCCGCACCCCAACTATAACTCTACACGTCAACCGAACTTGCTGGCGTCATAAAACCCACCCCTCTTAAACGTTTATTCGTCAGCTACCCGCAATGGGCGTGTCCTTTAAGCTAAACGCGGCATCCTATTGGCTACACACGATGGCAGTTCGCTTCCTAATTTGCATAACCAGGTCGGGTTGCAGATGCAGGGGAGTGGGCAGGGTAGGGGTAGTGCAAGTGAACTCAACTTCTGCGTCGCGCTATACTATATCCTTAAAATGCACCTAACTTTGACCGTGCACCGTGATTTATTTTAGAGAAAAAACAATCTGGATGTTGGGAGAGATGGTCGGCGCGGTCCTGTGGGCGAAAATGACATATTTTTTCTTTTAAAATTAATCCAAAAAGAAAACTTGGAAGTGGTAAGTAGCTCCCTTTATCTGCCACTATTCTTTATTCTGTCTATATGGTGTGGATTAACAGGCCACATCCAGCTTATCATTTAATTTCATTCCTCTATAAATTGATTAACAGCTGTCAGATGTATTTGTGTATTATTTTTGAACTTTTTTTCACAAGTGAAATTGAAAGCATTTCGGTTGATTGTATCGTGGACTGCATGTCAGCTGTAATTTATAATTCTGTGGTACAGTTTGTTACAGTGTTGGGATAATAGAGGATATAAAAGACTGGTCGATTTATTTTAATTGTTATATAATTTTGTGCTGTGTAGATTCATTTTAATAACGCTGTAAATGATATTATTAGAAGCCCCATGATTTATAAGCCTACTGTTTTATTACACAGCCCCATGTCTGTGTCACTCCACAGATTTCTGTGTGCTCATGGCTGTCTGTTTCATATCTCAGATCTAAAAGCAGGTAAGCCACTGACTAACGCACATTGTGCCAGTTGTCAATTCCACTGTGCGTGTGACAGCGGCTAACCTGGTTTTGGGAATACTTCTCAATTGTTTTTTTGGGGCTCGTCCAAGACCGGAGCAGACAAACACCTAGATCTCCCAGCACTCCTTGATCCTGTCCTGTGCACACTGCTGGGACAGGCCTGCTCAACACGACTGCTCTCATGTGTACTGTAGCCTACTTCCTCCTATGTTCACATACTGTTCCTTATTTAGGGTCAATGGCTTTTTGCATGGCCTCCTATATAGAGTCGACCTCTCTCTTATGCTACCTTGCTGGCAAGGCTATTGGTGAGTGTTTTGTTTCAGTTTCTGTTTCATCTGTGTGGTTTAGACATGATTATCATCGTCATACTCACTGGTTTCAAATTTGAGGTCAGAGGGTTCTTGGAGAGGCTCCCTGGGGGCCCTCTGGCAAAAATGAGCGCTACTGTAAAGACACTGAACTTGTTTTTAAACAAATTGGATTTTTAAAAATTCAGAAAATCCAAATTGATTGTATTAATACATCATGTACCATGCTTATTTGTAAAAGGTATTCCTCAAGTAAGAAGTAAAGTTTCTACTCAAATCAACTGTGGCATCGTGCATCTTGCTTTCCCTTCCCCTGTGTAATGCATTTCTTGGTATGGCTAAGGACGTCTCATTCCCATCAGTGCATAATGACTCATTGTGACACAGAGGAATAGATAAGTGCAGTATGTCAGACTCATTAACTTGTGGCCCCCCATTCATCATCATAATGTGGACGTGCAGATGCTCACTCCCGTCCAACAACATGGTGGTTCTTCTTCCCACACACCCACTGCCTTTTTTTTTTATAAATGCACATCGATCAGTTTTCATCCAAAACTGGTCAAACGTTTCTCGACGCCTCGCTTTTACATTCACCGGACACCTTCTAAAGTAGATGTGGATGGGGTTCATGTAGAGTGTATGAGCAATAATAATTCCCTCAGCGTGGTGTCCTGACTCTGAAACATCATCATAATCTGTTAATGTCCTGTTTATGAGATTGGAGTCCTCTGGGTTTAGATTTGAAGTGGGTGAGGTTGGATGTATTTCACCTTGCATGTAGGATAATGGGGGGAAGTACATTAACAACACTGGCCTGAAGTCATCTGAAAATAAAACTGAAGGGTTTGCTTGTAATGTAATTTTTTTCAGAAATGTATTTTTTCTCTACATCATGAAACATCACATGATCTGGCATTTAATATACACGGATTGTCAATGTGAATGCAGTAGGTAAGAAACACGTTGTGCTCTGACTTGTATGCAGTATCTGTCACGTCCACAGGTCGGCGTCAGCGTTGCATCGTGCTGTGGGCTTGTCCAGACAGTGGGAACTAAACAAGGATTTGGAGCTTATCTAACCCCTGCCAAGCCAGACAGTTCTAAATCTTCTCAGTAAAATCCAATTCTGCATAATTAATCATAATATCTAAACTGGGCATCTCATGCACTCCTCAAGAGTGAACAACAGTGGCACAGAGCGGAAATGATTGATATAAAAAAATGGGATATTTTTGACGACTCTTTAGAAATCAACTGGTGTTTATACTGAAATAATAACAAAATATATGCACGCTGTGGATTTTACCTGGCAAATGTCACCCAGATGAGTATTTATAGAAATCCACGGGGTTTCGGTCAGAGGTTAGCCAGAGCGCAGGGGACGCTAACGTCATTCAGTGTGTGACAGCCAGCATATTTACTCTCCAGGGTAAACAAACAGGAAAGGGGTGGAGGACTGAAGTGCTGTCCAGAAGCCCGTAGTTGTGCAACTGTGTGTTTATCCTACCAGGCCAGAGTTTGATTTTTAATAAGCAATGACATAATATAACAAAACAAAGAGCTGTTTTGTTGTCAGTGTTATGAAGAGGGAAGAAGAGAACATAAACATCAACTGATGTCCAATGCAGCTAAAGAAAAATATGCTATTCACTGCTATTAGCCAGGGCTGCTGGATATGCCGAAATTTAAAAAATCACATGGGGATTATTTGACAGATATTGCAGTTGCTTGGGTCTGTATCAAACAAGTCTGATCGCTTGCGTCTAGAATATGATTTGAAGGCCAGGGCATCTCTGTGTCACCACAATGCTTCATTTGTAATGGTATGTTGTGACACATGTAACCTTTATCAAAAAATTACAGCTCCTGTGTTTTGGATATTGCAGCTGGTCATATTACAATTTATATCACACAATGAACCTCAAAAACAATCAACACCTTACAGTCACAGCTACTCAGTCAGCTCTTGTACATGATCACAGGTCACATGTCACTTAGATATACTGTTACATCACCCCTATCAGTAGAGGCTGCGATCCCAGGATGTCTGCCACATTTCCCTCTGCATCCACAGATGCACTTTGTGAACTTCCAATCAGCCACCTGTGAATACCGGCTTTAAAGTGCCCAGCGATGATTCGGCATCACAGGACCCGCTGTACCACAAGCAATGAGGAGAGCATGCATATTTCAGTAGCTATAACATATTCATAATGCATTTCACATAGGAGCTTCATGGCCCTGTCATTTTCAGAAAGTGTGCGGTGGTTGTGTTAATTATTCACTGCAGGGTTCTCCAAATGCACCTCCACTCCTACTGTAGTTAATGCAGTCACAAGGATGGGTAGAGAAAAACAAATCACTCGACAAGAGATTATCTAAAACACAATGCACATGTTTATTATATTTAAATACACAGTAATAGTAATAATTGCTCTAGGTAAAAGGTTTCTAAATTATTTTACATTTCATACAGATACTTTGCAGTGTTTACAGTAGCAAAACTCTGTAAATATATTTGTCTTATGTATATACAGTATGTATATCATGGTCGATTAAATAATGAGTTACAAAGAAAGGGGGTTAAATTAGAGGTGACGGTGACAGAACAGTGAACAACTTTCCTTTGGCCCTGCGGTCCGTGTTTTATCTCCATGATGACTCTCGGGATGTCAGGACTGCAAGACACACAAAAATAAGTGGGGATGATGATCCCTTTGTTTGGAAACATTTTTTTGTTGTTGTTCAGCTAATACACAGCAGGACAGACCGGGGTCAATCCTGATATTCACACATGCCAATGAGAAGCAGCACTCGCTGACAAAAGACCAGGGTTAATTCCTTTACCCACGGAGGGTTCTGGACTGTGACTGAAGTCTTTTAGCCAGTGTGGCATTTTTAGGACAGAATTTCAAGCATGTTTCTATAACAGGCATTGAGATGTCTGTAGTTTACCAAGCAAGGAGCGGTTGTCTAATCCCACAAAGAAAACACCACACTGTAGACGGTAAGGAGAGTGCAAACTCAAACACACGTCACTTTGACCTGTCAGCATAACAGAGACACATAATAAGATGCTAAGTGCTATGATAAAGTAAATATTGGTTCAGGTGGTTATTTGTGGATAAAGGTAATGAGGACGCTAAAAGCACAGAAACCAGCAGCTTCCCTTGTTCGCTTGATGTTTGTTATTTGGGCTTATGTAAGTAAGCTCATCCTAAATCTACAGTACACTGAGGCACAATACAAGTTATGACAGGTCAAATGTTAGGTGTGATGACAGCAACAGAACCATCCCAACAGAGGAAAAGAAAGATATCTTAACAAACCACGGCCCTGTTGCGCTACTTGTGAAATGTATCCCTTCTTTTAGCACAGAGCTTGATAAAAATAGACTGGCAAAAGCTATAAGCTCCCAAAATAAATTGTCTTCAAGCAGAGCGGAGAGAGAGAGAACAGAAGGATACATTTCTCTGTAGGCGAACCAGGGCCGAGGCTTCACACAGGAAGAGAATGGGACAGTGCAATATAATTTTTGCAGAGCCCTTCTGTGAAAGGCTCTTGCTCTTTGGATGTCAAGCGTCACCAAAGTACAAGGCATTGTATAGATACACCCCACCCCCTCACATATAAATAGTATCCATACATAAAAGGCAAACTGAAATGGCATTGGTCTCATATCTTTCCATGTCACAGTATAAAAACAACGCTACAATCAGAATGTCTGCTACAGTCATTCCCAGCGCGACCGATGTGTTACATGGAGATACGGTGGAAAAAGCAGCTGTCGGGAGACGGTTGTTGACTTGAGGGTGGGAAGGCCGCTCTGTATTACAGAGGGAGGGAGTTAGAAGAGCAAGTTCCCAGATGTATTAAAGTATAACGAAAGCAGCTACTGTTAGTCCAGAAGCAAACAGTGACAGAGGAGGGCGTAGAGACAACGTGAAAGGACAGATAGGCCCACAGAATTAAAGCGAATGTGAGAAAAGGGAAAGAGGAATGTGTTAAATCAGCTGTAGAAAGTTAGAGGAAGGAACCAGCAGAAGACTGAGAGGCACACAGGACAAGTCTTTCAGCCTTTAAAGGTAGCTGCTGAGAAGTAGCATGGACCTCCACCAGACAGATGCTTCCACTACCCAACACCAAAAAAAGGCAGCTGTAGCCTTAAACCCAATCAAGCTGGGGTAGAAAGTATGGGGGGGGGGCAAGGGGCTCTGGGACCAGGGGACGGGCAGGGCAGGAGAGGAGCAGAGCGGGGTGGACTTGGGAAGCAGCAGGGTCTCACACATACACACCCTCAGGGTTGAGACTGGACACTAGAGGGTTTTGCAGGTTGCGTGGATGTCCCAGGAACTGTTTGGCAGTGGGGCGAGGCGGGGATTCCAGTTGGGTTACACTGGGGCCTGATGGAGAGAGAGAAAAATGTTTAATTTAAAGCCATCTGACCTTAACAGACGAGTATACAGTATTGAGTTTGAGCTTTAATATATTTTTTTGCTTCCATACTTCCATTCCTGTATCCATCCTGCAGGAGATGTGCCAGCTCTAACTGCTCCAGCTGCTCCTGAAGCTCTGTGCGTGAGTGGGTATGTGCCGGCAGGACACCTGTCTGTTGGATAAACTGCTGCAGGTTACACTGCCTCAGCTCCTTATTCAGCTCCTCCAGGTCCTCCTGTTTGGCCTGAGATGGAAAAAGAACATGGATCAGCAAGGCAAACAAAGGACGATTCAGAGCTCACGTCAGTCAGCTCTGACTCACTTAACACTAACACCTTGTTTGCCCGTAGATGGGCGCAGCACATGGAAATGGGGTGAGCTAAACACGCCTGTTAACCAGTAGATATAATTATGTCCTGCATGATTTTAATGATACGTGTACAAATAACACACCGACAGCAGAATGTATTAATGTATTCAGAAGACATGACTCCTGTATTTTGCCTTTAGGTTACATTATTTTTACTGTAAATGCCAGGTGACTTTTCACCATAAGGGGGCAGCAGAGCCTACGAGTCTAGTGTCAAGTCACTCAAAGAGACTATTGCCTACAACCCATCATCCCAAAACTACCATAAACATTTTTTCCTCATTCCACCAGCCTGAGGCGTACTTATATAGATTGATATGTAACAAAACTAATTTGCCTGCTGCATTTTCCACGTTGTCCTAAACACCCATATGCCATGGGGCCGAGGCATCCATCAAAACGTGGAGTTCAGAGACGCTGGCACCACCTTTTGCGCCCACAGATTAAACTGTGATGCACACAAACAGGCCATTCAATTAGTCTTAATCGACTATCCATTTGTGCTTAAATCAATGTGTCTGCACACAGTACAGGAAGCAGCAGCAGTATGCTACAGTCCTCAACCCCATTGCCTGTGTGTGTGTGTGTGTGTGTGTGTGTGTGTGTATGTGTAATTGATGTTGGACTGAGGCAGCCTGCTGAGACAGTTCACACCTGCAGGTCTGCCTCCATTAGCCTAATGACAGGAACGCTGCGCTCATCACCACCAACACTTAAACACACGGCTGGCAGCCTTGAACCATCAGCTGACTGATGACTGACACATGCGGACATGCTTTCCATTACTATGGATTGAACTTTATTATTAACATGTCATTAACAGGAAATACAAGCCTCGTATTACTTTCAAGTGACAACTGCCTGGGTGGCAGAATGCCTGTTTTGGATTATACAGTGTCGCAGTCCTGCTATGACATGATGGTACCTATATCAGGATGTGTGAAAAAACAAGAGCCTAATATCTCTGTTCTGCAGCAGGATGCTTTCTATGTAATTGGCAAATTGATCATGACACAGTCCCTTTCTGTTCCATCAATCAGGCACTAAATCTGTTGAGTTCACCCCCAGAGTCAGACGCATCCCCACGAGGATGACTGACTGAAAAGCAAATGAGCTTATCGTTATGTTTTAATCAGTTTTGCAGCCAGTTTGCGAGTTATTACTCGTAGCCCGGTGGACTGAGAGCGGGACACAAAGGTCTTTCAGTCTGGCTGGTCTTTGCTAATGAAGACATGGAAACACTGCACTACAAATGTTTTCACTGTACTCCATTTCCTTGTGGCAAAACATTCAAAATGCCCTCAACCATACTACAATAAAAGAGGAATTTAATTTTCTGCACTCCCCTGGCTGGGACTAGTCTGAGAGAGCTTCATGAAGTGGATACCAGAGTCTTGGGTTTCATGTGGATTATGAGGAAACTTGAGGTTCGCTTAAAACTGGGTTAGGCTTTTATTGATACAGCTGCGTCTATGACAACCGCCAAAAGTAAACAAACAATGACACCACAAACTACCATACGTTAAGGCTGATTAGATCCAATAAAGGGGCTCTTGTTCTACGAGTCAGTCCTCTTTAATCTCTTTTCCATACACAGGGTACAAAAACATGTAGATATTGGCAAGGAAATAGAAACACTGTTAGTAACCACGTGTTCAGGAACATTTATACAAGATGATACCTGAATACAAGATGATATCTGCCTAACCAGTTTGGCTAGACTCTAAATAGTTCTTGAGACAAAACATTTTCATACCAGGTAGGTATGAGTATACAGTATTCATGTCATCATAATGTCTTGAATAATTATTTATATATAAAAATGCCATAATAAATCATGTGTTCAAGTGTCTCTGCAGTGCTGTTTGTCTGCTGTGGTATGCAGGTAGGAGAGGGATACAGGTTTACAGTATGGCTAGAAGAGGGTCTGTGCTACATCCCTCAAATAACAACACTCGGGCTGATGTGGATTTATAGCCCTTTCTCCTGAACCGTCACCTCTCTCCTTACCTGCAGCAGAGACTCTGCCTTCCCCAGAGCCTTTTCAGTCTCAGATAGCTGCTCCTCCAGCTCTGTCCCGTGAGCCTCCCGGCTCTGGAGCTCCACCTTCACGGCATCGAGGGATTCCTCTGGTCTGCTGGCGGCTTTCCCTTCAGTCTGGCTTTCCCGCTGGATCTCTTGCTCCAGCTGAGCGGAGCGAACGGAGAACTCGTGGAGCCGCCGTCCACAGTCGTCGAGCTTGGCGTGGAGCTCCCCCAGTTTCCTCCTCATTCCTCGCTCTCGCTCCACCTCTGCCTGAAGCTCTTCCTCCCAGTACTGCTCGTGGGCAAGCTCTGCCTGGTTCCTACGCATCGCTATCTCCAGAGCGTCCAACTCTTCTTGCAAGCGAGCGTCAGAAACTGGTGAGGGACATGGAGATGGGTAGGGACGCTCCCAGGTATGTGACTCCCTCTCTAGGGCTTCTAGCTGGGCCTCCATAGCCCTCAGTCTCTCCTGTTGTTGAAGAACCTTCCTAAAGACCTCCTCTTTGGATGGGCCTATAGGTGGTGATGGAGATGGGGATGGCACGTGAGGGGATACGGGGCTGGGGGAAGGGGAGGGGGAGGTTCTTTGCTCTGGAGAGTCCCGAGGAGACCTCTTTAACTGTTTGGCTTTGGTTTTAGGAGAGGTGGATGGCCCCAGGTTAAAGGTGAGTGCTTTCTTAGGTTGGCTGCGTTTTGAAGGCTCTGGCTCAGGATGCTTGGGCAGCGGGGGTGGAGTTGGTCTGTCCTGTTTTGAGTTGGGTCCATCACTGCTGCTAGGGCCAGTGCGGCGCAGGAAGAACTGAACTTCACTGCCATGTTGGCCTAACTTAGCCAGAGACTCCAGAGGCTTCTCTGTGGCCAACAGTTGCCTCTCTGTATCTCTAAGACGCTGGATCAGAACATAACGGCCTGTCTGACCTGGGGACAGAGAGAGACACAGAGTGAGTACAAAGAAATAAACCCACAAACTGAAAGACAACACAAACACTACCATATCAAACCAAAGATGCTGCAGGACACTCAGCTTTTACAAAAAAGTGTATTACATAAATCTGCCGAGACCTTTCTTCTCCTTTAGTGTAATTACAGCAGTTGGTTTGACTCCTCCTTGCACTTTTATGCAACTAACACCAAGTGAACAAAGGCCATCAGACACAGTGTGATGATGCTGATACCTTTAAATCTCTGCCTCCGTGGACTGGAATAAAAGGCTGCTGCGTAAGACTCACACAACATGTAAAAAATGTTCAAATAAACTGAAGTTTCCACAAGGACCTTGAAATTAGGACAAACCCTCCCTGATGACTTGGCAGGCAGCTCACTCATGGAAGGAGGAGAGTGCTAAATCTGGATTTATGTTGTTCAACGCCGCTGCAGCGTAAGGCTTGAATAAAGCCGGAGGATACAGGGACAGAGAGCCGGCTCAAATCCAAACTGACCCGCTGACAATCCAACAGAGTGCTCAATTCGGGTCGGTGGAGAATGAAAAGGTGAGAGCAAGAAGCGGATTGCTGCAACCTTAGCATGTACAAGTTGATTTGTCTGCATCAGATTCTCTTTGCTGGCCTGTTATCTAATCACTTAAGGCTGTTAAGTTAAACTGTCAAGCAGACAAACAAAGTGCCAAGTAACAACAGCTTGGAGGATGATTGAACATTTTGAGGTACTCACCAATGGCCTGGGCCAGAGCGATGACTACATCCTGGCAGGACGTCTCCTCAGACAGGCCGCACACGACCCGCACCACTCCGTCCACCCACACTTTGAGCTCCATCTGGGACCGAGCAGGACAGGGTGAGGGGTAAGATGGGCTTCAAAACAGATCACTTCAGCTTGGTTTCACTCAACTCAACACCGCATGGCACTGATTCTAAAAGACAAGAACAGAGAGTCATGTTGGAGGTGTGCTGATACGAGTCGTCATTAAACCAGAAATCCGATTTTCCTGTTGTAAGAGAAGATTTTTTTGTCAGTGTAGTAACAATGGCAAGCTCTTCACAAAAAAGACACCACACCAGGTTTCTCCAGGCTTCACTGATGATGATGTAATCTTATCCCAACATGTGACATAACTTGTTGATAACCTAAACAAAACACACTGGAAGATGTCACACACACACACACACACACACACACACACACACACACACGGCACCTTCACTTGTTAGTCATTTTGTTGAAATACCAGTTTCTACACCAAACAGTGCTGACGTCAGAAATGTTCTGTGCTGAGTGAGAGTATGATTGAATTGTAAATTTTGAGACCAGCAGCCGAGGGGTAGAGCAGTGTAGCATTTTGTTAAGTTCCTAGTGGTTAGTTAAGAGCCCCGGCAGTATCTTGTGGACCTGGAAGCATAAATGCCAATCTGTAACCCAATTAAACGCTCTGCTGCCCTCCTTCAAAGCCGTTATGATAGCTTACTGCCGAGGGGAACGGACAGGGAAAGTGGAGCAACTCAAGTGTGTCTATGTTTGGGAGAGGGTGTTTGTGCGGGGTAGAAATACATAGAAACACGGCAGGAGAGATAGGACAAGTGTGTGTCTGTGTGTGTTTGTGTCCCTCGGTTTGATCCCCCCCCTCAGCAGGACCAGAACTGGGTCTCATCAGACTTCAGAGAGCAGATCAGCAGGTTGCCTAACACGCGTCTGGGCAGCAGGTTTAACCTAAATGAATATTATGTTCAGTCCTCCCTCCGTCTGTCTGTGCTTTTTTTTTTTTTATAGCTAAGCTTCAAAACAAGGTAATAAAATACCGCAGTGCTCATAAAAAGTGAAATGCCTCAGGCGGTGGTAGGATTATCTATAGAACTTGGCACAGTAAATGAAACTTTGTAGCCTAGGTGGGTTAAAGACAACTCTTCACCCAGAGTCAGACAGATGGTGTTCTCTTTCTGTCTGTTTCTCCGGTTCTCAATGGGAGGTGTTTAATACTGAGCCCCACCATTATCTTGCCCCTCATTCAGTGCCTGGCTCTGCTCCACTGGCTGCCTATAGGGAGCTGCTTTGGAGGAATGCACTGACTTCATCTGCCAGCCGGAAGAATTCCTGCTTTTCTTAACAAAGCCCTCGCCCCGCCCCTCCTCTGCCGCTGACCTGGCTGCCCCCCCGCGCCACCATTACTTCTCCGCTGTTTAGACGCCAAACACAAACTCTGCTGGGGAGCAACAGCCAATCTGATGTGGCAACAACATCACACAGCTCAACGTGACACCACATACGGAGGGAATGACGGCACAAGCTCAGAGACTGAACCCAGCGGATCAAGATCACAGGAAACAAGCGGGAGATAGAGACGGATGATCACATGTGGTAGAAATTCTTTTGAGTTATGCAAGCGCGGTGATTTCATATGGGGGAGAAAGTTGATATAAAAAAGGGAGTGCTTACCGAAATCAAACAGCAGAAATTTCAACACAGCTGAGATGTGGATCTTTTAGAGGGTACAGAGTGTGCTGTGTCGCAATACATAATTAAGCCTAACTGGTTGAGTCACAGAGTCAGCAGACAATCATTTACTTTTGCTTTGAGGCTTCTTTTTAAAAGACGCAGAGGTGAACAGGAAGAAATACTTAAAGTCGTCAAGCCCCATGCATAGGAATGCTACCTTACTGGCCAGGGCCAAACTTTCCTCTTTGCAAAAGCATCTTCATACCTTAGAGTAAACTGAGAGGAAACTGTTTACATAGCTTTAACAGAGGATGAACTCTTGAGATTTTTGTCAAATACATGCCTGTGTGCATAGGGAAAATAGGTCCTACCTAACTGGATTTGACACAATTTGCATGCTCGCTGAAGAATAAACTTGCAGGCAGTACCCCACCTAAAGGTTTCTGTATCTGTCCAAGATCCCTATGTACCGTAACAATCTCATTAAACGAGAACACAAACACACAAACATCTCTCAGAATGTCACTCTCCCATGATGCTTAGTTCTCGTCCCTCCTGGCTGGTGAAATGTGATAATCTGCACTAACAGGAAACAAACAGGCCTGTGAGTCTCAGGTTGCTGTCTATTCTCTTTGTCACAGGCATAACAACACTGAGAACCAGACATCCGCCTGACCCAGCTCCTTTTCACAGCGCAGCTCTGGAGTCCTGTGTCACCTCTCATTGAAATACAGATGGAGGAGAGGCACCTTTATACTGTTTGTGAAACGAAGTCTTAGAATCGTGAAGCGTACCATCGACGTCGGCTCTGAACAACGATGATGGGGGCTGACATAATGTTCAAAATACTGCAGAAGCCAAACAGTCTGTCAATCAACATGTTTGCTATCCCAAAATGAGGGTGACTCTACATGTGCAAAGTTTGGTTTCAGAGTCAACATGCAAATGCTGTTGACAAACACAGGCTGCAGACTGCTTTGCACGTGTTCATAGCCACCATGCATGTGCACTCATTCTAATCTAAGCCACTAAAGTTATCCGAAACGCATAATTTTATCCATATGACAACACTCACACTTCCACACCCCACCCTTTAACCTCAGGTCACCACCAAAACAGAAAAACACGTCCCAAACGCCCACCTCTACTTTCACCCAAGCCCCACCCACCCAGAACAACACAAGAAACAGTTTCAGTGAAACTCTGAGCTCTGGTCTGTCATGTGTTTTTCTCAGGAGGAAAGGCATCAAGAAAATGTACCACTTTGGAGGTAATAAGGAGACTGAAGCAATCAAAAATATCACACTCCAGGCTCAGACACGAGCACATCCACACCAAAAAAAGCCACTTGAGGAGCTTAAGTTGAATTAATAAAAAAGACTAGCCATACTGCGTGATGAAAGGGAGAGAAAGACAGACAGTGAAGAGGATAGACAGTGAGCAAATGAGACAGAGAGAGAATAAACGTGGGGGTAAGAGAAGTCTGACAGATAGACAGATAAAGAGTGGTAGAGAAAAGAGCAGTGATTGGAGCCATGTGCTATTCCCTCCTCTCCCCTCTCATCATCGCTCACCCATCCAGCTAACCCGCTTTGCGTCTTTCATCACCCTGTCTGTGCCTCTGTCTGTCTCTCTTCAATAACAGCCTCCCGGCTCCTCGCTGAATTCGTCTCGAGGCAGAAGTGGTAAGCGACGCAGCCCTGGGCTTGATGCAGCTCGCCTGTGTGCCATCCGGTGTGAGCAACAGTGTCGGGCTGTGAATTAATGGGCCTTTTTGGACAAGCTGGGCACAGAGAAGTGTCCATATGCCAGAACTACAGCATGGGAGACACCTACTCTCTGCTTTTTCTTCCTTACACATGAGAAGAATCCAAAAATTAGACACTAATACCCAAAAAAAAAACCACACACACATGCAAGCACAAACACTCACGCAGCTGGACAGACACACCCTTAGCCCTCGAATTCCTTTTGAAAAGATTCAAATCTGTTAGTCATGAGCAGTGTTGAGAAACATGTGGAAAAGAGTTGAGCTTATCAAGAAAAATTCCACACGAGGTTATACATGTACTGTAGCTTCTCAACACCTGAGCCCTTAGGCTACATGAAGAGTATGCTTACTGGGTGTGTAATGTGTCTGTGAGCGAGGGAAGCACAGAACACTGTGTCATGCTGGTACAATGGTCAAAGGTTGGGTATGGTTGCGTTCATGTACGAGCCTGTATGTGTAAGTGTGTCTGCAAGCAGACGTGCCATTTAGGCCTATCTTTATGAGATGCTGCTCCAGCTCAGGGTGATTACTGTGCTATCTCTGCAGCAACAGTAGTCCAGGGAACAATGGCAAGAGTAAAGGGAAGAGTGTACATCGCACACAACACACAGGAACACAACAAGAAGTGGACAAACAGTTATCCCTATCAGTATCAACAGAGAAAATAAGACCCTGGTCCAGGCTGGGTAAAGTGTACATAATGGGTTAGACAGTGCTGTTAGAGGACAATGAACAGTGCTGGGAGAAGCGGAGTCCTCTGTGCCACTCTGGTCCAGGTTGGCAGAGACACACAAACACTCAAAGAGCCAGTAACATGCTGGCACCGAGCAGCCTGGTCTCATCTGTACTGCAGAGACACTATTGTTGTCCCAGTTCCACACTCAGCAGACAGTGTTGCCTCTTTTGTGGCCCCTGGCATCGCTTGGTCGTCTGCCGTGCCACGCCAGCTTTTAGTGCCATTCTGCTGTGTCCACATGTTACTGCAGATAAAACTAATAAAATGGAGGACAGACACTTTCTTTTGTCCTCCCTCGCCTCCCGTTTTGCATTCTTTATTCCTCCTCCCCCTTCTTCGTCGTCCAGTGTTTCAGCCAACAAGTGAGCATAGTTTATGTGCTCAAGGACCGATGAGAGCAAAAACAAACACAAAAGACCAGAATATGCCTGTGGTTGAGTGCAGCACGACGATTATTCATAATGGCAGAAAGATATCTTTTTGCTTCAGTAATTAGAAGTGGTTCTCTGTGGAGATCTTGTTAGGAATCACATGGGTATTCTCAGTCACTGCTTTATTACACAGCAAGAAAAATGTCTAATGCCTGCTTATACACTCACTCCAAAAGTGTGATGATACACACACACACACACACACACACACACACACACACACACACACACACACACAGGAATCATACTGTACCGGGACTTTAATCATTTCAAAACGCATACAAACAACTTATCTGGCTCAGGGATCTATCATTGCTTATGCAAGTGCTTAAATTTGGCCAGAAGTACCCAGGTGGTGCTGAAAGCAACCAACTGTGTGGAAAAAAACCATCATCATCATCATTAACGATGAGCGAGCTTTTGCAGTCATAGCCTCGGGGCTCCGGAAAGCTTCCCTACATAGAACTTTAATGAACGAGGCTTTTTACAATTGTCACTTAGTTACTTTTATATTTCTCATTCTCTTCTCTTGTACCTGCACTGTTTGTCTTTTTTGTCATTGTAATTTGCATGATCAAGTATTCTTTGGCTACTTAACATCTCATTTTAAAACATCAGAACTTTTCCTAACAGCAAAAGTTGCTTTAAAGATTAAACTGTGCTAATCCCCGTTTAAAACACCTGTACAAGCTAGGACCAACTTAGACCTCAGGCAAATATAAGGGATATTTGCCAAGATGTTTTGTTACATAGCAAAACTGACAGGCCTGGCCTAGCCTTATCTCTTTAACTGGTCATGACTGTATCTTCGAAAGCTTTCGTCTTGACAGATCTGAATGAAGATCTGTCAAGAAGACAGCAATGCTTTCTAAAGTCTCCAAGAACCAACAGTAGCTCCCACAACACCATAAATCCCATGAAGAAGTCATTATCAGCGGGGCTCCAGTGCCTGCGGTCAGAGAGCAGGGAGTGGTCCACTGGGTACATGAGGAAACTAGATCCAAGATCTAAGGGGTTCTATTGAGCGATATTAAATCTTAATAACTTTCCAATGTAGACATATCTCCAACGCAGGAGATTATTTGCTTTTATAGTTTGTGACAAGGCAGTAAAATGTTGGAAAAATAATTAAGTTGCAGCTGGATGGTTGAGTTTGTCTAGGAGGTGTTAACAAAACATCAAACAGCAGCCTGTTCACTTTGTGGTTTGTGGAAGTTGCTCTACTTTTGAGAAGAAAACTAGGTTATGTATGTTTCTGTTCACGCTGCCGAGATAACATTTAATTTGTGTGCGGGCATTAGTGTTTAAACATTTGTGCGACTGTGTATTTCACTATGACGGTGACTGTGACTGTGCTGCTTCTTCCTCCTCACAGTTAAAGGCCAGGCTGCGGCAGGCTCTCCAGACACGCTGCTTGTTAATTAGACTGAACGGTTGCCTGGTTCCCCGCTAACGGAGCTTCACTGAAGCTTCAACACGCCTAATGAATAATGCAATTTCTCACAGCACATTAATTTGGCAAATATTTCTCGGAACAAAAATCCAAATGCTTGTGACCGACCAGCTCTTTGAAAATGTCCCACGTCCGCCTGTGTCTCCCCTCTATTGACATGCTAATGACTCAGCGCCGAGGAATCAGAAACAGCACTAATAAGCTTTAGTCGTCATACTTGCATACAGGGATCTGTCGCTGCACCCTTCAGCCTTCTCCATTATAATGATTGGCTCGTCCAAGTGTGAAATCTCAATGAGAGTGGATCAGCGGTTCATTAATGCAGGGGACACCTTTGCCTCTAAATCAAGGGCAAATATAGGCAGTGGTAGCTGGTAATTACAAAAGTAGACTTGCTAGTATAAAGGTTGCAAGCTCAAATCCCACATCAGCTGTACAAATGGACAAATTATTCAACTCTTTGCTGCTACATCTCATGTCCACTCACTAAACATACAAGCCGTGTAATCATTGTGCATGTAATTGATGATTAAGGGGGGTTTAAAGGTTGAGGTCGATTACTCCAGTTGATCTGAGGCGGGCCATGACATGGTTGTTCAAAGTCTGGCCATCACCTGTGGCTGTCACTACCACTACAGTCACACTGTGTAAAACAGCACTTAGTGAGAAATCCCAGTCATCATGAATCACCAGCAGCACTCACACAGACAGATGGCAACCTGGCCTGAACCACAAGAGAGAAGGAAATGGAGAAGGTGTAAGAGAAAGAATGTTTATTTAATTTCAACTCAAAAATGCTCAGAAAGAAGGGTTTTGTTATTCTAACTTTGAAAATATAAAGAAACCCTGGCACACTTATGAGTTTCATTGAAAAGCAATAAGGTGAATTCCAATGAGCGTGTGGCCACAATAGTTTACACAGCCCTGACCACAATAAAACACTTCTACATTATTCAACTCACTGAGTGAGAGACTTACTCATACCTTGTTTGGCAGTAGTCATTCACTTGTTCGCTTCGATACCGGAAAACCGAGCCGAGGCGAGTACATTAGATACCAGGAATTTGTTTGCGCTGACTCATGGATCCGCCTACAGAGCCAGCAGCTAATGTTGAGAATGATAATGCAGGACTGCACACAGCCTGTGGAAGACCGGGCAGAGCTGGCGTCCACCGAGAGCTCAGCTCAGGATGAGTGGTTCGACTGCCTGCAGGCTGAGCCCTACGAGTACAGGAGTTTGTATTGTTGGTTGAGCCAGGGAAGAAGGCTCTTTCAGACTGCTGATGGGCACCCATGTGTAATTATATACTCCCGACCTGACTCAGCAGTGCTTGCCAGGGAAGGAGGACATCGCTCTGTTCCCAGCAAAACTCATATGTACACTGCACACACACACTACAGAACACACACACACACACATATAGGTTGTGCAGTGAGTGCATGCACACATGCATGCAGCCATGCAGACATTCATTTATCACAGAGCCAAAATAATATGTTGCATAGACGGCAGACAGGCTGACTCAAACCTATAGATGATTCATGTGGGACTAAAATAACATATAACTGTAAAAGTGAACCCACTAATTTAAAAGGATGCAATTTACACCATATGAATGGAAATTAGTAGCTTTATAATTACCAACAAATGCTATTTATAGTTGAGTTTTTCGCAGGTGCGTGTGTGGGTGCTCTGCTCTCACTTCCTGCGTGCGTGTGTCATTGAGGAGTCAGGAATGCCACGGCCTCCAGTGTCACAGGTTTGAAGCTAAACTCATTAGTAATTTAAAGGTCGCTTCCATGTCTGCTCATATCAATTATGCACACTTTTTTTGTTGTCTTTTTTTTGCCATCTTGGATTCTTGAAGCACAATGTAACATAAGGCCTGAAATTATGCACAAGAAAATGTTGAATGTCATTTAATTTAGTCCAAAAGTCCTTCGACTGTAGAGTTATTGAAGGAGGGCTATTTTGTCAGTGAGTGAGACTGGTGTTAGTCTTTCATCATACTTTAATTCCATGCAATCCATGATGCAATATACACTTGCCAGTCCTTATCTGAGCTGAAGGGAATATTGCCATTAGCATGCCTGAGGAAACAAATATCTATGCGTTGCTGCAAAGAAAATGGCACACATGAGAGCTAAAAGCCGCAAACCTACAACTAGGCACAGCTCAAGCTGTCACATCATGTGCTACAGTGACATACAACACTTAAGTTCAGTCTTAGGTAAGGCAGTTATCAATCCAGGGCAGAGCAGGTGCACATTCTTGTACAGAGCTGGAACGGTAATATTACAACAAAAACATATGACTCCAGCAGAAAGAAAAACACAGACCCGTCTCCTGAATGAATGTCTTCACAGATGAAAGCGAACCAGTTTCCTTCCAAGACATCAATCTGAGGTCACGGACATTACACCACTAATGCAATCCATTCACTGCTGCTTTTGATTAGATACAACTTTGAAACCGAAAGCCAGAGTTCCCTGCTGTGACATTCTCTGAACAACAGCCAGGAAAGTTTGAGAGAAAAACCACAGGCAACATATTACGCCACTGCTAAGGTCAGCCTGCTATGCAAAAACATGTCTTCTCAAACCCTCCTAATATTTACCTAGGGAGTTCCAACATACCTGGCCCTTGGAGAGAGGGATACAGGTAAACATGACCATGGAATTAGAGAGTCAGCATGTGCGCGTATGCGTGTGTTAGACCTTCAGGTAACCTATTGCAGCGTGTAAAATCCTGTTACCGACTGATACGATGTTGTCTTTTCGTTACCATAAAGAGATTCATCCCACAAAAATGCTGTTGTGTGTGCTGAGATACGATTCATACTCAGGGAGGGGGGGCTTTTGAGCAGACAAGAACTGTGGAATGTACAATACGTCATTATCAAACTATGCACAATGTTTTGACTTTAGTTAATAATAAAGCTCTTGTATTGTGAACACACTTCCCAACATTTCCAGTCACACTGCTCACCTGTGGGTACGACTTTATCGTCATATTATAAATAAACAACCTCTCATGTAAAGAACAAGAGGGAGAAACTTCTGAAACATATTATTAGAACAGAGACTGGAGCGGAGATATGAGTTTAGTTGGTGCAAAAATAGAAATAACTCTCAAACAGGAAGAAAAAAAATGATACAATACGTGAACAAGTATAAGAGGAACAAAAGGACTATTACCAAAGGTGGTCAGGCAGAGTGCAGCTTTTCCCTGCAGGCATCAATGAGATATTTTATTTTTTGAAAGCATGAATGAGCAGAGGTTCACCAGTAACCAGTGCCAAGAAAATGAATCTTGCTGGGATGTTTAATGTGTTGGGAAGACAATAAAACCATGTTAACGATGGTGTCAATGCAACTATGGCAAGATACTGTTTAAATGTGTCCACACTAAAACCACTGGCACACCACGCCATGACTTTTGGGAATGATAACAAAACTCTTTCCATTGTGTTATGTAGCCTTATGAGAACACTGCCGAACTAAGACAGTCACATTTAAATCACAAAGTATCTCAAGTAAACATGACTAAAAATCTCACCAGACATTTGATACAGCTAGGTTTTGACACATAGTTCTTGGTTGAAACAAAAAAAATATCGAGGGTTATTACCCAGCCCTAAACGTACCCATCTAAAATACACAGAAAGTAAAGGGTGGAATCTGTTTGTGTTGCATTTGGATCACAAGCCTTAGGGTGGGCCTCTCAATACGCCTGATTTATAGTCTGATGGGGAGGTATCACACACGACTCTCTCCCTGTCATTACTCCGAGGAGGAGCAGCCATCACGCCTATCAGAGCAGTGTGTGGGGAGAGGATGTATGGACGGTAAAGATGAGTAAGGAAAAGGTGGGAGGGCAGGGTGCAGATTTATGGCTAATTCCCAGTATCCTAGGAGCACCTTTAGGACCAAGGCGGTATATCTGTCTGTGGTGCCCCTTCACTTCCAGGGAGCTGCCTTTCACCGCCCTGACTCAAGATCACCAGGGTGATCTTTGGCATGGATTCACATGCATATACGCACTGCTGAATGCTGGCAAGGCTGCTGTTGTTGAGTTTACATATGAGAGATAAGTCGGCTACCCCTCTGGAATGACAAAGCAAGGGGGAGGAGGGGTGATGAAGGGGAGGCTGGACAAGACAGCACAAAGATAACTGTTTGTCAAAGAGGGGAATATTCAACAGCAGGCAGACCGGCACAAACACCATGTCTGAATTATGTCAGATTGAAACTCGCCAAACAATTCCTGTGGTCGGTTTCGTAGGGATGATGACTGGGGCTTTTCATGAGGATCCTGTTCTATGAAGCAAGTTCACCACAATATGTGTATGTGTATTAAGTTTGTATTGTAATCCTGGAACAGTTCATGTTCCACATTTTAGGAAGATTCAGGTTTCATTCTGCCAAGGCGCCCAGGCAACTCAGTAAACCTGAGTCTTGGAGCAGGGCCCAGGTCTGACTCAAACACTGCACCTTAAACCGCAGAGAAGCGGGTAACTTGACGCTGACAGTATGTCTTATCTGCTCATCTCTACGGATGAGAAAAGTGTCCGCTTTGGGCTCTTTGTCACTGAGCGGGAAGCATGGCAACCTAACAGATACACTCATATCCATGTCGAGTAGCACAGATTCAGCTGTGAAAGGTGGAGGTTTGAGTATATTCCTCGTACATGCTGGTGAACTGATGGAATGGAGATGTATGTGACAGTTCACTAGGACTTGTTTGTATCACAGCAGGATTATGGGAAAACAACTAGCCTGATTTTTGAAAAACTCAGTGGAAGGGTGTTGCACAAGCCAAGGAAGAACCCACCAAATAATGAAACTGATGTTGGCAGCTAGTGGTGCAGTGCTAACAACAGCAAGGGTGCTGACAGAGCTAACACTATTAATGGGGGTTAGCTCATGCTTACAGAGGCGACCTCGGGGGGAACTGGAGGGTGGTTGTGGGTGTGGCTTCTGTAATGATATCGTCCCGCCACTATGGGTCAGGACAGCATTATCCGTGGTAACAGCCACATGGGCGACGCCGGCATTTGGCCTTGGCAGAATTCTGTGCTCTCTGAGTGTCCTTCTAGTTTGTTAAGAGCTTTTGAGACCCACTCCTAAAACAACTGCAACACCCATCTTTAATGCTGCTGTCACATGCTTCCACCTCGTCATCATTAGTTTAAAATCTGCATACAAAACAAAGCAATGCTTTAATATTTAGTATACTTGTCATGCGATTTCTTTAGCAAATCATATAAGGAGGAATTTATGTTGATGAAAAGATGGCACATTTGAAAGACTTTATATTTTGGAGCTTTTTTAAATTTATTAATATTATTCAATGTATTTTTGTCAAATTATTGCAGTTCAGATTTTTCCCCAACCTCACTGCAGACTGCGCACCAATGTCAGTGTGTGTACCAGTGGCTGCCATCTACCCATTTGCTTGTTTTGCTTCTAATGTGCTTGATCAAACACATCTACATCCAATGACAGGTCTAACGTCAAGGCTCCTGGCGTGACAGACGAGTCTGTCAAATCCACCTGCCTCTCTCCTCCCCTGTCTGTTGATTTAGTATCTCCAAGCCCCGAGGCAGACATTTTCTCTTTCTTTCTGGCGTCTTGACCCCCTCTCCTGGCCCTGTCCGGGGCCCTTGGCTAAGGCACCATGTTATTTACTGCCCAGAGAGCTCTGTGTGCAGAGAGTCAACACAGCATGGCTGGTTGAGCAAGGGAGCAACCTGCTGCTCACTCTCACATACACATCCACGGATGCGTGCAAACACACACATGTAGTCATGTGACAGTCCCAGGGGGCTGGCAGAGATGTTTACCCGCGCGACAATCACTACACACAGTAGAATTGAGAGCCATGGACGGAGAGACAAACAGACACAGACATCTATAACCTCAGCGACTATAACCTGCCAGCGGTTTCAAGCTGTTACAACAGAACAGGAAATGTGAAGCTATGGGTTTGATGACGTGACAGTGCAAACACCCACGAAGGCTACGGAAAGTTCACCGTGACAGGACATGACAGCATTCACTCAGGTGAACTTTACAGTCAGGTGGACTCACCTGGGAACATATCCTTAGGTTGACTGAGCTCTGTGAGGACATTCTGAGAGTAGGTGGTTTAATCTGACGTCTGACCTGCACATGTTTGATGAATGAAGAGAGATTCAGGCTAAGGATGTGTATGTCGCCCAATGACCTAAAACTATTTTGACAACATTTCCTAAAAAGGTTGACTGAAGACAAAAACAAGTACAATGCCTCGCAGTTGGCAACAAACTATCCCCTCAGGGATATGTTTCTCAAACCTCCAGCTGAGATCAAAAGACTTGTACACTCGTTTCTGATCAGTCCAGAAATTTCGGCAGTTTTACAACACAAAAAAACTGTTTTCAAGTGCTCTTGAAAGGTTCATGTCTTAAGATCTAAAAGCAGTGAAATTCCTTCTCCAAATCCCCTCCTTCCTCTCGGTAATTATAGCCTCCCAGCTGACAAAGTACAGGTCTGTTGTGTTTTTCTTTGCCTCCTCGGATACAACAGGTGAAGCGAGGCCTGTGTTTGCTGGGCTGGATGCCAGTCTCTTTCTGGTTCTGCTACCCAATTACATAATATCCTTTCCTGGGACAACAAAAAAACACCTGGGGAGTGAAGGAGAAACAGTCCTATTTCTTAAAAAATGTACCGTCCAGAAAATCTCGTAAGAAGGAAGATATTTTCTTTGCATCACTGATAATTTGTAACCTTGTACAACAGGCTGAGTACAGCATCCTGCACAAGAAAAACAGAATGTTCCCCTTTATGAAATCCTGAGGGAAAAGTCTGCCATAGTAAACTTGGTGAGGATGATTTATTTAGAAGAGTACAGATGATTTGATAAATTGAAAACTGGGTTGACTTTGGATTGGAAATAGGGGTGTGAGGGAGGATGAGGGAGCAGGGTGTGAGGGATGTGAATGTGATGCAAGGAGGACTGGGATCAATCTTTTATCACTGCAGTGTGCTTTCATCCCTAATGGATCCGACATGAGCACAGCACTACCTTCCGTCACATTGCACAGGCAGGGGAAGGACGCACGGAAAGAACAAGAGGGAGCGAGAGAGGTAGACGGAGCAACACGTGAGAAAGAATGAAGAGAGGGAGGGAGAAAGTGGCTCGAACCACCTTCCCGAAAATAATCGCAACCCCAAACATGCAAACATATTATTTCGCAGACATGCTGTCACAGAGTTTCCAATTACCTCTGGCCCTGAGTGCATCCGCAGGAGTTGGGGAAAAACACTTCTGATAAGGAGGGCGAGAAATTAAGTCACTTCACAGCATGAAGAATGACTTTGAAAATTCCCATCAAGACTCCCAAGAGATATCTCAGTGTGCATGGGTGGACTTGCCTTCCTTGCCATGCGAGCGGAGTGACAGACAGACATCCTGACAGGGACACAGACAGACAGAGAGACAGACAGACAGACTATTCTAGAAGAAGAGGAGAGTCCATCTGTGTATTCGAGCAGTGAAAGAGCAGTAAAAATAACATTGCGCAGAACAAGGCACGACGACTCTCAGAGGACACTCTGCTCTCTCCATGCTGAACAGGCTCATTCATGTGATAGAAAATAAGAAATATCTAGGCAGTGAGGGAGACACAAAAGGGAAGGGGAGAGAAAAGAAGTGCTAACTAAACAAGGCTGGCAAGAAAGTTGAAAGTTTTATAATGTGTTCAGACTGCTGGCAGCCACATCATTATCCTGCCATCTGATAGTTGCTTTAAGTAGGATATCTTTAGTGCTTCAAAGAGAGGAGACATTTAGCAGCACATTATATCACCACTGCTCCGCGCTGTCCATCAAGTAACTGAAGCAAACATACTCAACTTCCTACATTTTACTAGTTCCAGGTAATAAATAGGCTTAGCACAACTGGTTTCTCAGGAAGCGTGTGGTATGCAGAATGAGTATCAGCACCTGACACAGGTCAACTGGGACTAATGGCTAACTTCCACTGCATGGTTGGGCTCGACACAATTCATTTTTAGAACCAGGTGCTTCTCTCTATTTCGATCTCCACAGCAGGTAGTACCTCCTCAGTGTAGGTGGGATTCCCAGCTGACGCCATAACGACACCAAGTAAAACTGCCATGACATCATCTTCAAGGTGACAACCAATGAATCCTTTCGTAGATACCCTATCAGAGGAACTTCTGCGCGTAGTGGACGGTGTAGTTTTACAGGCTGTCATTTTATCTGGGTAAATAACTACCAACTTTTGCTGTTTAATAAAAAGGACAGGTTCATATCAAGCCGCAACCTCCATGGCTGAAGCAAACACAGATGTGCCAAAAACTCCCACTTGAGGCTTGCTCCAGAAGCCAGTCAATCCCACACGTTAAAATGCCCAACTTTCCAATAGAAACAAACATATTTACAGCCTGGTTCAAAAAATGGTTTCTGTCTGTATAGCTAGGGGATTTTCATATAACTCACCATATAAATTTTATTAAGGCTTAAAGTTACACATAATTATGCGTGGGCCGCTTTTAGTGATAGGCTGCCTGCCAATAGTGTCCTCAGCTTCTTAGTCAGATCAGCCTCTCGCCCAAACATGGTCATTTCTTGCTCCAAAAACCCAAGATGGCAATAGCCAAAATACTGAACTTGAGGCTTCAAATAGGAGTCCACCAACCAATGGGCAACGTCACAGCAGCTCCATCCATTATTTTTCCAGTCTATGGTTTGTACAGGATGTCCCGTGTTGCCAAGTGACGATCATCTCTGACCAATCAGTGATCTGCAGTGTTATAACTCCACCTTCTAGTATCGGCTCAGTTTGTTTTGAACCTCAACTGAGGTGATACCAAAGAAAGTGTCTGGTACCAGGTACTATCTACAGCTTTTGCTACATGAAACCAAAACAGAGTGAGCTGAGTTGTTTAGAGCCGTGCTGTACCATGCTGTGGAAACAAGTGTTACCAAGTGCAGGTGCATGTAACTGAAAAAAGAGCTAACAATTAAATGGGATTACTGGAACTAAACTAAATGAATGGGAGCCAAGTTAAATCCATAACATATGCTTGTGTCAACATTGTCCATTTGGTTCTTTCCCCCACAACAATTCATTATAATGACATTATCTCTCTGGAACCAAGTTCACCGTGTGCAATACACAAACAGAGATAACACATGGGGTATAAACTGTGTAACTCCCACAGTCAGTCAGGAACAAAAATAATCACCTCCCGAGGGGGGGTTGGGGGGGAGTGTGAGGAGTGAGGGGTTTCCAATCGATGGCCCCGATTGGATAACAAATACAGCCTGCTAATGAGCTCCAGGTTCCACTATCTGACACATACCATGCTGGCAAATGTTAAATAAGATGCTAGCCATGCATAACGATGAGTCAATGTTTAGATAGGCTTAGAGTGGTTTAGTGCGTTAGTGTTGGCATTTGAGATGTGTAGCACGTTAACAGTTAAATGAGATAGGAACACGCAGCGAGTGAGCTGAACTCTGCTTGTGCCCTCCATAAATTAATCTTTAATCCTACAGTGGTAAAAGGAGCAGCCTGTGTGATGGGAGACCTGTGCAAGAGATAGTCTGCACTTGTCTCATAGTTCCAACACACAAAAACGTGCACACAGAGGCCGGCTCTCTGACTCACACTGGGAGTATTTAAAGCACACACACAAAAAGGAAATACACAAAAAAAGCGAAAAAGCACGAGTGCCCAAAGAGTGGAGTTTCACCCAAACAGGTTTGAGTCCTTTTGTTCCATACTTGGGTGGCGGGTCTTGTGTCAACAGGTACATGTAATGACACAGCTCGGCTCCCCAAAGACGCAACACAAGATTCTCTTTGTTTCTCTGCCACTCACAAAAAATACACACACACTCTGGCACTTATTAATAATAACAGCTGTCTTTACACACATGCTGGGACACACAGCAAAGCCACAGACAAATCGGCTGACTTCAGAGAAACTTCACGACGCTGACATTCAAACAGGCAAGGACACATTCACACAATCCCCAAAAGAAGCTCTTACACTCACCAAGTGAGAGGATCTCCTCCTTCTGTTCTTTGTCTTTATGTCCTCTGTCTGTTTACTGATTTTCTGTCTCTTTGCCTTACTCGGGGAAATCCTTTACTTCTGGCAGAGCAGCAGAGCCGGTTGTGCGGCTGGTGTGCGAGGCAGCGAGTGAGTGCGTGTGTGTGGGTGTGTGTGAGAGAGAAGCGTGCGAGTCCAGAGTCCGGAGGTCAGAGGCAGCCGGACGTGTTCGCGGAGAGATTTAAAAGGATGTCGCGACTCCTCCGCTGTATCTTACTGCCTTCGCCTTGCTTGCTGCCTCAGGAATGCACTTCTCCTGGGTGTCCTTACCACAGCCAAGATCTGAGAGACTGCCAGGCTTCTCTCTCACTCTCTGTCTACACCCCTCCTCCTTCTCTCTGTCTCTCACCCACACAGAAACACACCCTCTCCCTCTCTCTCCCTCTCTCTCTCCCCACCCTTTCTTGCCGTGCTGACAGATCAGGTACCTCCCCCTTTTCAGGTATTTGAAAGCGGGTTTTCGGCTTTGTCATTCTCTCTCTATATCAATTTTCTCAGTTACTCTCTTTGTATTCTACATTCCTGAATGACACAAAAGGCTGCTTGAAAGAAAGTGACACGATAAGACCAGAATAAACCTGAAACTCTTTGCATGCATGTGTATTTACATATGAGTCTCCACTGTTTGTACAATCTATAACTTCAGGCATTAGACATCCACCCTCTGGCCTCCAGTCACATGAACAGCTGATTACACAAATGAGTCTGTCAGGTGATTCTCTTCCTTTTCCTGGAATGAGGTCACAGTCCAGCAGACCAGGTGCAATTGGAGAGTGTGTGTGTGTGTGTGTCTGAGGTGGACAACGCCCTGTGGGAAAATGAGCGGATGAGTCAACCCAAATCTGACCACCCAGGTCCAAAAAGCAACACATGTACAAAACAAAAGCCTTATCGATTATTACTACTCTACATTCATTTATCAGACTGTGCCACAATCCTGAACCTTCTCTCCCCACTGCTTCCCTCCCACACACAAACACAGAGCTAAGACATGCGTGACCAATGGGTCCGGCAGAATGGGTGGGAGCCCCTCGGCATGAGCTGACACCTTTTTTCTATTGATACCTCTCCTCTCACTGTCGTCACATCTTCCTAAATCTTACATTTGAACCATTATTAGCCTCTTTTTCTGCATAAAGTAAAAGCCTATGAGTCTGCAGACTGTGCGCATATGATAATGACAGTAAAATCACGTGAATAAGCACACAGCCGAGCAGTGCCTGCTGTTATCAGCTGTTACTGTAAGATTACCAAGTCTGTGCCACACTGTTGGTGTGCAAAATGAATATGCCCATGGGAAAAAAATACAATAAAGACTTTGCAGGTTTGTTTAATTAGGTTTTAAAGCCGATACTAATATCAATATTTGACAATTTCACAATCTGCTAACTATATATGTATATCTGTGGATATCATTTTGCTTTTACAAATATCTAACACACACAAATGCTTTTGATGTCAATGCCCTATTTTTTTTTTTTACACAGTGACCAGGATATGATCTGAGCACAACATTTGACAGCTGAGAAATGACCTTTTTGGTGCTCTCTGGTGGATAAATTATGAAGTCACTGTTTCTAAACAACCTCGAAAATGTCTCTGGCACTCTGATACACACGCCATTACCGATATGTCCGTGATACGCCAATATCGGCCGATATCTCAATCGCGTTTTTATTTCAACCCAAATTTTTCACGTCCTTCTGGTTAAGTTATTTGTTTCGGCAAACATATCTACTTAAAGTCTCAGAATTTTTTACCATTTATTTGCAACTTTAATTTTATTTTCCATTTGTGAGCTGAGGATATTAGATGATGTTCAAACAAATGCTTGTCGCACAATAGTTAGAATTTGGTGGCAAAAAGGTCCAGGAAGGGATTCAAAAAGTTTAAAAGACAGCCACACAAAAGTCAAAAGAAAACACGAAGCCAGCTGCAAAAACCCACTAGAACATTTCCTGCATAAAGCCATTGCAGCTATGATTCAGCGGCAGCAGGCCATCGACAATACCTACTTCGTCCTTGTGTTTACTTTGCCTTTATCTGACGTCAGATTGTATTCTGATCAGACTAATGAGGACATGCAGTCACAGCGCCTAATAACCAGTGTGCACATTGTATAAAGCAGATGTTCCAAAAATAGACGTCTTGGATTAATTGCATTAATTTGATGAATTAAATCATGCAAACAATAGACCGCTGTGAAGAATGCCGCAGCTTTTAGCCAGGCTGAGTCACAAAGGCCCGCAGAGAGTCAGTTCACATCCATGTGAACCATTTCACTGTTCTGCCCATAAAGCAGAGCTTTTGGCACATCTAAGAGCTGTGTTGTCTGACAAATCACTTGTACCACACTCTGGAATAAAAGTGTGTGTGGGGGAGCCTCCTGAGGCATTGCTAAGGTACTGAGGGCCACAGTGAGAAGAGGCTGAGGTGCCAAGGAAGAGTGACGCTTTAAAAGCAGCAAAGAAGTAAGTACACTTTATGGATCTTCAGTGGCTGTGTGCTTGTCCATCGTCAGACCCACGCCAAGTTAATTTAAAGGCTTTTTTCTTGTAAGACATGACTAATCAATGGTTAACAGGCAGCGAGTCCTCCTTATCGCTTTGAGTCTGAAGATGGAAGGACAACAGGGCTAAAATGTGGTGGGTGGGGGTATTGTGATGTGATGTGGAGGATTATCAGTCCAAAGCCTTCCAGACTTCTCTGACACCTTCCAGGCATTCCTCAGGGAACCTCCCACTGCTGTGCCTCCCTCATCCCACCCGCCCCTGTCAAACCCCACATATCATCCCTCTTTTTCTGCGTGACTCAAACATTCTTACAACCCCCTTTCCTCCCCCTCCTCCTCCTCCTCCAACCCTCCCTCTGCATTCAGCAAAGAAAGCTAAAGAAAACAAAGACGAGGTCTAAAAAGCTTTAAAACCTGCGCTTTCAGAAGAAATCCTCCCCAATTTTGTACTTCTTTACCATTTATCCACATTGCACAAAGGCTTAAAACGCACTCAACTACATACTCTGAATGGCTGTTTGACTGCTTTCAATCACCACCTACTACCAAGTTAATACCTCCACAAATGATAGTAGGTATAAATTTGTCCCAAGAGTAGTGAGCAAGCCATAACTCAGCCCAGACGAGACAGGAAGATGGCTCTCAGGCTGAGAAATAGACTGGTTGGGGCTGGCAACAGTTCAATAGGTTCTGTGGAGGAGAGCAGAGTGAGGGGAATACATGCTGATAGTGTCTTTGTTGGCCATTATTCACCAAGAATGAATAGCATTAAGTTGCTGCCATGGCTCACCCCTTCCCGTCTTCCCTGTTGAAACCCCCAACACTTCTTCTCTCCCTATTTATTCAGGCTTTCACCGAAAACAGCCTTCAACAGGTGGACAACAGGTCGGTCCGGACTAAAGCCTGGAGAGTGAATGGAATGAGAGCAGACTACGTTAGCTCTATTTTCAGAAGCCCAAACAAGTTACAAAATCCTGAACTTCTGTTGACGTCGGTTTTCATATTCATGGCGAGCGACGCAAGGTAGTAATGCTCTGTTTCTGCCAAACACGCCTAAGTATAGCATTGCTGTCTCATTATGGTCAGGCCAGCGCTGTTGCTCCAGGAGTGTAGCTATGTCTTGTGTGTCATTATGACAAGCGCGATGGCTTTCGCCAGCGAAGGTAATTGCACTGTTGAGACGTAAATATAGCGCATCCCACACCATGGACGGACAAAGACTTTTGTTTTCCTCCCAGAAAACCTGGCTCAGGAGATGATTCATGTTTTGGAAGCAAGTGCATGTCACTATATCATCTCCGTACAAACAGCAGCTGTATTGAAGATACATTGCCGAGGTGAAGCTGAGGACAATCGGATAACAGGGGAGTACAAAGTGAAAATGACAGGAAGAGAGGGTCAATTGGATCAACATATACACTGCTGGTAAACAAACTTTGCATTCCTCCAAACACAGGATAGAATGGACGACAGAAAAAAAAAACACCTTAGCTTTTTTTTTTTTTCTTTCTGGACACTCTTTAGATCGCACTAACGAAGCACATAAGAGATTCTCAGTGGGCTTTTAGCAGCTTCCAAGTTGTCAGGACTTTGGCCGCACTCCGGCACGACTCTTTCTCTCCCTTTTTATTCAGAACCAGCCCAGACTGGCTCAGGAGTAAGTAACCACCATTCAAAAAGCACTCCTACCTCTCACATGGCCTCGTGTTGCATTTTTGAGGGGCTATATGGAAAGCTATTTTTACAGAGGAAATACATTTGTACCTGAATCATAGGCTGCAACGTCGTCCTTCAATGCTTTCAAGTGGTCATGTTGGAAGTGGCAAACTAGTGCTTCAGGATGTCTCAACTCCTTCCTTCATCCCCTCTGGCAATACCAGTTTGTTTCATCCTACCTCTAGATGTATAGTCATTCTCTGTCTCTTAAAGATAAGGCTGTACCATTAGTGTCACACTGTGCTGCTCGGTGCTGTTCTTATCAGTAAATGGAAATAGGCTACAGCCAGCCTGAGTGGTACAGGGAGAAAGAGGTGACTGCTGTGCGGACCTCAACTTTTCACTCATGCACAAAGTTGGATGGGATGTTGAAGATGGGGCTTTTTCATTTGCCCCTGTGTCTTCCCATGTAGGAAGTGCAAGTGAGCCAGGGAACAAAACAAAGTCAACAAGACGCAACTACCAGTGACCCCTTCCATACAAGCCTCAACACCTAGCTGAGCCAGGGTCTGTGACGTGAGTACATTTTAGAAGAGACATGTGACCGATGAAATACATTGTAATTGGCTGAAATACACGTGGGGAAGGCAGAATGCTTTGTGCAGTCTTGGCATGGCTCTTACCGGTACTTGAAAAAAATGTCAACAAAAGTTGCTTACAGGGCTACAGAAAGAAAGAGGGGCTTTCCACTTCTGTGGAGGCAACAATACTCCTGGGTGTGTTTTATAGTATCTTATATCAACATTACATATCAATAAGTAAAGGAATGCAACCAAATCTAAAGGGAACTTCATTGTTGTAAATATTTTGTATAATAAATCAGCAAAATTATGAGGAAAAAGAGTTACTTTTCCTTTTTTTTTTGGCTGCCAGGTCAGTAAAAATATACAAAGGACCGGTAAAACTATATTCTACTGGCTAAGTGGGCTGGTGGGAAATGTTGTGTTGGACACTGTGAGCTGAGGATCTTCGGGACAGAAAGGGAACCCAACCCACAGACTACAACCCTGGTCACTGCACACCATGTGCACTGACAGCAAGGAAACAAAGCCTGGGCAAGATGAGATATTGGCCTGTGGGGGGGTTTGAACTGCAGACTTAATGATAATCTCGGTAAAAACAAAAGCCGGTGGAGAGGGGCACTGGATGCACAGGAAATGCAAGTTAGTGACAGGGGAGCAACCAGGTGGGAGCGGGTCAGGGGTCGGAGGTGAACAAAAGCTTAGTAAGCCCCGCGCAGAGCGAGGCAGAGGCCCCCGGACACACTCACTGACGCCCAGTATGTCTGTCTGTCTACATGTCTCCGCCTCCAGTTTGTTTGCCTGACAATGTTTTCTTACATCTGTTTGTCCAGTCTAAGTGCTTTTTCATTTGTCCTAGGTATATACTGAGACGTAACCCTCGCTTTTCTGTCCATTTATTCAAAACGCTGTTTACAATACTGGTCTATTCCACTCAGTGTCTGAGGGAAAGGGCTATCCAAACACCTGCAGGAAAAACAGCATTTAAAAGCTTTCACTGCACCGGGCCTGTCATCTCTTTCCTTCAATGGCTTTGCTGGATCAAAGGAAAGCTGTAGCTGTGTTATAGTAAGAAAGTCTTTTGTAGCTACAATTATGACCTATGAGCACACACAAACCGAGAAATGTATGCACGCATGCGCAAACGCAGACAGACATGACGACAGCAGTGTATAATTGAGTTCTCTAATCATACCATTCTAACAACAGACATTTTAGAGTTGAAGCAGAGGATACATGCATAACGGATTCAGCAGAGCTTCAAGTACAGACACTTGAGGACCTGTTGAATTTTAACGAGGCCGGTGAGACTGCCATCGCAATCTTTATTGGGGTAGTGGAGGGTCGGAGTGTGTACTGGAGTGGGCATGGGCATGAGACTGAATTAATGACATGTGTGTGTGTGTGTGTGTGTGTGTGTGTGTGTGTGTGTGTGTGTCGGTGGATATGCCAGATTACTAATCAGCGCTTAGACAAAGGCCATATGTGTGCAAGTCTGTGCATCTCTCCCACATATCTCCCACATATTGCCCTCCACGTCTGCGTAAAAACCGTATCAGCAGGAATGTCAGGATTGTCGGGTCAGCAGTGGTGACATCATGGCAGCCCGTCAGAAGCAACAACAAGGCCTCAGCGCCAGTTTCCTCCTGGTTGCATCAGCTACGCGATACCAAGGCTGGTGGATCAATGACACACACTCCAGCCCTGCTTCCTGCTCACTTTATGAGTTTTCAAACATTCAATGCAGACAAGCAATTGGTATGTCTAAAACATCATATTCCTTAAAATTTTTCATTTCCACACCGTCTGACCGTGCAGCCTTAAATCAAATATATATGCCAGCAGGTAACAAGAGACTTGAAATGGTAAATGGTCAAATTTGTGGCCTCAAACGTAAGTTGACTCTTTCATTTCAACAAGTCCTGATGCATGATCTTACACCAAACATGGGCTTTTAATGAGCCTGCAGACTCTTCACCTGCTTGAGGTGCTCTAAGGTCAACAAGCCAGACATAAATGGTTTTATTGTTTACAAAGAGACAAAAGTATAGCCTGAGGGGAGGCTAAAGAAAGGTATGCATATGGACTACTTAAGTCCATGCAGCTTTTTACATTTGGTGGCTATTTATTTAATATATATTATCTTATAAGCAGCAAAAATCAGCAAACCTAACCAGCCCAACATGTATGACCACATTATTCCTACAAGAATCAGTCACAAACTCTTCTTTCATGTGTCCCTTGTCAATGTGAGGGGTCAAGTGTCAGCTAACAGATGCTAGTACGTGGTTGTGTAGTGGAGTGTGAGTGTGTATGTGCAAAGGATCCTTCAGGTCATCAGATAAAGTGCACCTGAGGGAGGGGCAGGGAGCCTGTTTTTTCGTGTTGCCACAGTAACCCAATACAGACGCGACCACCTGGTTGGTGGAGCCCGACAAGGGGTGCACAGAGGGCACCACTTCAGGACGGTAGCCATGCCAGAAAATCCTCACAAAGTGGCCCGATTCCCAAACACAACCCGAGCGGAGAGCGCACACAGCTGTTGAATCTTTCATGGAACATAAAAAGGAACTAAGCCTACTGTGCAGCTCTTATTACTGCGGAGAAATAGCTTCTCGGCCCATCTTGACCGAGTTATCTACACATGGTTTTAGTCACAGTCTATCCTGTTGGACATTCAAAAAGCCATGCCAAGGCCAACAGTGGTTATTCACTGGTTATTCAAGTGCCATACCATAACAAATGTAGAAAATGTGTCCCAGACACACACGCTCAGCAGTAATCACAGTACATGATCATACTGGGGCTGAGAGAGATTTCTCAATGATTCGTCATCAGTTAACATCACTTAATCTGATAACATATGGTCACAGGGTTAAGCAGGCATTTTCTAAACATGTCAAATGATGTTACCGTGATGACGAACACAACTGATAAGAGCACCTGTCACATAAACAAAGACTGACTTAAAACTTATTTTAAAACAAAAAGTAATTGTTCAATCAAGGACTAACATCACCTGGCTTCTCTGTTTACTTTTTATGATTTTTGCAGTATTAAAAAGAAGTTCAGCTGTGTGTTCAACTAAAAAAACAACAACAACAAAAGTGTAAACTTAGTGGGGGAAAAAGCACTTAAATCTCAACAAACAAGGCCATTTGTTTCACTCACCTCCCGCAGTCTAATGGTCTCTGTGACTGCCTGCCCGCTGAAAAAGGAGAAGAAGGAGAGGAGGAAGAGCTAACACAACCCCGTCCCTGTCTGTGTGTGTCGTGCTCACGGGCTACCTGATCCAGCACAGCCTGTGGAAGAGACAGAGTGACAGAGAGAGAGACCGGCTCAGAGCAGTGCAGAGGGGAGGGAGGGGGCAGCTGCAGAGAAAAGTGAAGTGGTGCCGCCATTCCCCGTCACCCGGGAAACCAACGCTCTTTCAAAGAAAACCGGCCAATGGAAAACACCGGCAATTGTGTTCAGACAAAAAGTCACATGACTGCCAAAACACCACTCCCTTTACACTGAGTGAGAAGGGAAGAAGAAAAAAGACGTATGGTGTTGGGGGGTGGAGGGTGATGAAGATGGAGGATATAAACAGGCGGGGACAAAAAAGAGAAAATGAGAAATAAAAGTGAAGTAAATCACATAGTGATAGAGGACTTGAGTTGGGTTTCAAGGGCAGGGAGTAGGTCACCAGGCCCGACTTCATCCCGTAACTGCCTGCAAGAGGGAACAAACTATTTCCACCTCATCTTCCTCGCAGCCCTATCTTCACAGCAGCTCTTGACCAAACAGGTTGGCTGTAGCCTATTTCTGTTTGCTAAGAGGAACAATGCTGAGTAGCACAGTGTGACGCTAATGGTACAGCTCTACCTCCAGCTGGCACACTCAGACATCACCTATCTACTTCCATATTAGGCTATTTATATAGAGCGTACAAGGCATTCAAAGTTCCTTCCCTACGCTGTGTTCAACCAATATAGTATTGATCATCACTCTATAACTAAAAGCACTTTTAAAATCTACCTTTGTGTCAATGGTTAATTTGGCAGATAATGTTACATGCTAGGGTTCATGTCATAATAAACTGATCAACTGTGATGTGTCATTTGTTTCCATAGGCTGTAAAAATGATGGTTAAAGCTACAGTGACGTCACCCACTGATTTGTGCACTCCTGTTTTGAAGCCTCGGGTTTGGCATTTTGGCCCTCAAACCTTAGACCCTCAATTAGGTACACATGCTGTCCACGTTACAAATCGCAAATGCATCTGTCAATTAAACTCCATCTTACCATCACTCACGACAGGACCCAAAGATACTTTAACTCTTTCATTTAAGCCTGCACTTTGCTTACAATCCACCTTCTTTCCAAAACAGTATCGTTCTTTAGATTCAGAGGTGCTGCTGACCGTCATCAAAAATGCCTGCCTTCAAACCACCCCCTGTGCGCAGCAGAGGTCAGAGCTCAAATGGAGCCAGCAAAGTGACTTCCTCTGCCATTAGCAGCGATGCAGAAATCCCTTTTCAGGTTGACTAATTTGATTCAGTATTATTAGGCAGCCGAGGAGAGACCTGAAAATGCAAGTGCATAGTATAAGTAATTTTATCATCCTATCCCCTATCAATTTTTACTCCCCTAAAATTATCCTTAGAGCCTCAGGCTGGTCCTACTCAGTTTGAGAACCACTAGTTTGCAGGTTGGTGTCATCTATCATCCTCGACAAGACTGGAACATTTTATTTTAGCGATTTGTATAAGTAGGCAACTTCACTTCTGTCTCCCCAAGTCTCAAAATTCCCACGAATGCAGCTCATCATGTTTTTACTGAGCACACTGGCATCTGCCCAGGGTAGTAAACTAAATTACAGTGAGGATCTCCGGCATATACTCCCAACAGAACAGCGAGACAATACAGTCCACCACTGTTAGACCACAGGTTTATTACCCAGACTGAAATCACACATCTATCACTTTCTCGGCAATGTACACTTGAACACAATCATCTGCCTTGTAATACATCGCCTCAGCCCCAGTAAATTGCCCTACTTCAGCTGCGGCAGGCAGATCTCATTCTCAGCAAAGCATTTACCAAGTGAAAAGAGGCCCAATTACCTCTCCACAGCGTGAATGTGACAGGATAGCAGATGAGCAGGGGCAGGAGAAGGTGACAAAGCCGGCAGTATCCAACAGCATGGACAGCAATGACAAGTCTAACCCTCCGTCATTGATTTTTTTTTAAAAAGGTAATTGAGAGGACTACCTGAGGATTAACAATCCTGTATCAGCTTGTCAATAGATAATAGGCACATTCTGGCTCGGGGCTTACAGCAGATTCTTGGGATATGCTTGCAGATGGAACATGCAACCTGGAGATTAGACCTGATCGTGAAATGACACCAAAAGCAGTCAGCCTTACAAGTTTGGGGAACAATAACTTTAGGATCATGAATTCAAAAGGGCAGATCTGGTAGCTATAAAAAGGTGCAATCTAAGTGTCTTACTCATGCAAGTTCGATCTATAGTGGATCTAAAAACTATCTGAATGCTCCTTAAAGTCAATACATTAGCATAAGGGGTGAGAAGAAGTTGGTGTCGCAATGATTTAGTGTCTGTCAGTGTGAGTGTGTGTGAGTGTGTGTGTGTGTTTCTCAGCTGGTACACAAGCCTTTATGTTCTCTAGTGCTGAGCAGCTGGACAGATGAGTCACCATGGAGGGATTTCATAGTGTGGAGGGTACAAAGAGGTCAAGCAACTCTGACTTTTCACTGTATTCCAGCAGCATTATGACCAGAGTGAGCTGAAAATTTATTTTGGGAAATACCAGAGGAAATTACTAAAATACATTTTGACTGCACCATTGAGCCTAAATCAGAAATACTTGGCTGTTTAAATACAATTGTCCCTAGCTATCACCAGGCTGAATTCCAGCAGGGGTTTTGCCTTAATGATCAATCTGAATAGACAAAAGCAGATTTTGCAATAGATGAACGAGACAAAATGCTGTGGGAAAGCATCCTGTCTCAGCCTCACTCTCAAACCTTTACTCACGCAAACATTATCTTGTAAATCTGTCAAGAATTACTCCACAAACTTATCAGACAGAGAAGACCACACACACTAATGGAAAAGCATCACAGCTTCCAAAGACATACATAAAATATGTATCAAATGCTATAGCCAAGACACGAAGAGACCACAAAAACCATTTATAAAGCCGAGCTATTCACTTGTGGTCAATCTGTGTTGTGGGAAAGATAAAGAAAAGGGAAGAAAACAACATAATATAATACAAAAACTAGGAAGTAAAAGTAAAGAAGAACAAACAACAGAGAAGTGGAGGAAGTACAAACAACAGACAGGCAATAGATCCACAGGGACCAACAAGAAAAGGAAGATGAAAAGTGCATATGTTGTCAGACCAAAAACTGAACAGCAGATTAAAGAAATTTAGACAGATGGGTAAACAAGCACAGATATAATGTTGTGATTGCACGTATACAAAAGTCTTTATACGCATTCAGAACATGTGTGGTAAATAAATACACCTCCACCCCAATGGATGCTGCTCGGGGTGTTTTGGGTAGAGAGCTAAATGTTCAGGTTAATCAGGTTTTGTTCATGCTGAAGGTAAAAAACAAATATTTATGAGTGGAGGTAAAAAAAAAAAAAGACGCAATCAATTTGTCAGTCAATACACATATTAATCAGTCATTTCAATCATTTATCAAGCAAAAACGCCAAACATTATCGGATTCCAGCGTCTCATCTGAGGGGATCAGTTAAGTGATTTATGTAAATAAAATAAAATTACTGCTATTATTGGCAGATTAACCAGTAGTGAAAATAATGATTTCCTGCCCTACAGTAAATGGGAATCACACGAGGAACAAGAGACACAGGAAGAGATCAAAATGTAAAGTACTGCCTCGGTATCATAAGTAAGTTAAATGACAAGCTCTTCAATATATAAATCCATCTATTTATCCAGCAAAATTTAGGTTTTCTCAAAAATTAATCAACAATGGGAGGGCAGCAAATATGCACTATTACTCTTGAAATAATTGAAAATAATACTTCCTTCTGATACAACAATTTGTAATGAAACATCGTTATTATAAAAAAATATATAAAATAAAAAATCTTTTTAAAAAAATCCTAATTCAATCCAAAATGCAAATATGTTGTTGAAAACAAGGGAAATAAAATAAAATAAAACATAATGCATATATCCTGACACAATTTGACAAACAGCAGATGATGATGGTGATAATTAGTAGCCTGATCTGTAATGCTGCTGTTGCTGCTGTTGTTGTTGTTGTTGTTGACAAGTTTATGTTATTTTCATTTCACTTAATTTTAAGCATGATATTCGTGTTTTTTGAACGAACCCAAACTACTTAAGTTACATTATTAACAACTTAACTGAGTTAACTAGTGACGTTAGCATATTGTTAACTAGATTTTGAACATATTTTGTTGTTTAAGTGACTGAGCTAACGTAGTCCACAAATATTTTACAATTTTGGCATTTAATTAAAACAGAAAACGAAACCAACAAACTTACAAACAGCAACTCCGTCGACGAACTTAAGTAAAACTTGTCTGTTACACAATAGAGTGAGTGAGAAAAGTTCAGTATCCAGTTTATCGTCAGCCTCTCATCACCCAGCAGGTGCAGCGCTCTGAGCACACTAACCACCACTTGTTGCACACGTTACCGATGTTAAAAACATTTTAATGTCGCATTCATGTGGCAGAAAACATAAAAACAAGGTGAAAACAACTTACAGGGGTTTAGCAGTCGATCCTGACACGACGGACAACCGAGTGCTTCATCCTCTGGTCGTCCGCGTTGTCAAAAGTCCGGTGTTGTCAAGCTATCCCGGAAGTAGATATAAAACAGCTTCCGGTCAGTAGTTACAAATTAAAGGCATCAAGTGAGAATATTTTTGTAAAAAATAAATGAAGTGAACATGAAACAATAAAACTATACTGGATATATGTGGAGAAATAGTCAATATCTTTTTTTAAATATTTTTTTAACAGCACCCACTAACATACACTTTATTGCAGGGGTGTCAAACATACAGCCCAGGAGCAATTTAAACAGTGATTATACTTAATGTAAAATGCTGCCACAGAAGTGTTTCCACCCTGATCAGAATACAGCTCTCTGAAATAACAATGAATACCTACTGTGGTCATATTTAAAGATATTGAACATTGTGAAAAATATTGTCAACCAGCAGCTTTAGTAGCCTATAAAATAATCTGTATCAGACTTCCATCTTAAAACAGTATTAGTGGAACCCTGTTGCTGAAGCACTGACAAAACTTCAGACTGTAAATGGTTTGTAAGGCAAGGGATGACTTAACCTGCTTCTTCAATAGCTTGCACTTTAGTGAAAAATCTTGAAAATGTGGAAAAACTGAGACATACTGTTGGACCTAATTTGTCTTAGGATATCGTGGGCTGTTCATCATATGTTTTGTAAATGGATGAAAATTTTCAGAATGAACTTCTTTACACTAATAAAAGGAATCATTTGAAGGATTTTGACATCAGTGGGTTATTATGCAGTGGTTTTACTGGTCTGGCCCACACAATTTGATCTCTACTGACACCAAATTACGCTGTATGTGGCCCTTGAACTGAAATGACTTTGACGCCCCTGCGTTATTGATTTGAGAACCACTTCCTTACCTATTATAATAACCAGTGTCAACATGTAGCTTGAGAAAGTCCCAAACACACAGCACGTTGCCAGTAGTAGACTTAATCTGATCCAAATTAAGAGAACAGTGAAGCTTTTATAGTACAGGTAGGTTAACTGAGATGGCAGCAGATGGATTACAATAGGCCACACTGTTGGATTATCTGTTGGATATGTAACTGATTACAAGAGATTACACTTTGGAATCCACCCTCCTTGCACTTCCCCAGACTAAATCTGATGTGATCTGAGATTGGGGAAGTTGACATCATTCACAGAGGCCATGAGGAGATAGAGTGTGACAAAAACAGATGCAGGGAACGTTCTCTTAAAAATATGCAACATGTCACCACATGTGTTTCAGCTTTGATAAGAAGGGAAGTGTTGGAAGCGTAGGGGTGTAATTGCTTCTGTAATCATCCTTTCATCACATAAAACTGTCACTGATAAAGTCAGTGCTGTTGCCTAAACAAAAGGAAGATTGTGTGATCAAAAATGTCTTGAACAGTTATCCACCATAAAGTGCTGAAAAGCTAAATGACCCACAAAATAATCTAGAGCATTAAAAGTTTAAATCATATCACTTAATCCAATTAAAATGGACGCCGGTTAAAATATTTTACATTTACCTGTGTCAAACATGCCCTAAACCATTAAATCATGTTTATGGGGTGACATGTGGCTCTGCCAACATACTGAAAACCAAAGCAAATGTTGCACAAATTACAATTACTCCTCTAAAACAAGACTTTTTAAGGAGAAAACAACAATAGCAAAAGAAGGAATCAGAAAGCATAAAACAACAACAGCTGTCTGTTGCTTTGTTCTGCTGAGGTAGATTATTAAACACATTATTATGCCTTCGTCTTTTTTTACCGAAAGCATGCCAAGGTAAAGTGATATTAAATTCATGTATGCAATACTAGCAGGCCAGAAAACAGGTTTCTGTCCTAGTCCCAAAGCATTTCTTATCTTCCTCTTGAACAACAGGTAATCCCCAGTGCCTCTTGCTGCACATAGTTACTGAACACACGACCTTGAAACAGATTGAGGGGAAAAAATGCAGTATTAGTTGTGGTATATCAATTTAGCATTGCAAAACAATGAGTCAGAGGTCTTATTGCTGGTATAACCTCTCCATACAGTGTGACATTGCTTTAAATAATCTGTTTTATATTTTTAAAAAAATCACAAATGCACAAAAGTTAATTCATTTTATGTTGGATTTAAGTTAAAAACAATTATCTGATATGTGCTTGACACTGCTGACGGCCAACAATGACAAAATTCAGAGAGCTGCAGGTATGAAGGAGTGAATGTGATTACTTTTTTTCCTTTTTTATACCATTATGGACTAAGTGTCTGCATTTGATTGCAAAGGTGTCAAGAGTAAATGAGTTACGGCGCCTAAATACGGTGAACTGAATGGAATGTTCCTTTCGGCGGTATCTTGTGGTCCTACATGTACTGTACAAACTGCCTCTACAGGGCCTGTCTGAACTTATACTGTAGGTATTTCCATTTGCAACGCCTGCAAGGAAACGTGGCCCGTCACAAGTCAAAACAAGAGGGAAGCTTCCTATGATGATAAAATTAAATGAGTATTCTCTTTGGATCAGAAAGTTGTGCTGGTGTGTGTGTGTGTGTTTCCCTGTAATTTATTCACACCCATCTCGTTAGCTGCAGTTACAACACGAAGAAACAGCAGCATCGCATGCGGATAGATTATTATGTGCACCTCCTGTCTCTGACAGCTTTGAGAGAGTCTTTTGGGGAATGCAACTACAACCTACTCGACATGATCCCCGAATTTAATTGAATCACATCAGCCACATCTGGTATTTGTCTTAGTGGTATTCACAGTATGTGTTGACACAGTTTCCCCCACTTAAGTCTGACAGAAATGAATGTAGTGTGCTTAACCCGTGTGTGTATTTGTGACAGAGAGGGACTTGTTTTGCTGTTGCATACTCTATTATCCATTATATTTGCCTTAATAACATTATCCTCCTTCTGTTTTTTTATAATCATCTCTGGGGAAAAGGGACCACAAAGCAAATTTGTAATGCAGTGGCACTGCAGCGCTATAATTGTCTTTTTAATTTGATTTTTGGTTAAAAAGACCACCTCCATGGATCCTGGCTTTTCTAAACACAGCGGCGTTTCATTAAATAAAACAGAGACAGAGGCATGCTTTTTCAGAAGAAACCATTCCCTCTGTTGCAAGTCACAATGCTGTACGGTAAATAAATCAATGCTGAGAAAGCCACACTGTTGTTCACTACATATCAGACATATTAGGGGATATTGTTTTCCTTTACAATCTGATTTCCAGCTTTCCTCACAGCTGTTTACCATCCCAAAGCCACAGAGGAAAAACCAGACCCTTCTGGTTTGTCATATCATCTGGTAATAAGTGGGGAGTGGAGGAAAGCTTCTCACAGGCCAGATTAGGTCCCCAGTCCCAACCAGCTGCGAGAATGATCCCTTTCATAGAAATTACAAGACCATTCAGAGAGAGTAGGTGGACACTATCCCACTTTCCCACCATAAAAAGGCCTCTCCTTTCATTCCACTCTCCTCCATCTGTGTCTTGAGACGTAATAGTGCCAGTGAGACTGGAGCGTGGCTGAAAACACCTGACAGGGAGCAAAGGAGCAGAGCAATCCCACAAATGAAGCAACCCTGAGGGAAGATGATCGAAGGGGATGCAGTTAGTTATGCGAGTTGCCTGAAGGTAAGACAATGAGCCAACCTGTTACATAAGAGCTGTCACATGGTTGAGTGGCTATACACACATCATACATTCCTATGTCTGACATGTGTACATCTCCTAATCCATGTGGTGGGGTGTAGTGGTGCTCTCAAGGTTTAATTACTGCCCATGCCTTGTTGCTTTGACTCATTTATTTACATCCTGTTTCTATAAACAGAGCTGAAGCATGCTTTTTAAAGTGTGTGTGCACACATCAGGTATTTATATAAAAGGTCGGGCAAGTTTGGAAACGTCTTTGTTAAGATCAGTGTGACATCTTCAACACAAACTGCTACTCACAACATTTTATCCTTAACAACTAATAAGGCATTAGATGTGGCTACTGCTCTGGCCCTCATCCACCCAGATACTAAAAGTCACAAATGTGTCTCAAGGAAAAATCAGTCTGAGATTGTCCTTCATGGGTAATTTCCCATAGCTGGAAGAAAACAACAAGCTATGTCACAGTTAGAACATATGAACTCTAAATGGACTTGATTCGTTCCACTCCATTACTCATTTTGTGTGTCAGTCAATACATCATGGAACATTGTCTCCTGGGTTAGCAGTGTGCAGAGCCAAAGCTGGCCTGCTTAGTGCGTGTTTATTGCAAAATTCTGCCTTAGATGTGGACAAGCAGGCAACACAAGAATGAACATTGTGTTTCCAGGTAGTGGATTTGAGGAATTGTTTGCCCAAGGTGGTTGAAGAGTGAATTTATGGATTTAATGTTTACAGATAGTGCCTTCAAGTGGCAAAATTTGATTATTACACCATGACTATCAATACAGTCACTGTCTCGACTACTTCAATGGCAAAATTCAAAGCCTAAAGATGAATGAACACAACCTAATTTCTATATTTTCAAATGTGCACACAGTGGGAGATACTAACTAAAAAGTTAGTTTCGAGATTGTACTGAAATATCCAATTTTAAAGAATCATTCTTCAAAATATATTAAACAAAAATGAAAGAAAGAATCGGACGTACGAATTACAGAGGGGAGGACTGGACAGAGATATGGGAGGCACAGGCAACTACTGCAAACTCAAAGTCCCTGAGGGAGTTTGGCCTGCTATTCTCTATCACCCCTAGACTATCAGCACTGCGACCAGGCCTACAGAGCCAGGGCTTTTGTCAGAGGCAATGCAGAACCTCACTGGCCAATCATTATCATGTTTTCTGGGAATGCCCAAAAATACAACCATACTGGCAAAAGATTGCAGCTGAGATTCATAAGATAATTGGTATGGATTTAGTCTACTCTTTTGTCACATTATACACAAAGGGAAACATTTATTAAATATACTTTTGGCAAGTAGCAGGAAAGTGCAAATGGTTGCAAGTTTGTCCTCAAACACTGGCCCAGTGGCTGGGGATTATAAACAAAATATACTGTATGGAAAGACTTACTTTTATTTTAAGGCTTGAGATGGAAAGTGTACAAATTATTGGGAGAAATGGATTGTGTATAGACACTGTTGAGAAAAAAAGTACGTGAAAAACGCACTGTGATTTGACCTTGTAACACCCATGATGACCTTATGTTCTCTGTTTCTGAAAAAAAAGAGTGACAAAAAAGACTTGTAGGAAACCATAGCTGAAATTATTCTTTAGATGTGACCAGCTTTGCGGCTCAGTTTTGAAGAAAAACAATCTAAAATTGCTAAAAGATTTTTTTTTTATTTAGTGAAACACAACAAAGCAGTAATAATAATTCAATACTTAACCCTGAGAAATGTCAGATATTAGTCACATTCCCTTATTTTTCATCAGGCTAAAACCGCCATCAGAAAGCCAGTAACTCAGTCGCATCAAGAGTAGTGTTGTCAAAAAGATCAATTTGCCAATACATATTGATTTGGAATATTTAAAACTGTTTAAATACTCATTTTCCATAGTATCACTACACTGATACCAGCTGTGCTTTCTGGTTCTCTCTTACTGTTAATGTTTACTACAGTCTTTCTGCTGTTCTCTGCTACTTATATAACCTTATTATATTTATCTTTTAATTAAAAAAAATATATATTTTATACCCTCAATGTCAATTTTTCCCCATGTTATCAAAATCGGAATTAAATATCAATATTGTTCAAGGTGTTGTATCAAAGTTAAATAGTTAAACACTATATCAGCATAGAAAGTCCTCCAGTTACACTGTTACTTGTGTTAATTACTCAGTTACTCATGTTAGAGCACTATGAGTTGAGAGCTCACTGGATGTTGGTATATAGGTTAGTCCCAACATTTATAGGAATGCTTTCACTATCCTCTATATCTTCATTAAAAAAAGGAGAGAGAACATCATATGGCAAAATACAGGTCTTTCCAACACACCTCAAAGCACGGTGTGAGCGAGCAAACATGGGGAACACCCCTTTGTGGTCTCCATGCCGCTACTCTGTTCTTAATTGTATGTCACAGTCACATTGCTGATCACTGGCCAGGCAACTGAACATCTGCCTGTTCTGGTGTCAGTCTGGGTGTGAGCTCCCCCTGCAGGGCTGGTGTATGTGGTGCTGGTGATGTTTCTGTAGAGCTGCCCTGGCCGTGTGAGGGCGAGTAATGGCTGGTCTGTCCACCGGTTTGGATGTCTGAGGAGTTTGACGATGCTTGCTGCCAGACTGAATGCTGGGTAAGTCCATCTCAGCACTGAAAGAGAGAAAATCTTTCTTTAGTACCACCTGATATGAATAATAAACTTAAACTGTTAGACAGTAGTCATTAACATCTGGTCCCTATCAGTTGAGGAATTTAATTCCTAAATGATCACGTCATGCTTTTCAAAAAACACATGACCATCCTTTTTACACACTGACTAATGGTTTTTATTTGAATCACCAGTTCAACTCAGTATTTTTAATAAATATACAATACAGGAGCTTTAAAATCTATCGTTTTTTATACTGTATAAATACACATTGGGTTATAAAAGTAGCTTTTAATGATGCATTACCATGAATTCATGAGCCTTCCACCCAGGGCGTTTGTTGGAGGTGGGCGGGGTATGTGTGCAGGTGGGGGCAACAGAGGCACATTAGCCCTGGTCAGCTGCTGGACCCTCTGGAGCGCCTGCTCCGTGCTTGTACCTGTCCCCGGGGAGCGCCCTTCTCTGCTGAAATCAGGTATATAATCTGAGTTGGTCTGGCTGAGTCGAAGCCTACGTGCGCGGATCCCCGGTGGTTTGCGATTACCAGTAGCTGCTGTGGCGCTGAGAGGGGGTGAAGGGGACAGCGTGGCGTCTGGGGACAGGGACAGCTGAGCCACTTCGGGGGATAAGGCCTCTCTGTGATGCGGGTCTGAAAACAGAATCATTACAAAAGGTTCAGCAGCTGCCATTACAGTTTGTAATCTACTAGTATATTATTTGTTATGTTAGATGTTATTGTGGATTGATTCTCTCAGTCTCTTTATAAGCAGTACGTTCATTCAGTGAGAACTGACCTGGGGAAAGAGACAGGAAAGAGGAATCTGGCGAGGCAGTATCTAGGCTGTCACCACGCTTCTCCGCTTCATATTCCTCACCACTACTGTCATTTTTCATACCGCCAAAGCCTTCTTCTTCATCATCATTATCATCTTCCCCCTCTTCTTTATCACTATGCTGGATAGCCAGGACCTGTGGCAATCGTTCTTGCTCTATGACCTGGAGACGCCTGAAAAATAATGCAGAAAGATGTTTAGTTTCATCTCTCTAAGGTGTACAGAGGAAGCCGAGGCGAGGAGCAAACTTAGAAGACTTCTAAAATCTGTGTTAGCTGTTAGGAGATGCCTCATGGATTGGGACTGGATCATATTCCAATAGCAAGATGTAAAATAAATGCTTTATATAATTCTGTTTGTTTCCATCTTAGGAGAAATGCAGTGAAGTGTGTAAGGAGTTAGTACCTGCTGTGCTGCTCCCTCCAAGCTCTAAGCTCAGCAAACACATCACCGCGTTCTCTCGCATCAGGCTCCTCAAGGTCGTACGTGTGCTCTGGCACATGGATGGGCAGGTCACGGGGGGTGAAAGCAGACCTGGTGGGTGCTGTCTACGAGACCGAGGAGAGGGAGAATGAGCATGGAGCTATGAGAGGAAGCTAGAAAACATAACAGAATAGAGGCCTGAGAGCTGAGGACATTAATTATGGATAGAGTAATGGTTAGACAGAGAGGGAGGGTAAACACAGGAGGGGCAGGCAGACCAGGAGGGGAAGGTAAGAGGAAGGCAGAGAGTGACAGCAGCGGTGTGTATGCGCCAGTATGACAGATAACATGGCATTGGCAGCGAGAGCCCCATCTGTCAAGCAGCTCTGACACCACTGCACCCTTCACACATCTCCATCCCCCGCGACCTCCTCCTACCGCCCGTGCCTGTCCTCTCAGGTTTCTGTCCTCCTGCTAATAATTAGCTCCTTCTGTGTATACTGACATGACATTAAAGAGATGAGCTGGTGGTGTCAGACAGCCGTAATGGCCTGCCAGAGCACATAAAGCGTGTTGTTCCTCTCAGAAGACACTAAATGCTAACAGCATGCACAAACTGATAGACTGGTGTGGAATCATCTGATATCTGATCAACAGAGATCTGTGTTCCCTGGAACAAGATGTTTTTCACTGCAATGAGGAAATTTTGTTATTTTTCCTTCCAACAAAAACCACCTACCCTCAACTTTTCTCGCTTTGCTCGGACAGCCTTGACTAGGTTTCCACAGAACAGGATCTTGCCAGCTCCTTCAAAAAACATGAAATAATTTTTAAAGAGCACAAAATGAATAAAAGAAGGATTTCAGTCAAACTGTTTTCTGACACAAAAAGTCCACTTGGTGGCACTGTTGAGTAAAGATTCCTCTTGACAAAGTTTATGTGTAAATTATGATAGTAAAGAGAAGAAAAAGGAAGTGGCACTTAAATAAAAGAATGTGGCTGTATGTAGAAGATCTCACTGTAGAAACATCAATGCCCCCAATGTGCCTAACCATGTGTCAGGGTGCTGGTTTCTGCTTCCACTGTTGCTAGATCTGAGCCTGCAGATCCAGGTCTGGATCCAGGAGGGGAGAGAACTGCAGGTCTGCTTGCTGACATGGGTCTGGAGCCAGTATGGGGTCTGGAGCCTGCTGACGAGAGGGGCCAGACGTAGGAGCCGCTGGAAGCAGGGCGCCTGGCTGACCCAGGTCTGCTGTAAGGACATGCACTGTCTGCTGTTTCTTCTACGGAGTAAAAAGTGAGTGGCCCAGTAAATACACAGCTGTAATTAACTGGCACATCAATGCACTCAAAGCAACATACACACACCGTCTTCAGTAGCTGCCTGAGAGAAACTGCAGTCTCTTATGGTGTTTCGAAGAATGGCCCAGTCCTCTCCCATGGCGCTGCCGCAGCTCAGCTTGTCCTCCTCCACCCTTAAATCGTCTAGGTAACACAGCTGAGGGACCAACTCCCTCACTGCAGCCCGATAACTATAGTCTGCCGTCTGGGTGGAAGGGAGGGAGCATAGGGGAGAGGACAGACAGGTGTTTAAAGAGGCAATTAAAGGGGACAAAAAGGGGTCATTACAAGATGGATGGGACATAATATTAGTGAGAAACTGTGACTTTAATGTATGAACAGTAAGGTTCACTGTGGTACGCCTTAGTGCTCTTACTCTGTTTAGATTTTGTGACTGTTACTTTGAATGAAATGCAAACGTTTCGAGTGATGTATTGTAGGATAATGAAAAATGGTAACCTGTGACAGACTTAAGCGCCTCATTCATAACAAGTGAACCGTCAAATATTAACTCACATTATGTCATTTTATTCTAAGTCTCATTGACGTCGCAACTGTCTTATTCTTGTGAACGTGATATCTCAAGAAGGTCTGGGGGAATTTCCTCAAATTTGGCACAAATGTCCACTTGGACTCAAATTTGGTGGTCAAAGGTCAAGGTCACTGTGACCTCACAAAACATGAGCCATGTGCCACTGACAATGATACAAGACACTGATACACTAGCAGTCCAAACGTAGGATAGCTCTAGATGTGTCAATAGTCACTAGCATCGTATTAATATACACTCACTGGCCTCTTTATTAGGTGCACCTTAATAGTACCAGGTTGGACCCCTTTTGCCTTCAGAACTGCCTTAATTCTTTGTGGCATAGATTCAACAAGGTGCTGGAAATATTCCTCTGAGATTTTGGTCCATATTGACATGATAGCATCAAGTCGTCGCTGCAGATTTGTCGGCTGCACATCCATGAAGCGCATCTCCAGTTCCACCACATCTCAAAGGTGCTCTATTGGATTGAGATCTGGTGACTGTGGAGGCCATTGGAGTACAGTGAACTCATTGTCATGTTCAAGAAACCAGTTTGAGATGATTTGAGCTTTGTGACATGGTGCGTTATCCTGCTGGAAGTAGCCATCAGAAGATGGGTACACTGTGGTCATAAAGGGATGGACACGGTCTGCAACAATACTCAGGTAGGCTGTGGTGTTTAAACCATGCTCAGTTGGTACTAAGGGGCCCAAAGTGTGCCAAGAAAATATCCCCCACACCATTACGCCACGAGCAGCCTGAACCGTTGATACAAGGCAGGATGGATCCATGCTTTCATGTTGTTTATGCCAAATTCTGACCCTACCATCTATATGTTCCAGCAGAAGTCGAGACTCAACAGACCAGGCATCGTTTTTCCAATCTTCTATTGTCCAGTTTTGGTGAGCCTGTGTGAACTGTAGCCTCAGTTTCCTGTTGTTAGCTGACAGGAGTGGCACCTGGTGTGGTCTTCTGCTGCTGTAGCCCATCTGCTTCAAGGTTCAACGTGTTGTTGGTTCAGAGATGGTCGTCTGCAGACCTTGGTTGTAACAAGTTGTTATTTGAGTTACTGCTGCCTTTCTATCATCTTGAACCAGTCTGGCCATTCTCCTCTGACCTCTGGCATCAACAAGGCATTTTCACCCAGAGAACTGCTGCTCACTGGATATTTTCTCTTTTTCGGACCATCCTCTGTAAACCCTAGAGATGGCTGTGTGTGAAAATCCCAGTAGATCAGCAGTTTCTGAAATACTGGCACCAACATCCATGCCACATTCAAAGTCACTTAAATCACCTTTCTTCCCCATTCTAATGCTCGGTTTGAACTTCAGCAGGTCGTCTTGACCATGTCTACGTACATAAATGCATTGAGTTGCTGCCATGTGATTGGCAAATTAGCTATTTGCATTAACATGCAGTTGAACAGGTGTACTTAATAAAGTGGCCGGTTAGTGTAATGCATATTAGCTAACCTTTATTGTGTTTTTTTGCACTCGTTTTGACCATTATGACACTTGAACGGATCTGTGAAACTTAACTTCTTTGAGAGAAAGAGAGAGAGACAGAGAGAGAGTCAGTCCAGTAAATGACCGAGCCACTGAGCAATCAAATTAGAGCTGGGCACCCCTGCCATTCACCAAGCCACACAGATGCAGTGAATGAAAAAGAGAGTGAAGGGCTGGCAGGGAGGAAACGAGAGAGAAAAGAGGAGGAGAATGAGGGCTGGGTGAGAGGAAGTGAGCGGATGTGTGTGTTTGATGGAAAGAGAGAGAGAGCGAGAGGAGTGATAGTTTGGCAAGCAAGTAAACCCAAGAACCCCTCAGTCACTACAAAGCGCAGACCTAATGCATATTCAGCTCAGCATCTCCCCTCATTGCCCTAGTTTCCTAATTAATGCTCTGCTGGTGGGTGTAAATAAACACATTCACAGAGGCCCAAAAAACTCACAGCACACTGTGTCTCGAATCAGCAGAAGGTGGAAACACAGCGTCTGCCCTGCATCTCCAGATACACTCAATATCACCGAAAAGATCCACGATGCGCTGATTTACGCGCCAAATAAAAATGTATCGGCCAGTTTTCAAAGCGATCAAAACCACTCTCTAATGTAGTAATAAAACATTCTGTCTGTGTCATGGTGACTAGCGATAACTTATGTTTGATTATTTTGATGCCTCCTGCTCTCCCAGTGTGCTATCCGGTGCGTTGAGGACCCAGATACAGAGCGGTGAGATCACACAGATGCTTTCATGTCTCAGTGCATGCTAATTACATTTCGGTCATTATCTGACAAAGCCATGAGGGCTGACGGCTGCTCGCACAGGAGAGACAACTCAGGAGAGACGCAGAACCACAAGTTGCATTTACAAGTTGGTTTTTACAACATCTACAGAATACTTTCATTTGAGGAACCTGGCCCAGCTACTTGCTCAGCCTTGTTTCACTTAATTCCAGGCAATAATCCAGGATTTTAAGGTGTATATCTGGATAAGAACACCAGCTTCATGTCTATTAGACACATGCACAGACAACATGTCAACACACACACCTCCATCAGACGCTCTCCTTTCATTATCATCAGTGCATCATCATGTTTGGACGGTGACACCATTGCTGATCAGATATAAGTGTTGAACAATACAGGCAGGCAGATACATGACTTTTGTAGCTAATTTTGGCTCTCGCTGATGTCTCCAGTTGCACAACAATCCCTTTGGAACAATGCGTATTTATCAAATATCTGCGTCTGCTGAATTACAAAGGACAAACGGGGGCCTGAGAAGAACAGGAAGATAGGTCTGGTGAAGGGACAACCAGCATTTGGGGTTAAACCTGATCTGTGTGGTGACAGATGTAATCATGTTTAGTTTTATGGCATAAATGACATTAGCAGATCGTTACCCTACCTGGACAGCGGTGGGGTTTGGGCGTACACACACAGGGTTTCCCTCCAGGGTGAGTGTCTGGAGTTTGCCACACAACCCCAGATATTGAACCTGAATTAGGTCGTCCACATCATTCCCTTCCAGATCTAACAGCTGCAGGTTCTCCAGCATGCCAACCTGACTCAGGTCGGACACATTGTTATAGGCCACGTACAGCTCCTGAAACAGAGATGACACAAATGACAATTTGGATATCAATTACTCAGCTCATGTTATGTTGAATTCCTGAAGAAAAGATTGTTTTTCTCGCATGCCTCTGGTGACTGAAAAATCCAAAACATTAGTGATTTTTTAAAGAATTTAAGTAAAAGGGGGTCCACGTTTCACAACTGCATAATTATGTCAAAACATCTGTTTACAATCTGTCAGTATAATCCAAGTCTCTTTTATCCAACCATAAGCTCAGTACATCCCAAACCGTATTCCTATAAAGAAATCTAATTCTAAACATAGGAAGTAGGAAGTCAGGAAAGCATGGCACTCGTTTACCCCCAAAAGAAAAAGAAAAAAAAAAGGGACACACTGAAGAAGACTTTCTGTCGAACCGTCTGTGTTTCTGGTAACGCCACCCAAGTTGGTTTATTAAATTTACCAAAAGGACATTTGTGAGTGCTGGCATCTTTTCTTTTTTTTGTTGTTTTTGGCCGTGCACCTGTCGAGTGGATTTATTTTGTCTTTCCGACGTGACTCGTTTACCCCCACCCACAGCTATTTGTAACTGACAAACTCCACCTTGAGGGAGAAGAAAGTAGAAATGCCATCTAGGTCTTGTAGAGAGCAGCGAGACATCCACAGCACCTGCAGGTGGGAGAGGGCGGTTCCCAGGTCTCTGAGGAGACAAAATAGCACAACGTGATTTAGAGGCAGGGGAAGGGAGTTGCACAATGCTGTGAATCATGGGAAAGGCTATCCAGTCCCTTGGCCACTTTTCTCTTCCCCCAATATGCAGGCCTCTCTTCTGCCTCCCACTTGTCTCCGCAGCACACCCCTGCTCTGACCCTTCCAGCAGACTCTCAGTCAGTGTATCTACAACCCTGTAACACCCTCTCCACTACAGCTCCCACAGCCCAGAGCAGGAAATGCTATCAGAGGCAGTGCACGTCCGGCTGGCTCTGCTCTGCTCCTCTCAGGGTGGAGCAGACAGCTCCCTATCTTTCTGTTTGTATTCTCCTATCCTTCAGCAGTCTCTCGGGTAACAATTCTCCACCTGTTCTGTTATAAGGACAATTTACACTGTGTATGTGTGTGTGTGTGTGTGTGTGTGTGTGTGTGTGTGTGTGTGTGTGTGTGTCTCATCCCGGATTTTTATTGCTTTACTTCTATCCGATTTTGATGACACAGCTGTGGCTGCAGTCAAATTGGTAGGACAATCCAGGAGAAACTGTGCATATATCCTGTTTTGTTTCCAGCACTATCCAAGTGGAGACATCCGAAAGCTGATAGGCCACAAACCCCTCTATGTCCTATTGTGAGACAGGTGGGTGAACCTGTTCTCCATGTGTATCTACTGTATCTCCAAATCCGCACTGAAAACCACATCTGTTGGTATCTGCTTTATAAGCAGCGACATGCATCTTCCACACAGAAACACTGTATTACAAGTCCCTGTTGGAAAACCTTGGCAGAAGCAGAGCAGACGACTCCTGCACTGCAACAACGCTCAGTTTTTTTTCCAATCAAGTACACATCCCCGTGACTTCTGACCTGCTATTCTGCTTCAAAGCACTGTCTTTTTATGGCCTCCAAGGCCTCCCACTAAAGAGTGTCTTCTAGCACACATGTGACCGGTGTAAAGCATGACAGTAATCCCCATGTGTCCATCACCGCTCCAGGTCAAATTACAGCTCTCTTTATGGGAAGACCTGGACCTGCTTGCTTTGTTTCTAAACATAAGCTAAACATGAAATGGGTCATACAGTGACAAAACGCTAACATTAGTAGCACCATGTTTCACTTTTGGTTTCAGGATTTGCAGCTTCTTGAGAGTCTGTAGTATTCCATGACGTAATATCAACATAATGTGAGTGTGATCATGTGTGTTCTCCTAGGAACAGGTTGCTTTTCAAGAATAGAAAGCAGAAGGAGAAAAAAAAATTGTGGTCGTGTTGTGTAACTTTACGCTTACCTCGCTGACATAATTGTGCTGTTGTTCATTTTGAGCTGCACCAGCTTGGGCAAGTAGGCACCTGCAAGATGAGAAGATAAACTAATTCTCTCACAATTTCTCTCACTGTCATGTAACAGCGAGGTGATTATTTATCTGGTGTCAAACAAGTCAACTGGTTCAACTCCAAATTCACCTCATCAACGTCAATTAGCTTAAAGGAAGGCTTAGCATGACTCACACGTGCACAGACACTCCTGTGTCATGCCTGCACTTGTGCAATGTAGGATTTTCTGCGAACAAAGGTGGGCATAATGAAGATGTTCCTCCACCGTTATCAGCCCAATCATCCTGCACTGAGGTTAACACACCTGAGAGGAAATCTAGTGTGGATACGTTACGTGCGTCACAGCTTTGTCTTTATTTGTCTCAACCTAGCTGTGGTTTATGATGGTCTATGTGGTCATTAAGCATCTGTTATGAATCATCATTGTGCATATTGCAAAAAAAATCTTGATGTCAGCCTCTCAGTTTTTAGAATCTGAATGTTAATGCATTGGTGTTACTGAATGTCTGGCCAGGCTCGCTTAAAAAACACTCGATATAAAGAATAAAACCGAACAGTGAGTATTATGAGTACACATACAAACTTGTGTAAGTTGTGATTTATGTTTGTAAATGCCTTGATGTGCTGTTCATCTTACCAAAGTTACCCAGTGTGTTTTCTTGTGTGTCTACGCAGATCTCCAGCGAGGTCACTTGAGACAGGTCCCGAGTTCCACACAGCAATTCCTGTTAGGGACAGAAATTACCAGTACACTAGCTGACCTGTACTGGTATACTGAACTAAATTCTGAATTCCCTGTTCAATATTTACCTTAGACATATACCTGTGAATTTGATGCAGCACATTATGTGAAGCCTGTGATGTGAAATAAGTCTGTCTGCCCACCTGACCTTGATACAACAATCTGTACAGTGTGTGCTGCCTTTTCTGTACTAACTGCTCATGGGCTGTTCATCAGGCATAGGAACGAGCGATACAGAATTATTTAATCAAAAAACACACATAATAATACAGGGAGGATGCATACAGCAGATTTTCTCCACAGACATGTTGGAATTCAGCTACAAAAATGCCTCTCATATGGCTGTAAAATACACTAAAATAAAAATAACATAGAGATCTAATTAAGGATATCCTATTATACACATGACCACATGAATCAGACAGAGACTGGTTGTATCAGTTGGATGTACACTTACTGTATCCTTTACTATTTCTGCAAACTTACCAGCTTCTCTGGAGTGAGGTAAAGCCCCACTGCTGTGTCAGAGTCCTCACAGGGTTTCGTGGCAGGAGTTGGGTTGATTTGGCCTGATTCACTACACTCAATCACTTGGACCCGTGCTGTGCCAGGCCGGACCTCCTCCTGGGACACAGACCCATGACAGCAACTCATCACTGACGGCTACCTAAAAATGAAATGAACAATGTGGAAGAGTCGCGCCAACATGCTTTAATGGCTTTCTAACGAAAATGTATCTATATCTAGCCTAACTAGCGTTAAATAAGCTAACAAACTAGCTTTAACTGCTAACATTAGCTAAATGTTGTCAAAATGCGGGGGGTACATTAACTAATATTACTCTCTAACCTTCCAACGACATGTACTTTTAACGGAATATGATTGTTTTGTGTTATACAATGTATATTTACCTGTTGCAGGCAGTTGCAGTCTAAAACGATGTATACATTTCACAGACTGAGAGCACTTTGCTTACAAGCAAAAGTTTGCTTGACAACCATAGACCACTTCCTGGATACGAACCCCGTGGCCCCCTGGGATATGTAGTGCGCTGTTAACAGTTGGCGCCTCAGTGAAACTCCTGAGGTTAATACTTACCCATTAGTTTCCTATATTGCTGCTATAATCAGAGATTAATTTGTAAGCCTCTGATTTTACTACCAAAACCTTAACCCGCTTACGACACTGGTCTGGTGTTGCCTTCAAATGCTCGTTGTAAACTCTGCATTTGGAAATGTGAGCTTTAAATTGAATGAGGTCTTAATTCAATTTTAGATTTAGAAATGCATCTGTTCCTTCTACAAGCATATTTTTTCGTTGATGGTTGTGTTTATCTAAATTAAACACCATTTTGTATAGAGCTACTGTTTGTTGCAGTTTCAGAATAAAGAGGAGCCATACAGGCATAACCTAATTCATGTTTTCTTCTACTGTGATGAAAATAGAGATAATATCAGAGAAAAAATGGACACACATTGTATAATCTGGTCAATTATGTAACTGCTCCTCAAGCCCTAGCTATCATGGAGGACACTGAGGCCATGACCTTACACCCTAATACAGTGGTTCTCAACCAGGGCTCCTTGAGGGACTCCCAGGGGTTCTTAGGGGAGTGCCTGGGTCTCAGAAAAATGGGGAATCATTTATTTTCAGTTTTTGATTCACTAGAAAAGTGAGCTCAATGTGAGGAATGGTGGAAAGAATGACTACTGTGATCACAGATTTAACTTCCTCAATGACTGATTTCACAACTGTACTTGACAACTACAGAATTAATCATATTTAACAACCAAAACCTTTTCAGGCTGAGGTCCCTGAGGTAAATTCTTACCAATCTGGGATCTGTGACCTAATTTGTATCAATTTAGGGGTCCTTGCCATGAAAAAGGTTGAGAACTACTGGTCTTATATCCTCCTCTGACTCTGCATTCTCATATGACGACATCACCTTTTGGGTTAACTTGACCTTATACTTCATTCTACTTGACTTAGACCTGTTGTCCTCACTCATGGATGCTTTTTTGTGGTCTTGATAGCAAGACCACAATACACTAATCCATGTTAAAAACAAGATGGCAGCCATCTCTGCCAAGTCAGTCTGCAGCTGATCCCGACACAAAAGAGGACAAGGTCCAAAACCTGATCAGATTTTATGGATGAAACTTGTTTATTTATGCTTAATAATGTTTGTAGTTTCATATGACAACAAATTTGACCAACTTTAGCAACAGTAACAAGCTAAGACACTGGTAAGTAGTGAATACTTGTTGGAAGACATTTGGACTTTATCGTTGTCTCATATGAGGACATTGGGACTTTATTAACTTTGACAGTGTTAAGCTTTTTATACTTATCAGGTCCTACTGATCCCAAAAAGCTAGGAGAAATTAAAAATGCATACCAAACAAAAGTTAAGGTCTCAGGGCGGATATCTGTGAATTTTGAGGATTTTGATAACAGTTTACATTTTATGATTTCACACATATAACTTTTAATGCTTTGTACTCGTACTCGTCGTACTCGTACTAGTATCTTAGAGTCTGACTGTCCTTAGACGAAAAATGAATGAATGAAAATCTCAACAATTTGATTCTTGCTCACATCTGTAGTGTATCCAGAAGCATTTTTGAGCCAAAATCCTGAGTAGAAAAACTGAGAATTTAGAGATTAAATCCTCACTCAATTCAGTTATTTCAATTTGAACAACTGAGAAAAGTTTTCACAAAGTCTTCCCTATATAGAGGAGGTTTAGGGCCAAAATTTACTAAAGAAAAACAATGAAATTAAGGATTAAGGTCTACAAATTCCAACTTTCAACACTTAGACATTCAGTTTAGCTCAAATGTTCTCTTTAATGTGATCTTAGATTATTTTACAAAGGCTTCAATGTTCTTTAGATTTTTTAAAGCTCAGACCACTTTACAGAGTTTGTTTGGTGGTTAGTTTTCAGGTGGGTGGGGTTGCACTGGGGAAGTGGACTCATTACCTCAGTATTTTTTAAATCATGACTACTGTTATAGCCAAATAATAAAACAGGCCCTCATACCTACATTCAAATATTTGCAGGGATTCCTTGTCTGTCGCGTTTAAGTGACAATCTAAAAACTTGGATTCCGTGGTGAATACAGGCAGTCAGCTGTTCTATACGGTGTTCTATACGGCGAGGTCTCCTTGTTTCCGACGGTCCATGAACGCATCAGTAACATGCATGGTAACCGGGGCGGTTCTATGTTTGATAGAGCTGGGCGTGGGCTCGACACTCCTCATCCCCTCTGCTCTCTGTGGAAGCACATTGTTCAACGCGGGCTCATTTTACCCAGAACCAATGAATGCCTTGGTGCATTTTAGCCACTGAAAATTAAACACTTTATCGGGACACAATACGGTGCAGATATCCGAAGACGGCGGGAAGCGGACCAAGAACATTTTGTTTCCTACTGATTACAGCTGAGAGGCAACAGAGTTGAAAGATTTTTCTTCTTCTTCTCCGGCAGACGAAACGTCGCTCTTGTCGCTAATTAGACCTCTGCTTGTTGTAAGTATGCACTGCACATTCCTGTGTCCGAAATATGTCGGCAGTGACTGTTTTTTTGTCTAATGGTTACCGCTTTCAAACGCTTTCAGTGGTTTTTGGGGGGGCACCGCTGGAGATTGCGGTCCACTGTTAAAACATGTTAGCTAGCTATCATAACATTTGAATTCACGCCCGGCGAGCTTTATATGTCGAGCTCAACAACTCACGCTTGCTTTGTAGTCTTGGCTACATGTATGGGGAATTACACAGGATATGAATTTAACCTACACCTCAGCTTTCAGCTATCTATTAAGACAAACAGTGTCTGTGCAGTTGGGGTGTTGTAACGTTAACTTGGCCATGGAGGAATAACATTACCTCGCCGTGGGTTTCCCCATCTTCTCACTTTAAAATAGAAACCGAAGGCGTTCATGTGAACACAGCAACACTGGGGATTTTACTTTCTGTATTTTTGTCCAGTGTACAGACATTGTTGAGTGTGAGGCTGCTGCTGCTGCTGCCGATAGTGGCCACACAGACAAGTAACGTTAGGGTGACGCCCCGTCACACTGAGTAAAAACCTGAATGTATCACTGCGGAAGTTAGATTCCATTACAAGGCATTTAGAAAGCTGACATCGGATTATTTCTTCTCTGGAAGCTGCCAAACTGTGCAGCAAGTTTAAAAAGGTAGAAGATGGCAGAGACAGCACTAATTTTTAATTGGCTATCACTCAGATTATTGCTAAAGGGGTTGTTGGACTGATGCAAAAACAATCCAGCCATCCCAAAGTGAGGTAAATCTGTGGCAGAATTCACTGTAGTCATCATGTAAAGTAGAGCTAACATTTAAGTTAGAAACAAATCAAAACGTGTTTAAGTTATTGTTGTTTTTTTGGCATATGATTGTGACTGACAGCTGTTCACATCTCATCTTTCTATCCACCACATCACTACTTAAAGGTAACAATAGTTGGTTGGAATACATTGGACAGCATGGGCTCCATTAAAGAGGTCCAGTGTCAGGCGTGTGAATTTGACATCAGCCTCTGTAGCGTTCAGAGTGAAGGCAAGAATTTAGGCAGCTGGAAAACAGCTGGAGGTAGTCCAGCCAGTGATAGAGGTGTGATGTTAATCTCTTGTCCCTTTCTCTGAACAGCTGTAGCCTGGGTGGTGCCCAGCTGCATGCCAAAATAAGTGTGATTCTTCTGGATACCAGGAATTCACAGATTCCAACTTTTCACATTCATTTCACTCACTTGGCGGGTTTTAATTTGTTTAATGTGACAGCTTGAGACTGAGAAATCGCTCAGGGTATGCTCTTGGGTATACTCTACTTTGTTGTTTTCTTTTAGTGAGTGAGTATGATTGTGAATACAGTACATTTCAGATTTCATGTGTAACACAGATTTCCTGATTCACTCCTGTTTGAGTCACTCATCCACAAATACTAATGCAGTCATATACAGTTGTCATCACATGGGATGTTGAATCCTCACCCAGAAGGGGTGTTTTATATATCAAACACTGTCATACTCCTGACGTGATGTTGTTGTTTCTAAGTCTTTAGGTTAGGGAGGTTAATTATTTTTTCTTTGGTTAACTGACCCAACTTTTGGTTGGATCTCCTACAGGTTGTCCGGCAGCTGTGTGACCCACAATAGTGTTGTCACACGCACTCACAAACTAAAACAACTGGACAAAATTCCTCTGATTGCGCAAAAAAAAAAGACCACTGATGAGTTTCAGGGTGTTTGGTGTCTGATGATAAGCCCCATGGCTCCTCTAACTGGCAGGCCTTTGTGTGGAGGTCAGCTGGCCTTTTCATCTCTGCTGCTGCCTCCACCGTCTCACCCTACCCAACAAGCTGAAAGGATGACCCAGTGGGGAAAAGGTCACTTGTACTCTAGTGCCTTTAAGAGCAGCTTGTTTAAGCATGCACGCAGATACACACACACACACAGATGCACGCAGCAACTCTTAATATAAATGTTTGTAAGGGAGAAAATGTGGGGAGGAGGAATTGTTTATTAAAGGATTTGCCCTCAAGATTCTCTTTGAGCAAAATCATAGTTTCATTCATGTTTCAGTGTTTTTTCTGACTTCCTGCCCCAGAGGAGGACTTAAATGGATAGTGCTGCTTTAATAGTGGAACATCTAGAGTTTATAGACTTTGCAAGAATTGCATAAAGTCCTCACGTACTTGTTTCATTGGCCTCAGACAGCAGAGTAGTGATTCCTCAGCTGCCGGTCAACACTAATGTTTGGATGCCGTTTAGGAGGATGATGTCATTGGAGAGCAGTGGGAGGGTGCGGTGGGCTATCGGGGCTCCAGGATGGGTCTTGGAGCCTCAGTATTCGACCGTGATACCTCCCTAGAGAGGGTCTCCTTACCATCATCGCTCCATTAAAAATCTATTATCTCTGCAGTGGGCTTGTGGCTCTGCCAGTATGGATCCTTTAACCAATTAAGAACTTTAATGGAGAGCAGGATGCATGTTGAGGAGGATGGCCATTCATGTGCCCTCCCTCTTGCATCATGTGTTTTGAAGTGATGGAGTTGTTTTCCAGGTTATAGGAAAAAGTAAAGACATGTTTATTGGCTGTAGTTATCAGAGCTATGCAGCTGAATTAGTTGAGGGGAAATGCTTGAGTATGTTGAGCATTTTCATTATTGATTTTCTTATACATTTTTCAGTTTCCAGGTCGACCCCTCCCTCCCTCCTTTGGTTTTCTGTGCCCTTGGCATATAGTAAGAGCAGCCCTCTCCCTCCCTCTGTCGCCCTCAGACACTCTCCTCCCATCACCCCTCTTGCTGCTCTGTACTCGCACCCTCCGTAAGCTGTCATGTAAGATTATCCTCCTGGTCCAGGCGGGGCTCTTGGGTTTCAAAACGAACTGTTAATTTCCCAGGCTGGAGGTGGCGAGCTATAAATAACCCTAAACACAGACATACTGTATGGTGCTCCTTGATCAAAAGGGGAACAGCTTTGAGAAGGTTTCGGGGACTGTGGAATGGAATAGATCAGCGACTTGTAGACGAAACTGCAGCTATAGCCTGTCTCAGAGTCATGTATTTGACAGTGGTAGTAGGAGGCTTGCTCTGTTCATCTTTGCTGTAGGATTATTCGTTTGTCAGATATGAAGTGGCACATTGCGTGTCCTCATCGTTGCTGTACGTATGTTTTTACAGGTGTACTTGTGCATGTGCAAATGTGGCCAACTGTCGCACGTCTGGGGGCAATTAAGGATTTTGCAGGTTAACCATGCACTGACAGTAATTACTGTACAGTATGAACATCTGAACTGCAGAGAAGGACATGACACCGCTATAAGGGCAGGACAGCCATCTGTGTGTACAAAACCAAAAAAAAAGCGTAAATGAAAAGTTCTCGTGCTTCATCCCCATGTGTGGATGAATTATGTAAAAAAGATTGATGCTTTCACTGATAATTATTATCTCCAGCTGCTGTGTCCTCGTCCCTCCTCTCTATCGCCTCAAAGACCAGCTCTGAGCCCCCCACTGACAACAAGTGGCTCAGAGAAAGCCACAGCATCACTATCAATGATTAATTTTTGCCATTCATCTCCATATGTATGTGTGGATTATTAATCAGCTGCTGACTTGGCCTAGTTTGTGAGAAGATGGCACGGCTGTCTGTTTTCCTTCCTCCAGTCTCCCGGTAGCGGGCGCGGGTGTGTTGAATTAGCATTTTAGGCTGTAAATTTTCAATCGTTTGGCAGGTGTACACTCGAGATCTGGTTATGTGGAAGAAACACGGCAACCAAGCGTGTCAGAATCTGGAGAGATGTGGGTGTGTGAGAGAGTGCTGGTGTCAATCTCTTTTTGTTTTTATTTGTGTGTGTGTGTCCTATATTTTCCATCTTAACTGCTTATCAGTTCAATTCGGTGCACTTATTCAGCATGAAAGTTCATAGAAAATAAAGAAAAGGTTTCTATTGAGTTAAGTTTAGATCTGTATTGGTGATTAAAAGGCGTATATCATCATGAGCATTGCCTTGACATAGTAGTGAAGCAGGCATTGAACTTAAATGTATGAGTAAAGTTTGGGTTAGGCATGTACACTGGAAGGGTTGGGAAAATCTGATTAACCAGTAACGTAATTATTACATTTATTGTACAGATTTATCTCCAAATCTTTATGTAATCCATGCTAGTGTTAAAGCCATCACTTGATTGAATAGTTAAGTTAGTGACAGAAGAGTAATCAGCATTCATTTTTATATTTTAAAATTGTAAAAGCCATTTGTCATTTTATATTTTTGAAGCTGATACCGATATTTCAGAGTTTTAAAAAATTCTGGTAGCAATATATCAGCCGATTATTGAACATAAACATTTAAACTCTTAGACGCTGTCTGATAATTACGAAACAATTTCTAAATTACCTCAATCTTTGACATTTCTGTACTCTCATTTCTTGTATTTTTAATCTGAAATATCCACCAATCCTGATGTGTCTGTGCCAGTATTAATCAGTAATGAACACAATCATTGAATCTAGTAATGTCAAAAAGATGCATATCAATACTGAATATTTTAAACAGTTTCAATAGTCATTTTCTGTAGTATTGATACACAGGTACCAGCTGCACTTTTTGCTCTCTCCTCATGTTAATGCATACCACAGTCATTCTGCTGTTCTCTGCTACTAACCAAGAAAAAAATAGTCGTCGTTATGATGTTTGAATCCTATGCCCTCAATGGTACTTTTCCCCATAATATCGAAAATGGTATCGGCTGGTTTTCAAGGTATTGTATTGGAGAGAGAAATTCCAGTATCATGACAGCACTAGTTGCAGCCATGATGGCACACCCATCGTCTCCTGAAAATCCTCCTTCTCTTTTCCCAATGACCAGTCTATGATTTAACATTTCATTTTGTGTCCATGCTCTTTCCATCACATTAACCCAGCCCCGATGTGAATCCTTGCCCTGTCTCGAGCCGGTAGCCAAAGGTGTTCCGGCGTCTGTCTGCCCCTGCACAAGTCTCTCCGCACAGCTGCTGTTTATTTGGTTAAAGGAGGCTGCGAGGAGCGAGGCTGGCTCTGCTGCGGCTCTGCCACAGTCTCTGTACTCCAGCCAGGGCGGGCTGCACTGTGTACCAGGTTGATTTATTTACAGTGAGGGAAAAAGGAAGCTAAATGTTTGGCCGCAAGATTGAGGGGTCAGGATAATTCCCTTCCTGTTGTGCTTGAGAATTATAGCAGCGAGGGTGTTTTTACAAGGAGGCCATTGTTGATATTGGTGACGGTGTTCAGAGCTACCTGTTCCATTAAGGTGAGCAATGGCTTATGGCGTCGAGGATGCTTTGCAAGAACAGGAGTGTGTGTGTGTCTGTGTGATTGAATGAGAGCGGCTAAATGGCCGTGTCTTAAGTTAGCAAGACTGCTTTCCTGTCAATCATTAACATCAGTGAGCCAGTCGTAGTCTAAGCTAATGTTAGTCTGCCCCCTCATCAGCACAACAACACACATCTCAGACACAAATAAGTTTTTCACAGATGTGCACGCAGATTTCACTAATACACCACCACCCTAAGAGACAAATATAGGTGCATGTCATTACTCTTCACTCCACATGACTGCATTGCCTCAATACGTGTAGTTTTCTTTCAATGCTTTGCATGTTGTCGTTTCAGTCAACTGTCCAAAGGATGCATTCATGTCACGAGTTACCCCTCTCTTATTCTACAAGATTCTCCCCAGCTGTGTGTGTGTGTGTGTGTGTGTGTGCTCCCTTGGGAGAGAAAGCACAAGAGAGAGGGTGTGTATGTGTTCTGCTCAGGCTGGCTAACGCGCCAATGTTCACTTCTCTGTAGTGAGCAAGGACTCAGGAGTTTGCCTAACAGAGCTACACGGAGTGCATTTTATGTTAGGGATGACAGTCAGTGCCCTGCAGAAGGTAAAACAGCATATGTGACCCGTGGTGCTCATGAAATCCTGACAGATTGATTACACACTCTAGCAGGTGGTGCAGGTTAGTGATTTTCTTCTTGAGCTCACTTAAGGAACATTCAGCAAAGTGAGACACTGTCGATGAACAGGCCGAGATGCTTAACCACGCGTGACCTTATTTTACTCTGACCTGCTACAACTGAATACGAGAAATGCGACAGACTACTTTTGAGGAACAGAAATTTAAGGCAGCTATGGGTGTTAGGGTGATGCAGATGTAGGTAAGGGTGTCGAACAAGGTATAGCATGATTTGAATGTCATCACTGTAAGTTGAGTTTGAAAGTGGCATTGACTTTTTAATTAAATTCAAAGTATAAAAGCGTAAAAATGTCTGAAGTTGAATTTTTGGCCAAACAGAAAGTGAAACTATCTATTCTGAGGCGTACAGGAATCCCAGTGATTTTCCTCTGCACTCTGATATCAGAGATGACATCGCTGTGATGACATCACCCGACCACTCATTGTTGTCTGCATGATGTCAAACCATCACTGTAACCACGAGAGGCTCCTGCGGTTGCCATGGGCCTCCAGCAGACTTAACCTGTGGTTAGCATAGGTTTGGCCACACTAGCCCTAGCTTGTACTGCATTTAATCTGTCAGAATCTCCATGAGAGCTTCATGTCTTACTTGCTCTGACTCATCATGTGCCAGCATGTCTGCCACAGGGCTGGCATCAGGTCATTTTCAGGTCATAAATTTGGTAAGTTTGTGGTAAATTTGCAATAAGCTGAGTCATGCTTTGCCCCTGTATGTAATGGAAACGCCCATATGACTACTTTTGCTACCCACTGACTCAACACGCCTGGAATTTTACTGGCCAGCGGTGTTGTAAGGGTGGTGGTGATGACAGGGCATGGACATACATGCATGGTTCCAGCTAACTCGATAGTTGACATTGTGATAGTATAATTGGCATTTTCTGCCAGTTTTCACACACCTGATCTTTCTGATGAAATCTGGGAAAGTTGTTCTTCATTGCTAGCCTCCTCCTGTAAAGATGAAGGTGTTACCCATCCTCTTGACAACATCTCAATCTGAGTTATAGAAAATACTCATCACAACTAAATTATTTCAAAACCTGCTTTCAATAAATGGTTTCTTAGATGTTTAGCACTGTGAGGTGAAAGGTGAAAACTTGCTTTTAACATTCTTTTTTGGATGATTAAGCAAAATTTTGCACCTCTTTCCAAGTCTGAATTCTACTTTAAATTTCACCTGTTGATGCTGGAAGTGCTTCACTTGCCTTATTCTGCTTCCAGATACCATCCATAGGTCCATAAATTCAAGTAAAGGTAATGTTTGCCTGCGTTGTGTAAGTTTAGCCAACAGAATATGGATATCACTTATGTTTTCTCAAGAGGCCGACATGTTTCTTTAATAACATGCCTTGATTTATAGTCAGGGCGGCCCTGTTACATCGACTAGACCTCTTAAGTGGGTTCAGTGGGTCCATAGGGGACAACTGCAGGCACACCTGGAGTCATAAAATCCTCTTTTAGGCCTCTCATTCTGTTGCTATGGATTGATCCCGATGGTGAAGCAAGGCAAACCAACAAACAGCTCAAAGCATTAGCTTAGCTTTGTTAGCAATAGTGAATACTGACTATTGAAAGGCAGACTGGTGCTGATCCTTTTGAGAGACACATTTTACTCTTTGAAATCGTTTCATTCACTGTGTTTCTGTCACTGCTCTATTTTTGTGTTTTTAAAAAATTTGATATTCCTGGCGACTGTCACCTTGGGTTCAAAGTTAGACATCAGTAATGTGAAGCCTCAGTGATGAGGACCAGTCTGCCAGTGTCATGCCCCCTTCTTTCTCTCCCCTCGCTGCCTCTGTAGCTCTCCCTCTCGTGCACACTCTCTGCTGCTCACACTGAGCGGGAGAGCATTGGAACATTGAGTACCTTCAGCACATTTTTCACATTCCCCTTTGAGGGTCTCAACCTCAGCCCCCACTACACACACACAGACAGACACACTGCAAAACACACACACAAAAAAAAACCACTAATGTTTCTCACCACTGGGCAGCAATAGTTGCGGACCACATCATGACAGTCCAGTGGCAGAAATTAGCCTGCAAAGGCTCTGTGTGTGCCTGTTTTCTGCTGATGTCTCTAGTCAGACTGCTAACCTGCACCTTTCTGTCTCCCTTTCTTCTCTCCAGCAGCGGTGTGTGTGGTGAGCAACAGCGGCAAAGATGACGGAGTACAAGCTGGTGGTAGTGGGAGCTGGAGGCGTGGGCAAGAGTGCACTCACCATTCAGCTCATCCAGAACCACTTTGTGGATGAATATGACCCCACCATAGAGGTATGACTCTCTTCTGCATGTTCTGCAAATTATCCTCGTGGGAGGCTTCTTGGGTGTTGGGGTGGGAAGGTAGACAGGGGATGATTGGATTGTTAAAAAAATAAAGCATTTCCAGCTCTCCCTTGAATTGTTGTGTGGTTATACACTACTTTTACACCTATGTGGGAGACGTGCATGCTTTAATCTGTGTTTTATACACATGTCCAGTCCCTCAGTCACTGCTGAGCAATATTGCCTGGACCCTACTGCGACGACAGCTCACTCTAAATCAAGCTAATTCAATTAGGTTAATTTAATTAAATTAATCGAATGTCTGTGGCGATTCTCCAACTGATCAGGCCTGATAGAAATTCCTAAATTTCTTTTTAGGATAAATATTTCTTCTGACATTCTGTAATTCTTATATTTTCCTGAAAACAAGATGCTGGAAAAAGATTGCAGACATTGCAAAGAGGCCAGTGAGAATGTTTTCTCCTCTCTTTTTTCCCTCTCCACACTCTCCCTCTCTTTCTCACCACGCCTGCCTCTGGCCAGACAATGTCCTTTTTGTGTATTTGCATTCCTGGCCCCTATGCTCTAACAAACAAAGGGACGGCACTCCATGTTTTTGTGGCTGCGTGTTGGAAGGCTAAACATTGGCTCCAGTACCCTGGTCCTCTGATCTCTAGATGTGCGTTTGACCCGGAAGTGGACGGAGAATTGGTAACGGATACCAGTCATACCCGTATCCGTATGAACATGCGCCTAAACCATAGATCTGTTTTGCATTTCCACTGTAGACAGTACTCTTAAATGTAGGCGGGGTTGTTACCAGATGGTAAGCTCTTAACTGTATTTGCTCTTAACCAATGATGCGGGGGAACCTCTGCACCTCGTTGACCATCAACAGACGGGGTTGTGCAACAATTTCACAACAAAATAGAACAGACTGAAGTCTTTAGAGTTTCCTTCACAGTCGATGGGATGTATTAAAAATAGTGGGTTTATGCTTTCTGCATCGATTCCTTGGTAGGCAAGAGTGTTAAATCTCTCTGTTGACCAGTCAACAGACTGCAGTGTTTGTAGATCCACCTTTTAGTATCGGACCAGTGTGCTTGGTAACGAAAAACGGGACAGAACAGAACAGTTCTACTGGTTTCATCCACATTATTTGGCAGTGGGAACACAAAAATAAGTCTTCTAATGTGTGATGAACTGAACTGAACCAGACTGCTTGGTGGAACCGAGGCTTTTGTATATGGACATGCTACTTAGCACTGAGTGGCCAAGGATGTAACAACCTCAGTGAGCTGCATTTGCCTCAGATTCCACCTGAACCATCTGTTTTGTGTCTGACTTTTGTTACAGGTCTCTCACTCACATATTTTTACCTCCTCTCTAAATGTTGGCCTCTCTCCCTTCTTTTTCTGCAGGACTCGTACAGGAAACAGGTCGTGATTGACGGGGAGACCTGCCTGCTAGACATCCTGGACACTGCAGGTCAAGAGGAGTACAGCGCCATGAGGGATCAGTACATGAGGACAGGAGAGGGTTTCCTCTGTGTCTTCGCCATCAATAACACCAAGTCTTTCGAGGACATTCACCAGTACAGGTGTGTGTGTATCAGTGAGGCAGAGGACGAGGGTTTGGGTTTAGGGATGCAGGCGCATCACAAATCACGACATTGAGCATCGTGAGATCTGTCGTCTCAGATGTGAACACAAGTATTTGCTGGTGGGATCACAGACAGGTCGGGGTGGAGTTCAGACACAAAATCATCCCTGTTAGTTCTAAGGTTCTGCATGTGTGTGTTTGTAAATGCAGTGTGCGTTTGCAGGGACTCCCACGGGGTCTGGATAGAGAGGGGTGTGTATACGTATGTGTGCCAGCTCTCTGCAGTAGTTGGGTGATGTCATGCTGTAGCGTTTAACACGGCTAAAGAAAGCTTAGCCCCCAACTGGAGGATTACAGCACGATGCCAATGAAATCGATCCTGACTCAATTAGAGGAGCGGGGAGAGGTAGCACTTTCAAGGACAGGGAAGGAGACAGATAGGGAGGGAGGAGGGAGGGAGAGATTCAGCTGGAGATGACAGTGTTCTCTCTCTTTGCCACATTTTGTCTTTCTCATCACATTAGACACCCACTTGCCAGTTGTGTGCACGTGGCAAGTAAAAGAGGCTGCGTATTTACTTTGCCACCTCTTCTACAGATATGAAGGATTTTTTTTTGAGTTTCTTACATTTATTTGGCTTGCTGCCATTGCAACCCAGCCTTTTTTGTGCTTTGCTTTAACACAACTGGTAGTATCACTGTAAAAGCATTACGCAACTTGAGAAAGCACACATGGGTCTTTGGTTGGATGCTGGAATAGGTGGCAGCCCAGCTAGAGCTCTTGATTTATTTTAAGATCTGTTTTGTGTTTTACTGGCAAAAATAGTCAGAGGGATTTTAGCAAAACTTCTGCTCTGCTGTTGGCACATGCTGGCAAGGTACCTGCGTAGAACTGAGCAGTGCATCTTGATTTTTTTCTTGAATGTGAACCAGCCAGCATTATTTTATCAAATGCACCAAATATCTTCTTTTTTAACATTCTTGATGACCTGCCTCACCAGCATATAACTAGGCAATGGTCTAAACGGGGCAACATGTCTGCTGTGACATCAGGACTCAGAGCAACTGTGGTCATGAACACCATCAGCAGTGTTGACTGCAGATGGGCAGAGCTGACTGTAGCAGACGCATCCTGCTGTACTGTAGCTTAGGGAGAAGAAGGGCTGAGCTGATAGATTGATCTGACCCACTCCTCTCACTCAGTTCCCCCTGGCTGCCTGGCGTTTGGCGCTGGCTGCTGTAGTGATGAGGTAATGCTGTTCGCCGCCTGCCTGTTGTCCATCCCTCCCTCCCCCTCCCTCCCTTCCTCTCCACATCCCTCCTTCAGCAGTGCAGCACAGCCCAGCACCGGCGGGCCCCGGCTCTTCCTCAGGGTCCTAGAGCTCCCTGGGTGGTTGGCTCTCCAGTGGTGGAGCTGCTGTTGTTTATGAAGCAGGGAGGATCCCAGACGAGAGACATGTCACTGTGACTAAACGCAGTGTTGGGGCAGGTTAAGGAAACAGACAAAAGTTTTGCAATTAAACGGCAATTTCTCTTTTTCTGCAATTCACAGAGAACAGATTAAACGTGTAAAGGACTCAGACGATGTTCCCATGGTGCTTGTGGGCAACAAATGTGACCTCCCGGCACGCACGGTGGACACAAGGCAAGCCCAGGAACTTGCCCGCTCCTATGGTATCCCTTACATCGAGACCTCTGCCAAAACACGACAGGTAGGTAGTGAACAAGAAGCACACACCCACAGTCTCTCCCTCTATCTCTGGTATTTAAAATTACCTTTAAATTTTGCTGATATTTTCATTTTTCCTCCCATCTTTTCAAGCCACAAAACACAGATTCTTTATAAATCTGAAGTCCCCTCTGTATCGCATCATGCTATAAACAAGTCATGACAGTGGGCTCCAGTATGGGCTCTGTGATTTTACATTTTGCATGTGAATTCAAGCACATGAAGAGCAGTGAATGGCCCGTGGTGTGATGTGATTTGTGTTGCTGGAAACAATTTATTATGCTGCAGGCAATGACTCATAGCCAGGTTACCTTGGCTTGAGAACAGTGCTACAGTATTTGAGAGGCTTCGTAAGGACAAGTCGCAGCACAGCTCCCACTGTCTCTGACTCACTGTCACACATTATGAAGGTACATACAGATTCTCGCATTCATCCCTGAACTCGCAGAAAGTCTGTCATTCAAACAGAGCAGCATGCAAAGAACCAAGAGACGACTTCTTTCTAGACATTATGAATTCTCGATTAATGGCATCTGAAATATCAGGGTTGCCATGGTGATGTTGCCAGGCCCTTTCACTGGCGACTACACCTGAGAGGTTTGCTGTCAGTTGTAGAGAGTGCATGCAGTGAACTCCACTTGTGATTGACCATTGTGCGAGTCCAGATCTTTCCGTAACCTTTCTGTGTGCTTACAGGGAGTGGAGGACGCCTTCTACACACTGGTTAGGGAGATCAGACAGCATAAGCTGAGGAAGCTGAACCCACCGGATGAAAGTGGTCAGGACTGTATGAGCTGTCGCTGTGTGGTATCGTGATGCAGGTGAGACACAGAAATTTCTCTCTCTTTGATAGCTATATAGTTACATGGGAAGTCTCAAAAAAAAAAACATAAAAAAATTTTTTAATCAAAAAATAAGGCCTTAGTTGACATTTAAGTGTCTTAACCTTTTAAAATCTGGAGTCACATCACTAGTGTTGCTTTCTGACGCCTATAGCAAGTACTTAAACCTTTGAACCTTGAGGAAATTGGTGTGATATCTTTTATAAACATTGTACGATGAGCAACTTAGTAAGAAATGTCCCACAGATTGCAAAAAAATAAAAAATAAAAAGAAATAAATAGGGTAAAAAAGCTACAAAAACTACAGTAGATTTATAATTATTATATATTTTCAATAATGTCACAGAATTCTTATAATTTTTAAGCACCTTTTCCAAGTCATTTCCCTGTTTGTTTGTTTGTTTGTTTTTATCTGTTCTTAGCTTTTTTTCTTTTCTTTTTTTTTAAATTTTCTCTTTCACACCAATTTCTTGATAATTTTTTGGCTCATTTCTTCTTTCATTGCTCATTGCCTTCTCCCCACATTTTTAAAAGAAGCCAATTTGCGTAGGTTTCAAAGGGTTAAATCAATCCTTGAAAAGTTTTTAAAATGCTAAGACATAGAAAGTAGGATTTTATTAATCTTTTTTTTCTGACTTTGCATAGGAAAATCTCAAAATAATTAGTACCGTCAATTTTTTAAATTTATTTGTAACGAATTTTCTGAATGTCTCTCACATGAACGTCATGCAGATCAGGACAGCGTAACCAGCAGCACTCATTTTGTTTCCGGCTGGAATAGCTATCATTGTACCCTGGATGACACGGGGAAGTTTAAATTCAATGCAAATTGGCTGTTTCACCAAGATTTCATGACATGGCTAAAACTGGAACAAGGCAATCCAGTTGCAGTTTTTCAAACTCAGCACAATGAAGAAATCCAGGCAGTGGTTTTCTACATGCAGAGTGAGAAACATAAAATTAGCCCCTTTTCCACTGCAGGAATTTTTTTCATTTACCTGGGATTTTGAAAAACCTCAGCGCGTTTCCACCGAAACTACCCAGTGAAAAAACTTTCTCTCAACCCCAAACTTTCCCTGAAAAAAGTACCTAGTAGATTACGCGGAATTCTTGAGGGGCGGGGCGGGGCTGTGTGCTGAAGAACGCTGATTGGTGCTCTTACACTTGCAGTGTTCCGCACTTCCTGGCACGGACAGCTGCTGCAAACTTTCATTTCTACAAGCTTCACTTTGTTTGTGTCGCTGAACTCCTCCACACACATACACATCCACACACACACACATACACAAAACGCGACACAGTAATCACGCTAAATCTAAGACATTTTCTTTGAGGTGGGGTGGAAATGCAAACCACACAGATTAGCAGGAATGATTTTACCCAGGTAAATAAATTCCTGGTAATAAAAGTTCCTGGAAATGTTGGTGGAAAAGGGGCTATAGCCAAGAAAATGTGCCAACCAGCACCAGGTGTTTCTCGGTCCTGTTCTACATGACGTCTGTTTATGTTGTTTTTCTTCAGTTTTGATAAAATTGGTCTTAATTTTCATTCCGAGTGGCAGTAAAAAAAGTTTTAAATCTACCTTGTCTTAAGCTACATAAACCCTGTATGCTGGAACTTGTATGCCTTTTATGTGTATCACTGTCTGTTGTAGGTGTAGAAACATCTTGCTCAGTTTAACTTCTCACTATGTCTCAGTTTCCCCAGAAGTATAATATAAAATGGTGCTAACATCTGTCTCCCTCTTGTGTCGTTTGATTCCCCAGCTGACGTTTGCACGTTGAGGAGAAATGCTACAGCGCGTAGTGGCAGCATGGACTTAAAGATAGAACGATAAAAACAACTCAATGATGAAATATAAACTTTTTCAAAAAGAGGATGATTGAAGCAAAAGCTCTCAAGGAAACCACCAGAGCTGACTGAACCATAGACCTTCATGGAAAGGAGGATTTTGGACTGTTGCCCAAGTGGCTACCTGAACTGGCCCGGTCCGGTCCCGTTTTTTTGGTCCACACGTCGACCTGTGAGCAACTCCACTAATGACTCTTTGTCAACTCCAGTGTGGTCTCGCTGGGTAGCTCAACAAAGTTTCCTGCTAACTTATTGTTTTCAGTCTCAACACTGGTCTTAAAGGGGGTGTCTCGGACCCCCTCCCACCTTGAAAGCCTAATTCCACTCCCCCCCTGCCTGCCCACTGGAAGGACTGACCGTCTTAAAAAGGAAAGGACTGGAATGGACGTTTAGTTGCCCCAAACACCTCTCACACAACCCCCCCCCCCACCCCACCCCACCCTCCATCTTGCTCTACCTGCCTTTTGGTTTGCCTCGAACGGCTGTGTAGTCCCCTCATCATTACTGGATCCAGGGGGTGGAGGCTGACATGGGAGTGACTTTAATTTGTTGTTGTTTAACAGTTAGCCTCGCTGTACAAAATCCTTTGATTTTGTTTTTGATAATGGAACATTTCATTTGTGATTTGCAGAATCTGAAAGTCACAGAGCAATATGTGAGCAGATCGCACCTGGTTTGACATTTTTCACGACCTGTAGTTGGAATTCCTTTTGGGATAGAAATGTTGGACGGAGAGTATAAAGATGGGTGAATTTTCCAGAATGCAGCTGCCTTCTCTCTTTACAGGCGTTTTCTTTGCTACAGTAAGAGTTGTCTTTGTGGAATAATAATAGTAATGGCTAGTGTACGTATGTTCTGGTGCAATAGGATTCTTCACTGTCCAATTTACACAAAGTATTGGGAATAAACCACCTGTCATTGCTACTTGTTTTACTTTGGTTTAGGACGGAGGGGGTGCTGTGCATGACGATGTAGTTGTTGTCTCTCCAGTCGCTGAAGCTGGAGAGGTTGCCTGTAGAATAGGAGGAGAGCCCTGTACTTGTACAGTTACACAATGACAGGTTATGGTTTTAAACAAAATGACAACCAGTTGATTTCTCTTGCGTTGCATTTCAGTAGCTGTACGCTGTACAACTCTTATTTACGACACGGTGATCACAGCTATTTTCACATCGCAAGAATCATTCTTTGTGGATTTTAAGGCTCAGGAATCAGGGTCCAGGAACGTCTCACCCGACAGTCCCGGAAACCAGAGTTAAGGATGTCACCGGTTAGCTTTGCAGAGCGTAACGCACAAGTCCTGCCTCAGAGTCGAACTTGAGTTTTTCCACACACACCTCACTATCCTCAAACTGCTCCTCTCTCTCTCTTTCTCTCTGCCACCTCAGCTCTACAATGGAACAATAACAGTTCAGGTGCTAATCACGTCAGAACCATAGTTACTGTATATGTGGGACTATTGTGTGTGACAGGTGATGGATACCGGGTTATGGGAGTGCGTCGCTTTTTGTTTCTTAATACTGACTCGCTTGTGCTCGCCACAACTTCCATTAATTTGCTGCCTAAAATGAAAAAGACTGCTCCGTGTTTACTTTGCCTTATCTGTTAGCTAGTGTGTATGTACCTCATGTGTGCAGCGAGATGATTACGTGTTCTGTTGGCTGCATTGTTTTGTTTATGTTTGATTATGTGTGCAACTAAAAAAACAAACATAGAAGTGTGTTGAATTTAGACATGCGCTGTATAGAATTTGAAAGACAAGGCAAGCCTCTGAAAACACTACACTGATTTTTTTTTAAAGGTGTCTGTAATGGCATTTGCATCTGATTGTGATTCTCTAACAAGACGATAAAAAAAAAAGACAGTTTTAAGATCCCAGTATGAGCGACGTCTTGTTCTCATGAAGTGTCATTCCTATTACATCGGAACATGTGGTAGTGATTGCTAGAAATTGTTACTTTAAGTCCAAATTATACTTGAACGATTCAGAGAATCGGTCATGTATGATTATGTTCGGAGTTCCACACACTACAGGCAGGTTTTGACAACAAGCTTCAGATGCACACCTCAAAGACCTCTTCCATGAAAGACGTCAAATGTTATTTTTGCCTTTGTCTCCTCTTGTCAAGGGAAACAAAACCTTTATTTCTGACCTGATTTTGTACAGTTGAAGTGACTCTTTTTCACTCATAACATGGCTTAAAGAATCGGTTTAGTTACTGCGTGGATGATAGTGGTCAGTTAAGTGTTCATCTCTCTGCTCGGAGGAAGGATAAGAACTGTGAATGTGTTTGAGTCTTTAGATATTGTCTGAAAGAAGCCTCGTGTTTAAGATTTACATTTAAAATAATGCAGCAGATGATTTTCGGTCCCATTTTGGCTGTGTTGTTGCTAACTTTCATTTTTCACCTATTGTACTCAAACCTTTAAACGTGGGGGGAAAAGGAGTGTGGCGTTTGTTACCTGTAATTACAGTCCTGATAGTACACTTGTCCTCTCCCTGTCTTTAAACCGTACATCCATGATTATAATAATAATAATAATAATACATAGAATTCCACAAATCTGTGCGTTCAAATTCCCGTTTCATTCGACATATCGGCGTCATGTTGCCACAGGGACACTCCAGCCAGCAAAACCACAAGTATACATGTCAGAAAAAAACCTGGCGAGCATGACAAAGACTGTACGTAACGGACCACTGGGAGTTTTGCACAAGGATACAGTGGGCTTAAGGGCTTGTTTCTCCCTAGCAAACTGTGGATGGAGGTTTGGAAGGAATTTGTGAAAATGTCAACTGTTTAGCTATTTAAGATGTATTTACTCTTTGAAAATGTGGCAAATGTATTGCGGGACAGGAATAAAGATGTCAAGATGAAACAGTGTGTCTCAATCATTTAACTTTTACATCATGTGTCTCTGAAATTTGGGATTTGCTGCCACCTACAGGCTGCTTTGTGTATCATAATGAGAGTATGACAAACAGAAGGGGACAGATTTTTACACATATACTAAATAAGTGTTATTCAGCTTGTATAAACACAGCTGAATTTAATATCCTTGACATTTTTTTTTGTTTTTATGCAAGAGTCAATTTACAACATTGTGTCAACTATACAGTGTGGGCAAATACAGCTGTGATGAAGGTTCAAAGGACAGTCATAAATGTGTTTACACACGAGCTTTACCATCAGCAGTGCCATTTACGGAAGGTTTTAGGTGGCACAGGCAGACCTGTTTTCCTGTCAGGAAACTTTATCAAGCATTTCAATGGCCAAAGGAAAAAAGATGTCATAATTCTGAATCATTTCTTCGTAGAGTTAACTGTTTCTAAAGTTAGTAAGTAACTGATGTCTGATTATTCACTGGAAACAACTGTATTACACAGAAAAGAGGGTGTGTGCGTGAGTCTGCGGTCACTTCCAGCAACTGAAAAGGAAGGAGGAAGTATGCAAGAGATACCATCTGGTGGGGTGAAAGAAAGCAGCTCAATGAGGCATGGCATCAGAATATTATATACTTGTAATTTGATTCTTCAATTATATACAATACAACATAAATGTAATATCAGATCTGTTAGTTTCAGTGAGACTGGGCTAAATGTGAAGATGTTAAAGAGGAGCCAGTTTGCTGATAAAACTATAGTAAATATGCCTGTTCAAACAGAGCACGAGGAAGGTCTTTGCATTTTATTACTGCTGGTATTGACTTTATTTATATTGCCATGTATGGTAGCCCACACTGAATGGTTTGACAGCAGCCACAGATCAACATAATCATTATTTTTACAGTAATACATTGTAGATATGACTTAAGTGCTGAATAGATGTAAAAGAGAGTGATTAAGCAAGACAAGTGCACCAAAAAAAAAAAAAAATCAGTATGATTTATTGATCCTATTATTGATCCTGATCCAAGAGATGAGACAGCCAAAGCATGAGGTCATGAATTGTCATTATTAATCATGCTAATATACATATATTGGTTTATTGGGTCGCTGTTTTTCCCGTCTTGTTTGTCGAAGCCATGCAGCCTAGTTATTGCTTTTTAGGGCAGATGATTTGCATAGATGTGGGACTGCTCTGTCACTGGCTTTCAGTGGTCATAAAAGATAGAAGGTTATCCATAAACCCAACACAGAGGAAAAGCCGAGGGTTGGTGAGTGTTTGTGAACGAAAAGAGACGCAGAAGAAGTGATATTTTTCTTTCTGGATAAATCATAATCATGCCACATGAGGAAACGATTAAGAAAATGCTGCCTAAGGTAAGAATAATCATCAGTTATTAAAGGAATTCTCTCTAAATCAACATATACTGTGGATTATGTGTATTTTTTTCACTTTTTGTTTCGTATTCTTTTGTTTTGAAGACGTATCTTCGCAAACATGTGGCCAGTGAAATAAGCATGGTGCTGACTCACTTCAAAAGCCTTGTGCCCATGATGGATAGATACGGTAATAACTGCTGACAGTCTGTTAATGAACTTATTCAGCATGTGCTCAAAATAACATTTATTTATTAATGTTCACAGTTTACAACGATGGAGCCACAAAGGACTTGATGAGTCTAACTGGAACCATTCCTGTCATGTATAGTGGTAACAGTGACTTTGCATTTTACACAGTTTGACCCTTTAAACAGCTACATTATTAATAGAAGCTGACTTTGATGTGGATTCTGATCTATTTCAATTAAAATAAGAGAGATTAAGCTTATTATTTCTCAGAATATGCTGGATAAACTAACTTTTTCACATGTTCTGATACAAGACAAGACTTACAACATCCCTGTGTGCCTGTGGATTGAGGAGACCTACCCCCAAACTGCTCCCATCTGCTACGTCACACCTACACGTGAGATGATGATCATCAGTGGGAAGTTCATCTCCAAGAATGGTGAAGTTATGCTGCCGTACCTGGAGGAATGGAATGTGAGAATTTAACATGTATTTTGTATTCTTTAACAATAACTGACATCGGGGTTATTACTGATGCCATGCTACATTGATGTGACTTTTTCCTTTCTTCTATCAGGGTGAATGTGACCTAACTGGCCTACTGCAGGTGATGGTTGCCATGTTTGGAGACTTCCCTCCAGTATGTATGCAGCCTCATCCAGAGCCTGAACAAGCTCCTTGTAAGTAAAACTCACACAGGCAACAAGCAAGCCTCCATGTGGTTTCAAAACAACACCATCTATGCCCTAGATACAAGTTCATGCTGATAAGATAGATCCAAGATTCATGATAGCGTGACACATCAGTTTGAATCTAGGTTCATCGCTCATAAATCTAGGGCTGAAAAGACTTCTCCCTTGTCAACATGTTTATGAACTCTGTGACTGATAAGGACTCCTCTAAAAATGCAAAAATTTTCTTGTAGGTTGGCTACAGTTCCAGAGAAATGCAGAGGTGCTTTCAAAGACAGATGGAAGTTTGTATCTGCATATATCCACAGAGGATGGTCTACCTTTTCAGCGAGAACATGAAACCAACTGTTAATATTTTGTGGGATTAGACAAGGATATTTTACTGTGTGTGTAGTGCCTGTGATGAAGTGGTAATCCTGTATACAGTGTTAGATGGTATCCATTTATTATGTTATGTTACTTTGTTGACAATTTCAGAAAAAATAGCATGTTGCTTTCTATTCTTCAAATGATTTAGAGTGCAAATATCAAGCAGCACCTGATGAAATGAAAACACATTGACTGTTTGGTGTGTATGTACTGACGTCATTTTAATATGCTTTTGTAATTTGGCATTTGAATGCCTGTGTGTAAAAGGCTCCAATTGCTTTACAAGTGGCTCATAAAACTGTACCTTGACCTCAACCAAAAGCATTTATTGTGTTCTTATCCACAAATGTTGTGGACTTTTGACCAGTAAACAGAAATGTTGGTAATTTAAAGAACACTCACGCAGCTGTGTGCAGCCCAAAAAACCTGATAACTAAGAACAAAAAGTAAGGAAATTTGTGTTTAGTAGATTATTTCTTTGTTGTAACAATGCTTCTTGGCAAAAAATCTTAGAAAGCCTGTTTATTTCCCTTTTAAATGGTGCCACATTTGTAAGGAACATGCATTTGTGGGATGAGCAGCAGAGCTGAGCATGTGGGTTGCGCCCATGAAAAATTTGTCAAATCTTCTCTGCCAATGCCGAACAGCTTTTTTTTTTTTTTTTTTTGCTGTTGACTCTTGTTTGGTGTTGTTTGGTGGATTGGATGATTGAAGTCTGAAGAAACAAGACATATTGACAGTCTAACAATTTATTCATTTAACAAACAGGAGCCTCAGTAGCGCCATAGTAGTGACTTGTTTCGTAAAAAGTTGCAGTGGAAGCGTTAGCTATTAACCTCAACTTTTTACACAGAAAATTAAGTCAAAACTTTCCCCAAGGACAGGACGATGAAGGTCTCTGTAAGTAAAGAGTATGGTCTAGACACTATATGAAAAGTGTCCTGAGATAACTTTTATCATGATTTTGAGCTATATGAATAAAAACTGGCTTGTTGTATAAAGTAACTGATTGATTCTGGTATTGTAAATAATGAGTAATTGAGGGATACGTTCAATAGAAAAAAAAAAGTTTTATAAAATGACTTAGTAGACTACACTTTAGATTTTGCCCTATATGTGATGTGTGATAAAAACTCACCAAATTGGGACCAAGCCTTGGGAACCACACATCTACTGAAAATTTAATAGAAATGCTAAAAAACCACAGGCCTTTACATCTATATATTGGTCCTTGGCTTTTTAATGTCTAATATCTTGATCTTTTGTGCATCTCGCCTGTTTTGTTGCTTTTGTTGTTTAAAAAAATATATGTTTCTCTCTTGAATGCTGTTTATTTTGTATTAACTGTGTTGTAGTAAAGCCTAATTTCCACCATTTACTGAAATAGATACGTCATCTTTCTTCTTTTCCTAGTGCTAAAAGGCTACAAATAGATAGATACATGAATAAAAAATAAATAAATAGCTAAACACTGTTGTTAACGTCATAGTCAGACCGGAATCATACAGGCAGACCGGAAGCTGTCAGTGGAATACCGGAAATTCCTTTTGTTGACCATCGGATATTTGTTTTTCGCTCCTCCTGAGAACTTTTAATTATCTGTTTCCTGTTCTTACTTAATTTATTGAAGCTTGACACGTTAACAACCGTGACATCGCTCTTGTTGGACTGAAGGGTGTCATATAGACACCTAATAATTCGCTTAATAGTTGTCGGGCCCGAGGCTGGGCTAACTTTAGCCTAGCTAGCAATCAGTGAAGTCTTGCTAGCTAGCGTTAGCTTGCGTTAGCTGCCGCTCTAGCTGGCTTGTAAGTCGGCCGTTCGCTTACTTAACTTATTAATAAGAACGGTGTAAACAAAAACTCAAAAACAATGGCAGTTGTCAACGAGGGTGCCCTGAAGAAAATGCTGAAGGTAAGTGTTGCGGCACTTGCTGCCCAACTGTAGCACGTTAGCTTAGTCACCGATACCAAACATGAAACTAGCGATTAGCAGGGTAACATTTCCTGGAATGGGTAATGCTCAATAAACGGCCCATTCTCCATTTAAGTCTAGTACGTTTAACATTTGGTTTTGATAAATGATTACTAGTGTGATGCCTGTAGCAGATACACCTTGTACAAATCTTCGTGTCAACCAGCATCTTACAATATAGAATAGCCACCCAGCTAACATCATTAGCATGTTAACTATAAACATGACCTATGACTAAGCCACCATTCTTAGTTTTATATGTGGCTGCTTTGTTGATGCCTTTCAATTATGGACAGGATCAGAGTAAAAATTAATAATACATTAATAACACAGACTTAAGTGTAATCTGTGTGGATGTCTGAGTGATAGGCGGTTCCACCCCTCTTTTTAAGGAATTTAATTATTTCCAAAGTTTGTAACTTTGTTGGTGAGGTAACAACTTTTCAAATTCATACCACAAATTTTGTCGATGAAGACCAGATAGAAAACCTTTTGTATATAAGCAGACAGCAGGTACAACAACTGCAAACTATCGGCTATGCCAAAATGACTTCATAAGTAAATAACTTCGAACTCCAACTTGAACTTTCAGTATACTGACACACGTTTTTTTCCCCTTTCATCTTTTGTTGTCCTTATCCAGCAATATAAATACAGAGATCTGACCGTGCGTGAGATAACCAATGTCATCTCCCAGTACAAGGACTTGAAGCCGGTTATGGATGCTTACGGTAAATTAAATCATACTGATCTTCTGTTCTTAACTGTCTGGTCTCAGTGTTTGTATGCTTATATGGTTGTATATGTCCAAATTGTTTAGCTGGTTGACATGAGATGTTCTTCTATTTCAGTGTTTAATGATGGCTCCACAAGAGACCTGATGAGCTTGACAGGAACTGTTCCAGTGAGCTACAGAGGTAAAGAATGTTTACCTTGCTTTAAAAAAAAAAATCACATTGTTCCTTTGTAGAATCTGAAAGACTGGGACATAAAAGGTTAAGTGGGAAGTTTCTGTTTAGTGTTGTTTCTTTGCTCACCTTCTCTTTCTGTCTTGTGTGCTCACAATAGCTTATAAACAAACGTGTCATTTGTAGGCTCAAGCAGAGTAAGCAGGAAATGGGCAAAAATGCCTTTTTGTGTCATCTGAGGCAAGAATCTGCCTGAAGCAAAACACATACAATCTCAGAGGAAGCATGTGTACCTGCAAACAAACGTCATCTTGTACTATGTTGCTCTATTTCTTCTTTAATGTGCAAGCTTTCCTACTGTTCTGATATTATGACTTAAGTCACATTCAAGAAATGGAACACATCTTTTGACAGAACATTTTATAGTGACTTTCAAATCAAACCCATAGTTTCCCAACTTTGTAGGTTAGGATTACTAGTGCATATTGCTATCTTGCTTTCTATCAAAACAAAGTAGCAGTAGATTTTTAGACTGTAAAATAAAAATTTGTTTGATATACAGTACATCATAATTGTTGTTTAATTCATATAGAGGTTCTTATTACTCCAGAAAAAAAACGAAAACAGAAGTGTGCCTCAAAATAACAAAGTTTCTCAAGTGTGAATGGTGAAGCGATGAGAATTTTAAGTCTTAAAAACATTTAATATAATCAAATATTACAACAAAGTGTGTGTTTCTGTTTCCTGTAGGCAATGTCTACAACATCCCAGTGTGTCTGTGGTTGCTGGACACATATCCCTACAACCCTCCCATATGTTTTGTCAAACCTACCAGCGCTATGATGATCAAAACTGGCAAACACATCGATGCCAACGGCAAGATCTACCTGCCTTATCTACATGAGTGGAAGCATGTGAGTGTGACGTCTTCAGTCAATACTTTTAATCATACAGTGTTTATTTAGGGAAAGACTGTGAACTGTTTAGAATGTAAAAACATAGATTCGAAAAGAAAGAAAGAACATTTAAAGAGCAATACAAACACATTGCGTCATGCTGTCATAGAGGAATTAAGGTCTCACTGCAGTATTGACATGTTTAAAATCTGTAGAAGTGGTTCTATCACTGTATCATACAACACTGTTAGTATAAAGGTAATTTAAACTGTAGCTTTCTGGAATATTTGGCAATATGTCTATGATTACCAGTCAGTCAGCACAAAATGGCGCAATCATGATGGCCATAAATGTACCTGTGGCTGTAGATAATATCTGAACAGTGGCTTGGCTGTTGATCATTTGAAAAAGCTTCCTGTATTTGTTGTCTTGCTTAATTAAACATTCCCCTCACTGTATGTCTTACAGCCTCAGTCAGACCTGTATGGTCTGATCCAGGTGATGATTGTGGTTTTTGGAGAGGAGCCTCCTGTGTTTTCTCGCCCCACCACACAAGCCCCCTACCAAGCGTTCCAAGCAGCTGGACCCCCTAACCGTGAGTGACGTACATTTTTGTTGTGAACAGGGTGATCCAAGGGGCCAATGCATTGTCTAAAAGAGTAAGAAGAACAGGCTGATCCACAGACTGTTTTCATACAGAGTGATATGCTAAGAGAAGTACTAACATACTGAATGCTTCTCAGTACACTGAAACATGCTTCTAATATCAGTGATAGCAGTCTAAATATTAGAAACTTTTCTCAGTATAAAACAATGCAGTTCATAAGCACCACCCACTACAGCTTCCAAAATATCCATAAAGTTGAATAAACACTTTTCTAAAACAGAAAGAAACTTTATGACCTTCATGAAGGTACGTTTAATTACAAGGCCTAATTAAACTGCTTTAGGTTTAGCTAGGTGTACCTAAAAAACTGCTAACTGTGTGTAATATATTCCAATTATTAATTGACTAAAGCACAGTTGGTAACTTTTATGAAATTAACTTTTTGTTATATTTACTGAAATTGTCGCTATATTCTGAAAGAAGCACATGAGACGCATAACCTGCGAAAAAAATCATGTTCCTCCATCTCGTCCTATTGCTTCTATGGCATTTGCTAGAATCTATCACAATGCACTAAAAACAACCAATCAGAGCCGAGGAGACTCCAACACAGCTGTCAATCACTGCTCCCAAACCGCGGTCAATCTGTCAAACTAGGCAGCGCTGATCAAATATAAATCAAGATTCTGTTCCTGCATTGCCTGTTTCTCACCTCAAATGTTTTCAGAAACAAATTTTAGGGTACTGTTCAGCTGTATAATGAGAACGTTTGTGACCCGTCTGCCATGATGGGTAAAGTCGAGCCAAGAACTCAGCACGGCCCACTGGCTGGACCAGCTATGAAAGTTACCATCTACAGCTTTAATTGTAATTTCACACATGATGAAACACTTACAAAATTACAAAATTACAAAATAAGCGTGGGTCATATTCAGTTCCTCAAATTACTATGAATAAGAAAGCATTTCCAGACTTCTTACTTGAGTGAATCTTGAACAGATATGTTACTTACCACAATTATGTGAGCTTTTACTTATACCATAGCTTATTATTTTGTATATTAGAGACGAAAGGTTGATATTGTAATGCAGCAAACAACAGATTTAGCATAGCCATACATGCTCCCCTGTGTATGCATTCACTCTTAAATTAATTTCGGTTTTGAGTTAAATTTACGATTTTCATTTTCATGTTGTGGCAGATGTTTAGCTAATTTCTCAGCAGAATGTCAGGAGTCATGTTCAATATATTATGTTAGTAGAAGTTTTGTATTATTGTTGATATATATTGGTATACGTGCCTTATTTCTGCCTTACAGTTCAGGTGATGCATTTATTTCCTTAAGCACTAGATGGAGCTAAGATATCACTTCAGCACACCACGGAAAACTGAATATGTTTTTGTGATAATGAAAGAGATAAAGAATATTTCAAACTGTTTGTCCTCAGATCTGATTCCTTCACAATCTCTCTCTACCTCAGCTTCCTATATGCCTGGCATGCCTGCGGTCTCACCCTATGGCCCCAGTCCTAACCCAGGGTAAGATGTTCACTAAGCAGATCTGAACCTTTCCTCCAGATAAGAGTGTGTAGTGTATTTCCAAACAAACCTGTCCTGGCATGTTTGTTTTCATAGTTTCTTCAGCAGCATATCGCACAGAAGCATATATGGTAGTGACTCTGTACGACTGGCTCACTTATGTTTATCACTGAAAGTTAAAGTTGGAAGTTATAGGAAGAATGACCTATTTCTTGATCATTCAACTATTTGCAGAGGCTATCCAGGATACCAGTACCCAGGGGGCAACTCTTACCCAGCCACTGCTGGACCTGCACACTACCCCACCCAGACCCCGGTTTCCACAGTGGGTATGTATCACATTTAGTATCTGGGGTGCTTTATTTCCCTTTCTTGTGGGCACATTTTAAAGTTTAAAATTAGCACAGGTTTCAGATGTTTTCACAAACGGCACAAGCACAGCAAAATTAATATGTCCACTCAGAACCTGTCATTGTCTGCACCTGCAGGTTTCCTTTATGTCTTAATATAACAATAGAATAATTCAATACTTCATTCAGCCCGGAAAAAACAATACAATTTCTCCTTTCCTCAGCCTTTAAATGACCCTGAGTTGAGACACTTGACCTTTTGACTCAAACTCTTTCGCCCTCTCCGTGACTTCAGTGGTGCGCCGAGCCGCCAGTGAAAGGTCGTTAGTGTAACCAGAGTGGGGAGCATTAAAGGTTAAAGGGTAGGATGGATCTGAAGGGAAAGGCACAGTCCCCCCCGTCCAGCCATCACACCCTACACCTCAGACACAGTGTTATATTTAGAATGGAAACAGTAACTCCACACAAAGACAGACCTATGATCAGGGTACCCATCTGCTGCCCCCAAATCCGTTGGCAGCACTGTACTGAAATGCAAGTGAAGGACCAGCACGCAGGAGGGGCTTTGAGCTGACTCCTATATTTAGTAAAGGAGGAGAAATGGGTTTGACCGTTCAGAGTGCTCAGATCTCAAGACTGAATCAACTCTGACATTTGTAGTGCTGACTCCAGACTGCACATGAGGTGGTCTTCATCCCTCTGTGCTTTTACACTTACATAACCTGGTATTTGTTGGCTTTTAGGCTTATGTAATTCTCATGTACATATACCTGGGAACAAAATATCATAAAACCTGTAGCATGGAATTATATTGAGTTTGTGAACACTAACAGAATTTTGATAAAAAAAACATGACAAAAAATGCAAGCACCTGAACACCCCTCTGCTCACCCCTCCTTTTCCAAGCATGTAGTACAACCTATGGTGACCTTCAGATAATGGAAAAATGTTACTGGCCCTCTCTAGAGCCAGTGTTTGGTTTGTCCACTCTGGGCTACTGTAGAAACATGGTGATACAACATGGTGGAAGAGGACACGCTCCCCATGTAGATATGAAGGGCTCATTTTAAGCTAACGAAAACCAAACGGTTCTTAGATCCAGGCGATTATACATAAATGAAAGCATTAGAGGTGTAACGGTTCACAAAATTCCCGGTTTGCTTCATTATGGCACTGTGGTGTGTCACAGTTTGATATGTTTTCCATACAGCAAAATATAGGAAATGCCAGAGATATTTCCTTGATTTTTAAAATTTTAAATGTATGAAAACTAACTACGTTACTACTGATAATAGAGTGCATAGTATCAGTGTCATTTCTATTGCCAACTGTGTCAGCATTGAGTTTGCTATGTCCCCCGAGCTCTCTGAGCTCTTTCAGTCTAATAAATACATGAATAAACATCCCTGTAAAATGCCACAATTATATGAACACAATCTAATAAGCCGTCACTCACATACCTTTCAGTCGTTAAGCCAGAATCGCCTACCTGGTCCGCCAGCAGTTACTTCTCAGTCACTGCTGTGGGTGTGTGCTTTGTAATAACATTAGCTGTTGAACGAGAGGCTAAGGCCGCACAGCAGCGCTCGCTCCCTGATTCGGAGTGTGTGTGTGCTGTGACTGTGAGTGCTACTGGCTTAGCAGCTAAAGAGGGTCTGTCCCTGCACAACAGCTCGTGCTTTGGCTCAGGGGTCGTGTATGTTACTGTACTTCTGTGTTAGCTGCTAAGGAGAGTCTGCAGCTGTGTTGGGGCTCGTTCTTTGGTTCAGTGTGTTTTCATCCCCCACTCTCTCTTGCAATCGCCCCCATAATTACAGCGAAACTTGAGTGACCCCAAACACCAGGCCTGTAGGTTATTGAAGGAGCCTCTATTTTCAGTCTGGTAATGGTGTTACTAACCATCCTGCAACGAGGTAGCTTAGCATAGTGGGCCTCCCAGTGTGTCTCACTGGAGTGCAATGTTTTGGTTTGGGGATGGGAGGGGCAGACAGCATGTTGCCTGCTCTGTTGTGTGGGCTGCCTTGTTCACCAAAAGCCTCGTACTGAACGGCTCGATACAAATATGTGTATTGTTACACCCCTAGAAAACATGCTTATGACTATTACACTCCGTTTCTGCCAGTAGATCCCCATAAATCCTACAAACTGCTCCTTTAAATAAAGTGGCATAACAGCTCCACGTTGAACAACTGTGACCTGAGGATCCCTTACTCTGATGACTTTCTTTTTCCTAATTAACATGGAAATTGAGCACTACTGGGATTCATTTATTTCTATGGCGAGAACACAGAAGTAGATCTATCTGGATTAAAAACAAGTGCATGTATGTATGTTCGGCATGTTCATACTAAACTGGATTGTTACCTGGATATTGTTTTTTTGTTATTACTGTTACTTTTTGTATTGTTTGTCCGCTGTCTCACGTCACTTCCTAACCTCTTTGTCTTAAGGCCCAAGAAGTGACGGCACCATTGGCGAGGACACCATTCGCGCATCTCTGATTTCAGCCGTGAGCGACAAGCTTCGCTGGAGAATGAAGGAGGAGATGGACAGAGCCCAGGCAGAGTTGGACGCCCTGAAGCGAACAGAGGAGGATCTGAAGAAGGGACATCAGAAACTGGAGGAGATGGTCTCAAGATTGGACCAGGAAGTGGTGAGAGATCCTTCACTTCTTAATATTATACCTATATTTTTTCTTCCCCCTTATACAGCTGATTTTTCTTTAATAACAAAAATCATCTGGTTTCTACTAGTCTGAAGTCGACAGGAATATCGAGCTGCTGAAGAGAAAGGACGAGGAGCTGAGCGAGGCCCTGGAGAAGATGGAGAACCAGTCGGAGAACAATGACATCGACGACGTCATTGTGCCCACAGCTCCACTGTACAAACAGATCCTGAACCTGTATGCTGAAGAGAACGCGATTGAGGACACTATCTTCTACCTGGGGGAGGCCCTCCGCAGGGGCGTCATAGACCTGGAGGTTTTTCTTAAGGTAACCACATCAACACAACTACACCTAATGTCTAACATGATGTCTACTGACCCATTTGTGGTTTTTAAACTAATGACTTGTATTCCGTTCTGTTACAGCACGTACGGCTTCTGTCCAGGAAGCAGTTCCAGCTTCGTGCCCTCATGCAGAAAGCCCGCAAGACTGCCGGCCTTAGTGACCTCTACTGACCCTCGCCGACGACCCGGAAACATTCATATCTTCATGCTTTCTTACTCTCTTCTCTTCCTCCACTCTTTTATTCCCTTTTTGTCTTCGTGTAGCTGTCCTCTTTTGAATCTCTCCATCAAATCTGTTGTGAGACAGAAATCTGAACAACAGAACATTCATTCATTCATGAAGAACGGACTGTCCACATCTCGTAGGACATCATTTGTGTTTTGATCTGACAGAATACTTCTTTGAGATCATGATGCATTAACAGTCGCGACCCATTTGCAAGATATGGCATTACTTTTGTGACCCACTGTGACGAGTCTCTGTGGCGTAGCTGGGTTGGCGCACAGTGAATTAAAGAGGTGACCTGTATGCGTTGCACCACAGGGGCAGCCTGCAGGTGCTGTTTGCGATCCCTTTCGCCAGACAAAGTCATTTGGCTAGTAAGCACAAATTGTTAGGGGCTAGTAAAGAGGGGCTTTGTAGAGAGCTGCAAATGTCCAGCCCTCTCATAATGAAAAGGTTACGCTCTGATATAAATACCCAGGGCAACCTTTCAGGAGGGACAGCGGGTTCAGCCTCAGGATTTAATGCTCTCTGGGTCATGTTCAGTAGCCGTGGGGTCAAAGGGATCATTTTTCATACAGTAGAGGTGATGATGAACATGGATATGAACTGTGAGTGTTTTAATGGGTAAAGTTTGAGCTTCTCTGCCACTCGACTACACTATTATTTGTATTTCCTGTGTCTCTTTATAAGGGTGAGTGAGGTTCTTCGTGTCGGCTGCTCAGGTCTGCCCTTCAGTCTGACTGCATTAACCAGTCAATCGTACTCTGTACAGCGTCTTTAAAGTGGATGACAGTCTTCACATACTTTATTCTAAGGGATTACAAAGGAAATCCCGTATTTGTTTCTTTACTGTTCTGTTTTCCTTGTGCTGTTCACTTATTCTCAGTCCTGCTGAGGTTTAGGTTTTCAGTAAACGGGAGAAAAGTTGTGAATAAAGTGTGTCGGAGGGTACAAAAAAAAAAAGTACTAATCAAGAAGTTAACTTATGTAAAGTTTAAAAACAGGTCTCATTTAAATTAGCCTTTTACTAAATGCACTTTGAATTGTATGATAGAATATCTGCTGTTATTTTTTTTTCTTGTTTCCAATTCAACCATAGACCACCTGTTCTTTTATATCTGTAGATTAATGTAAATCAGTACAAATAAAAGAAATCTGATTTAGTGGTTCATCTCTTTGTCGTCATTTCATTTGGTCAGTATTTCACTGTATTCTTTGTCACACACAAACCACAGAAAGTATTAAAACATTTACACTGCCATATATAGAAGCTTGGGAATCCATTTGGATCTCCTGCATTAAAACCTCTTATCTGCCTCATGTATCGACCCATATCTGTGCACGAAGAGCGGCTGAGTCAGCTGCTCTGCAAACACACACCAACTGCTTTTTGCTAGTTTCGACAACAAACACAAGAGAGGACAAAGGACACACTTGTATTATCATTATCCTGGCAGATTTATTCGATGTTACAGAAAATAAAAATCAATATCCAGCTGCCGTGACGGATACAGTTCTTAGTAAGTCAGGTGATTCATAGATCCTATCCAAGGTTGTAACATTAATACATAAATAGATCTTAACAGTATTAGCAGTTATAAATAATACTTTCTCTTAATTTTCTTTTTTTGTCCAGAGTCAATTGAAGTAGAATAAATACAAAACCCTTTGAGGGTATTTAAGGGTGCGCAAACAAACAACATGTTCAAGATTATTACCTCCTGTTATGATTCATAACTTGACCCTAGGTCATGATTGAAGCCGACTCTTTCCCCTTTTGGTTCTCTGTTATATCTTTGCTAAATTGAATTAGACCACTTTAATACTCTCAGATGGAACCGTGTTGCTTCTTGCCAGTTCTTTAAACCTTTAAGCCTGAAATAGTTTTTCTGTCAGTGCACTTGTGGTTAGGTATGTTTACAAAGGCTTCAATGCCAACCAGTAAAGCATTGTTTTCTTAAATGTTAAGGTACTATCACTGGATTGTGGCCCAGTGATATATGCAGCAGTGTTGTTATAAGTGTAGGTGGGTAGGAAGCCCTCCTCATAGGGAATGGAATGTCTCCATTATACTCCAAATAAAAAACAGAGATTACCAAGTGGAAAAAACAACTGGCAACAATCACAGCATAAATACGAACTACAGACAAGGAGTGTACGGATTAGGCAGAAACAGTGTACAGTAACATACAGTACATAGAATGTATACGCTCGATATGCAAAGGCCTTACTTTTCTCGTGTAGACAGGACAACATATATATATACGCCCTCACTCCAGCACAGGCTGAGCTCAAAGGCTAAAAAGGTATGAGTGGGGTTTCCGAGAATTCAGTCATGACGGGAGGACGGGTGGGAGGCAGCAAAGGAAAATGACACCACTGTGTGAATATCTGAAGGTACAATCTAGCTTCCAGTGGTTTTGCTACAAACACTTGGCCTTTTTAGATATTCAGAGGTTTCATTCGCCCGTTGCCACGAGGGGGCACAGGAGGTAGGGTAGGAGGGATTCGACCACACGGTTTTGAGTGTGGTTTCAGTGGAGTATTCAGAGGAGCGCTCTTCACAGGGTGAGCTCCTTCTGTACGCCCCACAGGGTCTCAGCGCTCTTCACCAGCTGCTTCTCCTCATCGGGCTTCAGTGTCATGTGAATCACGTCTGTAAGGCCGCTGTTGCCCAGGACGCAGGGGATGCTAAGGAAGACCTCATCCTTCACTCCATGCATGCCCTACCAGAGGAAGGTCAGGGTTAGCGTGTCATTTCATCATACATGGAGAATGTACAGTATGTTTGTGTGTGAATTAATCAGTGCGATGAATTTCATCATGTGGGATTTGCCAGACAGCTAATGTGTGGCTCGCTCCTTCTCACCTGGACCAGTGTGGACACAGGGTGCACTTTGTGCAGGTTCTTCATGATGCTTTCCACCAGGTCGGCCACAGACATACCGATGGCCCAGGAAGTGTAGCCCTTCAGCTTGATGACCTCATAGGCTCTGCAGTGCATACACAGAAGAGAAGACATTAAAACTGAGAACAGAATACCTCCTGGACTCAAGAAAAAAATCAGTCTGCTTTGGTATTTGGGACTTTGGTTGCTCCCACTTTGTCATTTTCCTCTAATGTCCCTCGTTCATCGTCTATCCAGATGTTTTCATGCTGAGAACTCAGCTGTTTATCACCATGAGAGAAGCGAAAAATTGATTCACACTCTCTATACACACTATCTATGGTTATTTAGGGGAGCTTTTTAACTCTTCCAATGTCTGCAGTGAGCTTGATATATGCATGTATGCAGAGTGATAAATAAATAAATACCTCATACTGAAGTTAACACCCATTAAAGTCACATCAGTTACTGTATCTGGATTTGTACAGTACTGTTTCCTGAGTATACCTTCAAACTAACTCATGAACAAACAGATATGTCTTCCTGTTTCACACAGTTACCTAAAAATATCAAACACGTCTATTTAAAATAAGGCCTCTGCTCTACGGGCCATGCACATGTAGAATGCTACGCCTTTGCTCATGCTGTTTTTTCATTGCATGCATTTACAACCTGTCATGTCTCTCTTTCGACATCCTTTATTTCATACTTCCAAACTATGCAAACAGCTTTGATAAACCACCTTTTGTCTAGTACATGACTGACCTGCCTTAACACTGAGCTATTGAGAGATAAGTCAGGCTAGCTGACAGTAAAATAGTGGCACAATATCAAAGTTTACGGGACAAACTGTCGTATAACGTAACTTTGGAAGGAGTGACACAACTTCAGATTATAAAAGCACAACAACCGGCTGAGTAACAAACATAGCAACACTGATTGGGTGAGGTCATTTCAGTTATAAATTTATGGCGAAGCTGTCTTTGATCAGGATTTAACATTGTCTTTGTATTTCATCAGTGCAGGCGTGGGAGCAACAGTGAGGTCACGGGCACTACTGTACAGTATTATGTTACCGGGAGTAGCATAGCTATTGTGTTTGTGCTGGCTGCCAGGCTCTAGTGAGCCCTTAACATAGTAGTGTACAGTGTGCACCCGCCTCTGCCTGCCTTTTGGCCCACAGCCCTGATCAAATTCCTCACCAGGGCTAGTCAGCTCCATGGGATTTAATTGTGCCTGTTGGCAGTTTGTCTCCTGTTTGTAGGCAACAGTGACTGTAAGCCATTAAGCCCAAAAGGTCTGTTTCAATAAATCATAACGTGTATGGCTCAGTGCTGTGGCCTGTATGCACATGGCCAACTGCTTTACAGATTAGATTGATGAGTGTAGGACAGAAAATGAGGTTTGCATGAGTTCAAGGATTACAGGATCATAGTTTGGACTCACCCATCAACCACCAGCTTATGAACTGCCTTCCAGTTCTCACTGTCACCCTCAGCACCCATCTGTGGGTTAAGGGCCTGCAGAGAAACTCCAGCAACATTCACACCGCTCCATACGGGCACTATGGGAAACAGTAATAGTGATAAATTAGTTTTTCATGAATACAAATTCTATACACAAAGGCAATCATGGTAACTATAGCTATATTCAAAGTTTTGCAGCAGACTAACAAACAGGTACAGTAGAAGGCTGGCTGAGATTTTATTTTTAGTCAGGGGCTACATACCACTGGAGTCCCCATGCTCTCCGATGATCCAGCCGTGGCAGCTGGAAGGGTGGAGGTGGAGCTTCTCTCCCATGAGGTGGCGGAAACGGGCAGAGTCCAGGTTGGTGCCGGAGCCGATGACGCGGTGACGGGGGAAACCGCTGAGCTTCCAGGCCACGTAGGTCAGGATATCCACTGGAAGTGTAAAAGGGAAAACTCTTTAAAATGATAATTTTATCTGTGCTGAGCTACAGGTGTTCCTTTCCAGTGCCCCTCAACTCTATTTCAAGCCACACCGCACTTTCTCCTCTCACATTTCCCTCCACCCCTTCACCATCACTCATCCACACCCCCCTGTCTGACTAACCTGGATTAGAAACCACCATCAGGATGCAGTTGGGGCTGTACTTGACGATGTTCGGGATGATGAACTTGAAGATGTTAACGTTGCGCTGGACCAGGTTAAGACGGCTCTCGCCCTCCTGCTGGCGGGCACCGGCCGTCACCACCACAACTTTGGAGTTGGCTGTCACACTGTAGTCTGACAAGGTGACAAAACAAGAGGTGTTCGGATGAAACTACAGAATGATAGTCTCAGTAAGGGTGAAGTGATTCTTCATGAGCAAAAGGTTGTCATTATTTTTGTGCATTCTCACCTTTGTCCGCTACAATCTTGTGTGTCTTGAGAAAGAGGGATCCATGCTGCAGATCCATGGCCTCACCCTTCAGCTTGTCCTCCATCACGTCAACCAGGGCCAGCTCATCACACAAGTCCTGATTATATACATAAATACAATAAGTCATCCTGACAACTCTCTGCACATTTTATACAGTGTATCTTAGAATACAAAAAGCTAGAGTAAGGCTCATTTAAAATGGATGACCTCTGTGTTACTTCGAAATACGGATATAAAAGTGTGCAACAACACCATTCATCACTGCCTGGAATGTTCAGCAGCATTGTTAGTTGTAAGACGTGTGACCTGGTTTTTCTCTCGCCTCGGTTGTTTCTCAGATGGCACAGATCCAGCTCTCACTTGTGTGTTAACAGAGCAGGACAATAAAAGGGAAATGCAAGGTTTCCTGTCCAGTTTTGTATAACAGGGTCACATGCAGGTCCTTGGTTCTAACAAGCTTTACAGAAGTTGATTTCACTGTTCAGCACATTCTCACTGCAGCCCTTTGAGGCTTCTCAGTCCAGAGACTATTTTGCAAATCCATATTCTTCCATTCATAATGGAATTGGTGATATTTACAGATTTGCTTAGCCATACAGACCACAATCAGAATTGGTAATACTTTATGGATTCCCTGAGGGGAAGTTGGGACATGTTACAGTTTCTTTTATACGGTATATAAGTAATAACCGGTGTAAAGATTCATTCATCATGATACAAAGTGTGTTAAATATAAATGCCAGAATAGTATAAGTAAGAATCTAATAAGGAGATTGCTTTAAAAGAGGATTGAACAGTTGAATTATGGTGCGGAGAATTGCGTGGGGGGAATTATTGCGCAGGGTATTGCACAGCTTAATCATTAAACAGAGTATCGGACAGTTGAATTATATATTGCACAGTTAAGTTAGTATGGCAGAGAATTATATTCATGTATATTTAAATTGATACTCTTAAGTAACTTAAGTTTATCTAAGTTTGTGCTTTTCAAAGATTTATCTGAACCACTTATACACACTCATGAGCTCTCTTTTGTTTCTTGTACTTTGTACTTTAATAACTGTGGCCCAATTTACTCTGTGAGCTGTCATCTACCCTACTTTCAGTTTCCTGATTTCAAAGTTCTTTACACACCCAGTAACACACCTCCGCCACCTCTCTCTTTACACCGTCTATTTTCCTCTCTGACTCACCTTGAGCAGTACGCTGATGGCAGAGGCCATGCCCACCATGCCAACACCGACCACCGTCACCTTGTTCCTGCAGCCAATAGGCTCCTCCTTCATCACATGGCCGATCAGCTTCTCCTTGGTGGACATCTGTGGAAAAGTGAAGAGGTGTTAGGAAAAAGTAGGCAAGCAGTGAATCGAGTATAAAAGGGGAAGGAGGGAGGGTGAGAGTGGAAACAGAGAGGTAGTAAAGTAGTCCTGCATAATACATGTGACAGTTTGAGGGTGTTGTTTCTAATAGGCCCACACAGAGGTGTACGTGACTTCTCTCTCATCCGACAGTGACTGAGTCAAATGCGATTTCTCTTTTCATGTTAATCACAGAGCTGAAAATGTGCCCTTTTCATAACCTAAAAAAAAATCACCTCCTAAAACCACAAGTTTCAAATTCATTGTCACAGATCTACCGCTCTTGCCTCATGTCTACTTCCTTAAATGGTTTCAGACTAATTTCTCCCTCACAGCGCCTCCCTGGGTCTCCATGGCAACCACTGCCTGGGAAAGTACTGCAGCCTGCCTCCGTGCAGCACACAGGCTATCCTTAGCTGACGTCACACACTGTTATTTATGTTTCCGGGTTGGGCATGCAGGCAGGCATGGCCAAGTGCTCACCCTTACAGAGGTTTACATCATGCAGCGTGACTCGCCTGGTTCTCTGTGATGTGGAGACAAGCACGTAGTGGAGGACCTCATAGGATTAATGCACTGTAATGCCTTCCTTGAGAGGATATTTAAGACCTCTCAATGGTGAGTTTGCACACAATAGTAGGATGTGGTAAGTGGGACGGTCATATCCCTTCATCCAATTATCTCACACTCAGAGGTGATCTGAAAGCTTACTACATACCAGGCCCCGACCCTGAGGTGAGCTGGGTTTGTGCTTTACAAGAGGACCCTTTGTTCAGTGTACAGTGAAGGATTACTGTACATGGTCAATACTGGCCAGAGTTGCTTTCTTTAGTGTTGAAATTTGAAGCACAAACCAGCCAAATTACAACTGTAGCATACCTGAATGATGATTACAGACAGAGACTGTGACAAACTTCAGATTATATATTTCTGTGAATTAAAATAAATTGCTGTGGCACACAACTGCATCATGTAACACGTGTATTCTCATATTTCCCTGTACTTTCTGACATTTACATAATTTGATCACCAGCAGGTCAGCAGGGCTTTACTCAGCTCTGATGCGGTGTCCGGTATCATGACTGAAGGTCAGCGTCTGGTCTTTCACATGACCAATTTGAAAATGACTGTAAATACATCTTGATACTCCCTCTATTTGCCTTCAACATGCTGGAGTATCAGCAGTAGTAGCAGGAAAAACTAGATTTAGGTTTCCACTGTGTATTCACATTGTGTAGCCAGACAGTCCACTGCAGCTGCCAACAGGCTGACGCTGACATCCTGAACACTGTGCCAAGTATAACATTAGTGTGATTAATCAGAAAGTGTGAGCAGCAAGAAGTGGTAAGGTATATCAATATTGTAAAAGGGAATTTTATGCTTATGGCAAAAACACTGAAACACCACTTCCCTCACTCAGATCTGCTCTCCCATGTGTCAGCACATGAATGCAGTGCATTTCCTGTGCCAAGTTCATTCATGGCCCAGACTGCAGTGTGGATGGTGGTCGCCTTGGGCATCACAGGGCATGCGTGACACACGCTTGTGTAACATTGCGTACATTACATCAAAGATGGAGACAGATTCACTTTCACTTTTTAGGTAATTTTAGAAACCTTATCCTATTGCTTGTTTCATATTTTGTATATTTTACTCGCGTGGGCCACATGATACAAGTCGTTTCTTAAAAGGTATATTCCCATAATTCATGGCATCATTCTTAAAACCCATTCATGAACGTCACTGCAACAAGTAGGAAATCAAACCGGTAGGCCTGCATCCTGTGGCTAACCTGCTACTCTGTTTTACACACGCCCGAAACTTAATTACAGACATGGAAAACATATCAAGAGTCAACCTGTCAAAAAAACTGGAGTTAGTGCCAGCTTCATTCACAACCAATCAACATTATCGATGTTAGCTAGCGACACGCCCCTCTCCGTATCCTCTAAAAATGCGCATCAAGTTGCTGAAGCACTTTAATCAATGAATAAGTTAATGCCTCAAAATAAATGCTAGTTTCCGGATGTACCTGAAGTGTACACGCTCCGTAGTGTGAAATAAGCTTGTGTTACCTTTGGGTTTTTGTTAGGCAGGTGGAAACGCGAGCTGGAATGTGTCTTGCTTCTCCTCAGCACAGTGTCCGCAGAAGTGGTGCGGCAGTGGGGGTGTCCTCCGGTATTTAAAGACAGCCTCCTCGGTAGACGTTACGTGCGTACATACTAATGAGCTCGGGTGGGTCTGTGTGGACGCCGCGCGTGCTGCATGTCACGTCCTCGGCAGGATGCGGCGATGAGACATCTCCATCTCTTGTAGCGCTGCTGTAGGTAACACGCTATACGTCATAGTAGTAGGCTCTAGGAGTATGCGACACCATTTGTTTCCCTCCTTTTATCATAATATTATAACTATCACGGGAAGGCTGTGTGCTTCATAAACGTGCACGTGCCAGCTTAATTAGAATGACATTAACACGTCATTAAGTTAGCCGGCAGACTTCCGGTTACTCAGCGAAGATGTAGCTGGAGGATGGTGGAAAAGATTATGGACGGAAAAGATGCTCTCAGTTACTAGAGAACTTCTCTTCCGCAATTATTCTGCACGTATGACCACAGCAAATGACCCGGATTTAAACCCTTACAACTACAGCTCAGTTACCATATATAAGACACGTAATACAGTGGTGTAATAATGAAAGTCTATAGGGTATTTCCTGTGACTAATGTCAGTGATTCAACTGGAACATCAGCTTCTGCAAGTCCATTCATTTCATTGGGCTGCTGGTATGAGAGAACGCTATGTCCTAGTTGTAATGTGGCGGACACAACCAGGAAATGGTCCCTGTTTATCAAATAATTCTACCAAATAATCAGCACTACAGCGCCCCCTCCTGTCTAGATTAATTAATTACAACACAAAGCATTACCTAAGAGTTGACCAGATCTTAACCTCTGCTGTTACCCAACCCAGCAAGCCTTTTGTGTCACCAATCTGAGGAATTTTCTCAGTCTGATAGTGCTGATTCGACACAAAAGGCACAAGAGTTGCATATTTGTTACAACATAGCCTTTCCATTTTAGTATTGTTCTGTGTCTACTGTTTGGGACCAAAGATTCATGCTCTTAGACTGTCTAGTTCTAGATGTACTGTAGCTTATTTGCACTTCCTGGGTGTTCTTGGGTCATCTCTGTTGAGAAATGTGTAAAGGCCTACTTGCCGTCATTTGAAAGAAAAAAGATAATAAACTTAATTTATATAGCACCTCTCTGTACAAAAAACTGAACACATGCAACACAAGGAGAATAAAACAACTAATATGTCTTAAAATGTCACCAAAGGAAAAGATAAAATAAAGAAGGCCTAAACT
>NC_065525.1:17967357-18010432 GCF_006386435.1 Epinephelus moara | reverse complement strand
TGAGTATTGTTGCTGACCGTGTCCATCCCTTTATGACCACAGTGTACCCATCTTCTGATGGCTACTTCCAGCAGGATAACGCACCATGTCACAAAGCTCAAATCATCTCAAACTGGTTTCTTGAACATGACAATGAGTTCACTGTACTCCAATGGCCTCCACAGTCACCAGATCACAATCCAATAGAACACCTTTGGGATGTGGTGGAACGGGAGATTCGCTTCATGGATGTGCAGCGGACAAATCTGCAACAAGTGTGTGATGCTATCATGTCAATATGGACCAAAATCTATGAGGAATGTTTCCAGCACCTTGTTGAATCTATGCCATGAAGAATTAAGGTGGTTCTGAAGGCAAAAGGGGGTCCAACAGGGTACTAGCAAGGTGTACCTAATAAAGTGGCCAGTGAGTGTAGGCCTACTGGTTTTGCCTGACTTTTAAGGGTGGAGCAGCGGTGTCGGGCAGGACATCATCAAGGCAAGGACTTAAGAGGAGGGAGAGCGAACCTCAAGACAATGCCTCAGTATTTCAGAAAAAAACCCCTGAAGTGATTTCTGATTCTGAGCATTTTAATTAAAATGACTTGAGCAAAGCATTGGTCAGAATTTAACACTTTATGTGATTCATTTGAATTTCAAGGCCTTTTTAAGCACTTTGTTAAAATGGGGCTATTTTCAAGGTAATCCAGTGCTTGATTTTTCCCCCTCAAAATTCAAGCACTTCAAGGACCTTGGGCGAAGCAAATTAGCAAATTAAATTTTAAGTTGGCATGGCATTGAACATCCTGAACTCAAAATATCATTTTTTGGCAGAGGTAATTTATTGAGTTCCTGTCCCTGTGCATATGACTGTAGATGGGTTTTAGGGATATTAGTGCATTTCCTGACCGTTCATTAGATTGTCTCTTTCAGCCCATAATCTGACTCCATCTGGGGGATAATCTAATGTCAGATCTGAGAGGATGCAGTCTGCCGCCACAGTGTTTCAGAGTCAGGCGGATACACAACAGCACACAAGGCGGACTTAACACACTTAAAATAAAAAATCGCACAGATATATGCAGAAAAATGCATCCTCATTAAAATATCCTTTGTCAACATTTGCGGATCTCTTTTTTCTATCCCCTCGCCGCTCTCAGAAACTCAAAAATACACACAAACACACTTAAAGAGGCACAACTTCAGCAGTGACAGATTGGCAGCTCAGCCAATACAAACCTGTTTACCTGTTATAAGATGCCTGATAAGACAATGCACCCATTCACACACACACACACACACACACACACGCACAGACACAAAAATACACACACGCCGCAGATAGCAGGCCTATAAACAGTAGCAGAGCAAGATGCAGACAAACAAAAGGATCATATCACACTGAGAAACAGAGACGGATAAACAGATGAAGACAGCAGAGCATCAAGTCCTATTCACACATAAATCTAGCTTTTGTTTAGCTACTTCCTTTCTATTTTCCTTTTGTGATTTCATGTCATTTTGTACGCCAATTCAGTCCCGATTTCAATTTTGGGCTGTGTAATTTACTTCCTCTGTGGAGGTGAGACATTTGTTGATTCATTGTCTGCAGGCTGCAGTTGTCGGCTGTTAGTTATTTCCTTTTTTAAGCTTCATATGATTTCTTGGTGAATGTGTCCTGTTTTCAATTTGGTGTGAAAAAGACAGATATTCTTTGGGAAAATAAAAGACGGAAATGAGTCATAAGCGTCCAAATAAAGATATGGTCAGAGACAAATGAGAAAGATGTGAAGGAAACGCTGTTATTAAAAAAATTCGACAAAGAAAGAGAAAAATTGAAATACTTTTTCAAGATCTCTCCTCTGTCTGAAAGTATTATATTAAAGTGAAAGACTGGAGATAAAGGTGTTGCGTGAGTCTACGTATGTGTGTGTGTGTGTGTGTGTGTGTGTGTGTGTGCACTGGTCACACCAGTCTCCCTGTGATGGATGACGAGGCGGGCTCCGGTTGAAAGAGATGAAGAGACAGAGAGACAGGCGGAAAGAAAGATGAAGGAGGAGCGATAAATAGCAAATGAACAGCAGAAACAGAGTGGGAATTATAAATGCTTTCTGTATCTTAAAAGGAGAGAAAATACATTACAGTGAATATCACTGGGACGTGATTTCATACAGAACGCCATGCCAGATGAGGAAGAAAAAAAACCCCCATAAAAGAGCAAGTGAAGGGCAAATGAGAGATGGAAGAGAAAAGAATAGCTATTAGCGTGTGACTCAGAGGATGAGTAGAGGACACAAAACAAGAGTCTAATTGCCTGACTAATTGGAGTCTTTGTTTCCAGTTTCCCTTCATTGGGCTGAACGGATAGAGACAGACAAAGGAGCTCGACTGGGCTGGATAACACAAGATGGGACTGTTGGAGCTAAACAATATCCACGGAGTATCATCGCTGCCCAAAATCTGCTGGATTTGAAGTATGAAATATTTATTTGGCACGAACGTATAGAGAGAGGTCTTTTTTCTACTGCTGGGAGACAAACTCCTTTCACAAGCATCTCAATGAAGATGCTCGCACTGTGGGTTTGTCTAAAGGAATATACAAAAGCCCGGATGCACAACACCAAGAAAACTGACAAACAGATTGACACGTATTGGTATTCACACATGCACCCTCATATTACTAACCTGATTTGCAGTAAGCAAAAGCTGAAGTGAAATGGAGACAGTATACTGTCTGCCCTTGGTAAATATCAATCCTCTTCCTCTTGCTTTCCCTTCATCTCACCTATCTGCCTGCCGGCTACAGCAAATTCCCGATTCTACTTTTCCAGTATCTCCTCTCTTTTTCCCAACTCAATTTCTCATTAGTGATATCTGACTGTCACCCCGTCCCTCTCTCTCTTCCCAGATTCCTCCCTCTCTAATACCCACAGGTGGCCTTTAAATAAAAGACTCAGTGAGTGCTCTCCCCGCAACTACATTAATGATACCACTGTTTAGAGCTGCCCCAAGGAGACGCACAAACTTCACTTTTCTCCCCTCGCGCTCTCTCTTCTCTTCACTCCATTTCTCATGCATTCCTCTAATCCATCAGAGAGCTATCACGCTGCTCTTCCCTGCAGCCTCAATAAATCCTCTTTCTTCCATCCCCTCCCTTCGCTTCGTCCCCCGTCTGCTCTCCTTCATCCCCTGCTCTTTCCCCGGTCTCCCCCCTCTCTTCTCCTGTATCTTGTGTCCGTTGCTTCTCTCCCAATGCTTCTCTCTTCCAATATCTCCCGCGTCCAATTCCCCTATATGTAATTATCTAATATGGCGTTACAGCATTACTATCTTCAGTGCTTTTTCTCCTCTATGCCTCTACTTCACCCCCTTCTCACTTTGATTTTGTATTAACACGCCTTCTCCTCTGCTACTGGCCTGAATGCGTGGATATGTGAAGAAAAAAAAAAAGAATTAAGTATCTCACAATGCCTTGCTCTCCTTGGGTTTATGTATTTGTGCCACACTGAGACACATGTGCTCTTTTCATCCCAGCGATGTGCAACTACAATTATTACGTACATCAAGGTCACACAATACTACATGTGGAAGCTACTGAGGATTTATCTATGGGGGGAATGTAAGAGGTACACGATTATATATTAGGAAGTAGGGGGGGATTAAGGGACAAGGCTCGCAACATTTTTCTTATTGTCGACAAATCCAATTAAAAGACCAAAACCAACAATGAATTGATCCAACTAACAAGTATTGTCTGTGTATCCAAAGCCTGATAAAGCCTATTCTTCTCTGCCATGGAGCTCCAATGTTGTCCAAAAAAACACATCAATGAGCCCCATTTTTGCACTGGCTGCAGTGTTCCTTCATTACGATAAACATGGGAACTGGAGTTTATTTTGGAGCCAATACACAGCACACAGTGGTGCCTCTCTGGTGTAAATACACCATTTAGTCCTTAAAAATTAAACTATCTGTCCATGACCAACTTTTTTTGAAGATTTATGTCTTCAATAATAATGAGTGTGTGTAGCCCCAATCTTATTCCTTACTATATTGAAAGACAAGGGTCTACTTACATAGTAATTGTTTAATGACGCACATTTTCAGACAGTCTTGAATTCATAGTATGTACTCTGTTGCACCTGAATGTGACAGAAATTGTTTTGCCATCCATATTTGCAGGGTTAACTGCTAGGAAGACCATCATACCCCCATGGTTCTCCCCTGAGCCTCCATTGATAAAAAAAATGTCTGAGCTACATTAGGGATATTGCTCCCATGTACCCTATTTCTACCAAAATTAGCACATGTATGCAGGTTTTCTAAACACTGGAACACTCACTAAAAATAGGCAATAATCTCACAGAGCTGTGTAAATGGCTCTGCAGCAAACGAGTATGCCTTTCTATTTTTTTTTTTTTTCTTCTTATGGGTCATGTGCGACGTCACAAACAGGCTGAAAAACAGGTTAGTAATGTGTAGAAAGCAGCATGGAGGCCAGTGAAAATGTCATGGTCATTAGGCACCTTCTTGTTTTATCTCTCTTACTTATTAAAGCGACACTGTGCAACATTTTCAGTTGATTATTGGCAAAAATGATGTCTTCATTCATAAATATGTCATCATTGGTGTATTATTACCTCCACCAATTATCTGACTTAATCTCGTAAAAGGAGAATTTTGGATTTGTTTGTACATTGTGGGGCAAGTCGTCTGGGGGGTTTCATAACATTTCGTCATCTTGAGAATACATCCGCCAGCAAGGGACATACAGCACTGCCTTCAGCGTTTTCACTGAGAGCCAGGCCAGTGCTGTGTGACTGAGAAGCCGAAGGAGAGGAGCAAGAGGAGCAAGAGGAGCAAGAGGCGCTTCGCTACTACCCCAGCACTACTGCAGCATAACACAGTCCCACTCTTTGAGCATAATGCAGGATCATGCATATGCAACATCACAGGAGACGGAATCCTCGTCACCAAGAAAGCGCAAAAGGGAATCAAAAAGGCAACGTGACCAGCGAATTCAAAAAATGAGGGTCAACATCGGGGTAGCCTTTCCCAGGTGGAAAGAGCTGCTGAAGGAGAAAGGTAATGCAATCACAGGCCAGCACCCTCCTCAGCGCTGACCGTTTATTGACGGTACAGTTGCCGTATCAGGAGGTGAAGCTGCTCATCAGGAGGCTCTCAATTGTGCCTCTGTAGAAGTCGCTGATGATCTGGGGCCTCATACCGAATTTCTTCAAGCGTCGGAGGCCGTAGAGGCGCTGTTGGGCCTTCTTGACGACGGCGGTGATGTGGCAGGCCCAGGTCAGGTCCTCCTCGATGTTCACCCCCAGATATTTAAAGGAGTCCGCCCTCTCCACCGCTGAGCCGTTGATGGTGACAAATGGTAGGGCCTCCTTCCTCTTCCTGAAGTCAACAATGACCTTCTTGGTCTTTGTGACGTTCAGGGACAGGTGGTTGTCTCAGGTTGGTCACCTCCCTCCTGTAGGCATACTCATCCCCACTGGAGATCAGCCCCACCACTGCTGTGTCATCCGCAAACTTCACAACGTGGTTTGATGTCTCAGTTGCCTCACAGTCATTGGTGTAGAGGGAGTACGGGCGTGGGCCGAGAACACAGCCCTGTGGCGCCCCCATGCTGAGAGTCAGAGTCAGAGTCAGTGGTGGTGGCTCATCACTGCATCATGCCAGCAAAGGGGCTACAATTAACACATCCACCCAGGTGTTGTATTTCCATCACTGCCAACTGCAGCTGGGGCAGATAAATATCTGTGACTACTGCAGAGTCATTTGGTGTAAATGCCGATTGTAACCTTTCCCATTATATTCCAAAGCCAGATGTTTGAGGGTGTTAGTGTTTTTTTTTGTCAAGTAGGAGAGGGGCTATAGAAATATCATTAGCTGTAATTCATGAAGCACAGGCGTCCATGAAACAGGCTTTAGATATCCACTGGCTTTCTTTCAGAGACTCTGTTGGACCACCTTTATGCGTCAATGGTGTTTGTTGAAAATAAGAAAATTAAAGAACAATGCTTGCCTTATCTATTAACTCCTCTTGTAGTAAAGTGTGTGTGTGTGCAAACGTCTGCATGTTCATGTGTCCATGACGTGTCTGCATGTGTGCCTGGCTATTGATCTCTTCTAATGACATCTCGATACATCCTTGATATTCACTAAGTCACTTTTCCAAACAGCTTACATATCCGCTCCCCAGCTGCTCTGAATCTAATTTCTGCGTTTCCTCGGACTGAGCTGACCCTCCGTCATCATTACTGTCTCTAATCACGTTTGGCCAGGAGTGGCCCTGTGTTACCGTTTGGTGGTACTCATGCATTACTGCCAATCAGATGTCCGCTGCTGCAGTCTTTCACAGCTCAAGAGATGTGCATCAACACCCCAAAGACATTCCGATTAAACATAAGCCACTACACACATGAACACACAGAAACACACACACTCAAACATAGATTTGTGTCTCGGCAGGCTCCCATCACTCATAGAAACAGATGGCGGAGTGAAGGCCTGGGGGAAGAAAGTGGGACAGAGAAGTCATTGCTGGCTTGCTGGCAAACAGCTTCATTCTAATTCAACAGCTACAGTGCATCAACCAATTACCTTGTGCGGAGAGCTGTTGGCATTAAGGTTGCTATTCAAACTCAAACACAATCAGGGATATGAGTGCACACAAAGACAGAAACATACAGTCACTCACATGTAATTGATTATATATCCGTATACATGAGACAGTGCAGGGGCTTTCTGCGGAGCAGGTGCAACATTCAGCTCGTCTCCACGCTCAACCAGTATTCCTATGATGCCATGAGCACAAGTACTATACTTTCCTCTCTTTAAATGCTTGAGTTTCCACGCCAGCTAATAGCCAGCAGTGCTTAAATGATTCAATTATAGATACTGAGAGATCCCATAGTGAAATAACTGGTCATTCTCCACTAGGTTTCCCTCATTGTTGCTGGGAAAGGCGCGGTTAACTCTCTCCTTCCAACTATTATCGGCCTTTGGAGGTTTTCTGTGAAGCCATGTGTATAGAAAACAAATGGGAGTGTTTGCAGTGTGTTAAAAGCGCAGGAACCAAAGGGAAAGAGAGAGACGAGAAAGTGGAGAAAGTTAAAGGAAGAAAGAAAGGTCTAAAAATGCGAGAAGGCGCACACAAACACACAGACGCCCACGTGTCTGTAGAGGACTGCGGCCGTGTAAATGTCACTTCCAGCAGTTTGTGAACTGAAAGCTGCTCCTTCAAAATGCCAGCTGTGGCGTCCCAGATAACCTTGGAATCCTCTCTTGCCTTTCCTCCTCACCACGTTACTGTCAAAGGTCAGCAGCAGCCATTTTTAATTTCAGTTATTACACCTAAAGGTGAGAATCTGAACAGACGATGCTCTTATGTTCGAAAAGCAGGTAAATGCACACAAGACACACAGAAAATTGTTTAATTGACTTCCGCCTTTTTGCCTCGTGGCCTTTTTTTGAACTCTGGACTTTATTCTGACGAGATTCAGCCAGCGCTCATTAGTGTCCGATATCTTTCAAACAATATTCCTTTTAATCTTCCAACTGCTGTCAATCACATCCCAGTCTGAGCTGCTCAAAAGCCTCTGAAACGCTTGACGTCAGGCGTCAAACTAGCTCAGTATGCAACTCAACACAGTTCAGTTTATAGAATTTTAGCAAATGTCAATCTCCCCGGTGTTGTCTATACAGCCCCAGGCTCCGGTAGCTGTGTCAGAGAGCGGAGATACTGTTGACAGGGTTATCTGGGTTCCCCATCTGACTACTTCACTGTCACTCATCAAGCTGTTGTGACAGCACCTAGCAGGCACTGCCAAACTATCACTTCACAGGTATGAGCGGAGGTGGAGACAAAGAGTTAGGAAGACAAAAAGGGACACTTTCAACTTGACACAGGTATTATTTTTAAAGCCAGGTTGTAGGTGCCATCAAAGAGAAGTCGCTTTTTGGTACTTCTTTGTTTGATTCGGGCTAGTTTGAGTGTTGTGAGGCTTGATTTTGAATGTCATCCAACTATTATTTTCACTAACAGCTAATTAACGATAAATATCTGCAATTTTTTTTTTCATTGTTTAGATGTTCCCTACCACCTCTGGCAGGCCTAGTTTTTTTGTACTTTTTAAATGATTTGGATGTTACTGCATACATTTAGTGATAGAGGATTATTTATGCTCCTCATTTATGCAATTGTACATCCTTGACCTGTGACTATTTCACGCTAATTGGGGGTAGATATATATTTTAATACATAATGATATTAAAAATGATTTTTGGATAAATTGAGCCCATTGTTTTCATCTGTCCCCATCTTCCTTCCCCTTGGACTTGTTCATGAATTTAATATTTAATGACACTGTAATGTTCATGAGATGTTCACTCATGAATTTTCTTCTCCTTTGATTTATTTTTTCAATCTTTTGTGAATGTTGAGAATATGAATGTTTTTTTTGTTTTTTTTTTAGATTCATTGGTACTCTTATATTGAGTAATTTTGTAGAAATCTAATCTTTCTAATGTTATTAGGCAACTGTTGACACATTCATTTTGAGGAAGTTCTAGGTGATAATAAGTAGGGTTGGGTATCGTTTGGGTCTTTTCCGATACCGGTGCCGAACCAATACTTTTAATACCGAACCTGTGCTTAAACGGTGCCTGAACTGATACCTCAAAATATGAGTTTTTTATGGAGGTTGAAAAGTGGCACAAATGGGCCACCTTTCAGAAGTGTGTGAGTATTTTGTATAACAGTTTTAAATTATAATAAAAACAATGTTTTTATTTATTTATTGCTGGGGGAAATTAGAAATACCTAGAAATAGATAGGTATATGAACTCTATTAACAGTTTTAAAATATAATAAAAAACACTTAACAAATTAACATTACAATTATATTAACTCTATTAAAGTCCGGTCTCTGTAGGCAGCCCAGGCTCTGCAAATGGCAACAAAAACATTTTGGTCCAGGCTGCACCAACCAGCCAGCGCGAGATCAGCGGAAGCAAGCACACACACATGAACGCGGTGCCCATGTCTCACGGTCTTGCGCAAGCGTGCACACATGAACATGGTGCCCAGAGAGGCAGTTAGAGCTACAGGCTACAATGAGGCTAAAAACAGAGCTCAAATGACGTTTTTCCAAACAACTTTTTTAATGTCGGGGCTTCAGGACACTTGGATCACTACGGACGAGCAGTATGGAGATATTTTGTGGTTTCAATTATGTGTTTTTGGACGTTTGAATCTGGGGCGCTGTAAGCCTGCATTAGGTGGAGTTGTGTTGCTACCCCCTCTCCCCTGGGATCTCCACAAATGTTGTGAGGACTCTAAAACTTCACCTGAGCCTCCCTCGGCATATGGGTGAGTAGATAATGGCTGAATTTTCATGTTGGGTGCACTATCCCTTGAACAGGTGTGTAACTCCAGGGTACCTGCCAGCTATCGCTCGTTCATGACAGAGTCACGGAGGACGAGGGGGGGAGGGGCGAGCTAGCTCCGTTGTGTTTGATAACATTTTTTAACGTAAACAGAAGTGACGCCCAATGGTGCTTAGCGTGCCTTTAAATAATATACACTCAACAAATGAACGAATGAATGAATGAATGAATGAATGATTCTGTTACATGTAACGTCCAATAGAGGGAGACACAGCATTAAAAAGAAAGCACCAAAAGGAGGCACCGTAATGTGCGTTTTGTTTCGGTTCGGTAGGTATCGGTTGTACAGGTACCGGTTCCATGTAAGCACCGACTTTCGGTACCCAACCCTAATAATAAGCCAAACCATCCCTGTAGTCCTCTGATTGTATAACTGGTTTATAAAGGCAGCTCTTTTGTGTTTATATCTACATATATCAAACTGTGGTGATGCTGCTCATATGTTTGATGAAGGTCTGAGGGACTGAAAAAAGGACTGAGAGAAATTCTAGCAATAAGCAAGACAGTGTGCGGGAGCTCCTCTCTATCTTCAAAATTGCTGAGACAATAAAATGACAAAATAGTGAATAATGTCCCATCGCAATTGCCCAAAGTCCAAGTCCAAAGTGGTGTCCTTAAATTGCATTTTTTTGTCTGACCAACACTCTGACAGACAAACTTATAACAGGAAAAAGCAGCAATTCTCCCGTTTAAGAAGCTGATGCAGACAAATGTTTTGTATTCAAGCTTGATAAAAAAATGTAAATGACTGATCAGTCATCAAAATTGGGAATTCATTTATTGTCAGTCAGCTAATTAGTTATTACTAATCCCAAATCAGGATGTCTATGGGGCTGTAAATAGTTGATTTGATGATTGTTACCACATTTCATTTGACAATGTGCTCATATGAATCTCAGGTTGATGAACCCATAGAGGATAGAAGGAAGCATTTTGCAAGAGCAGAAAGAAAGAAGCTGATTATGAGAGAGAGACAGAGACAGCATGAGGGACAAATGCTCTCCATCCTCAAGTTTTCAGCAAACTTTAAAATTAGAATGTAGGCATAACTTCCTTACCAACGCACACACACACTCATTAAATAGTGTGAGTCATTACCTCCAGGTGGTCGCAGCCAGGTGGTGTGGATGACTACCAGATCTCCCAAACAGGTGTACTGATCCTGCATTCCTGTCCATGCCATCTATTTAAACGGCCACCTAGGACGGACTTTCGCACATCACGGCAACAGGAAGGCCACACCCCACTGACAGAGCATCACTGCTGTCAGTTTTTGAACGGCGTACATCTTTGCTGCGTGCTGTTTGCATGACAGCTGAAAGCCCTAACCCCGCTCTACCTCTCCTCCTTTTAGAGCTTCAAATTCCCTCCCTAAATGTAAATGCCGTAATGGCAACAGAGGGAGAAGGCCATAAAAAAGTAAGTGAGAGACAGAGCGGGAGACAATGAGGGGCTGATGGGGAAAATGTAGCGTACTTTAGATGAGGGTAGCGCAACCTGAACGCTTTAGTGGCAGTCATCCATGGCTCGGAGTAAACACAGAGGGAATGCCAACTGCAGAGTGATTTCTTACATACTATAGTATGTTTGTGCCTGTGTGTGTGTGTGTCTCTGTGTGTGTGCGCGCACAAGTATGTTTGCTGGATTCAGTAGCCCTTGATTGCATTGTGCAGAGACCTCCAACAGCCGAGTGAAGTGTTTCAAGTGAACCCCTCAACAACAATATGTTTCATTCCCTGACAATATGATTCAACCCTGCAGCAGCCATTAGTCACTGTTCACTCAGCTCCACTACAGCCAGCTGTACAGCTCCAATGAACCGAGACGTATAAATAACCACAGTCCAAAGCGTGAGGGGAAAAAAAACAACAAGAAAGATAATAAAAAACAACCTTGCTAAAGTGGGAGTGTCTGTTGTGTTTCATTCGGCTCTCTCTCTGTTCAATTGCATTTCTGAAGACGGCTGTGTGTTTGGTCGTGTTCCGCTCTGCACCATTCAACTCCATTCTTTTATGCTCCATTTTTACTTTAGCTCTGTCCCATTTCATCCTGTTCTGGGCCCGATATGATAATAACTAGGAACAGTAGCACATAAACTGTGAAAGCTGTTTTAAATTGCAGCTTTGTGGTAGAATGGAGTCTGTAAATAGGCTCAAATGGCCCTGAACTTATTCTTCGATAACAAATTGCACAAGAGGATCGCACTGCCAAAGGCTAGCTGTAGCCTCATGTGTAATGACTAATAATTTTCACAGTGGCTATCCATCTACAAAGTTGAGATTCCAGAAACACCAAATTCATTTCGCTCTTATATTTCTTTATCAGGTTTACAAATGCCTTCAAATTACCAGGTGCTACAGTCTGTCTGACTGATTGTTATTGCTGTACAAAAACATTTTATATTCATTTTTTTTTTTTAGAAAATGATATCTTGTTCTGTTCTGCACTGCTAATTTGCTCATCTCAATTCTATCCCATCTAATTTGACGAATACCTTTTTATGAATGCACGCCGATTAATCCCGCCACACACACAATTTGCCACGCTCAGGAGCATATCAGCTTTGCTCTAAACAGGTCGAGTGTAATGGTGTATGAGGGATGGGTGTCGCGCCGTGCTGCAGAGGGAACATGTGGATGATGACAAATAAACTGCCGTCGCTGCGGGATGTTTCAATAAAGTCATCAGATGTAGAAGGGAATTTCAAATGTCATGGTTTTCAACAAACACATGCACATTAATGCACAGGCGCTTGTATTTGCTTGTATGCAAAAAAAAAATTAGCACGTTCTCTCACGCACGCCCACACAGAAACATCAAACTAGATTTTGCCTAATTATCTTAAGATAGACTGTCATGCCGTCTTTGACACACTTCCCCTAAAGCATGTGATAGCTATGAAATAAAAACAGATTTGACTTTTGTCATCAGCTCCTTCCACCCATAAAATCCCACAATCTCTGCAACCGTTTCATCTCTGGCACAAAATATTTCATGACCTGACGGAGGGATTGTGAATCGCTTTACACATCAATGTAGAAAATATTAAACAGATTTGAGAAAAGGCAGCGAGCAACAACTGGTGTGTGCGTATGTGTGTCTGAGGTGATAAATATCACTGTTGTATCAGATCTCAGTGGGGTAGAGAGCACACAGTGGAGGCATGTTCTCTGCAACAGCTCTCCTTTAGAGCACAATTTTATTACTGACAGCATGCCCAAACTGGAGAGAACAATCCTGTAGTTTTTATAGGGACACACACAAAATAAACATACACACAAAGACACAGTAACAGGTCACAAAGCCTACAATGTCCCACCTAAATTTCCTCCGGTGGAAGAAGTACTTTTGCTTAAGTAAGTAGCGATATCGCAGAGTATAAATCTGTTTAAAGTACCAAAAGGGAATAGAGAAAGAAACTGCATTGAATTAATCAAACTTTGAGTTTATGAAATGAACAAAAAAAGCTGGAGAAGAAAGAGGAGACTGTGCCCCTGCAGAGCCTGCTGGCTGGCTCAGAGAGACCACTGCTGGGTCTTTTTGAGTCCCTCTCTGACGGGCTTTTAAACCTAGGTAATCAGTCCAGATGCCAGGCATCAGCAATCAGTACTGGTAGGCAGGGCTGCACCCCTAGGTGACCTGCAGCCCAATTGAAAAACACAGGCAGAGAAGATGGCCGAGGACTCATTACCCCCACCCTTAAGAAGGTTGCTCACTTCGCAACCTCAAAAATACAAAGGCACTGAGATTCAATTTGTCCCCACACGGCTCTCAACATAGAGGTGGCTTAACTGTGCTATAAGCTTGAAGGGTGCTAACAGAGCTAATGGTGTTAACCTGTGGGTGGGTGCTATGCTTCAGTGACAATGCCATCCCAATAATAGTGGTAACTGCTGCATGAGCGCAGTGCAGAGTGGTGGCAGTTAGCTAGCTAGTTTGATACACACATGTACGTGCTGTCGGACCTTCTGCCACTACACACGATAATAAAGCTTAGGTTACGACACATACAGAGGTAGTATGACTTTATTTTCTGCTCAGGATGCCATTATGCCACTATATCTTTACATAGCAATACTTGTTTGCTGCTACATTAATGTTCTGAATGTCATTTAAAGCAGTGGTTCCCAACTGGTGGATTGCAGTCCAAAAGTGGGTTGTGGGTCCATTCTCAATGGACCGCAAGTGACTCACAAATGTTTCAAGTTTGTTAAAAAACACACTTTGTTTTTAATTACAGTTAATCTTCGGCACAGACCTTTTATTTTGAAGCGCTGTTTCCTGCTGTAGAGTGAGTGACTAATGGACTGCCACTGGACAGATACAGCAAACTAGCTCGACGTCATGGCCAAACGTAAGTATGAGACTGAATTTACTGAAGTGTGTGGACCTTGAACTAATGACTTTGGAGAAATCTGGACGCAGTGGCTGGACCAGTTGGGAACCACTGGTTTATAGAACCTTTAATGCTGCAGCTGGACAAAGTGGGGCTACGTTAATTACTTTATACACTGGCAGGTAGGATGTGAATTTCCCTCCAGGGATTGGTAAAAAGTACAATATTTGCCTCTGAAGTGTGGTGGAGCATTCGTATATGGTAGCATAAAATGGGTATACTCAAATACAAGTGCCTCAAAATTCTTCTTGAGTACAGTACTTGAGTAAATGTACTTAGTTACTTTCCACCACAAATTTCTCGGCTGAAAGACCTTTCTAATGTTCCTGCCACATTCTGCCTCCACACTTGGTTACTCTGTTGTTGCCTTGTTATTGTCGGAGAACGCCAGACGCCTGTCAGACAGGAGGAGAAAATAGAAAAACTTTCAGCTGCTTCCTCTTCCTCCTCTCTCTTCTTCTTCTTCTTCTTCTTCTGCTTAATCTTTTGTCATCTCTCTGTGCTCCCTTGTAGTCTGGTGTGCCTTCTGTGCTAACCAGGCCCAGTTAATCCTACGCACAGACAAACACAAATACTCTCCAACAGGTCCTGGCCTGCATTCAGTCCCTTATGGCATTAATGGATTTTCATTCATTATATTAAGTGTTGTGCGTGCGTGTGTGTGTGCAACCTTCAGAAGGGACGCAGAATGTTTAATATCTGCATGTTTTTTAAAGAGCATTGACGATTTTCTTGAGGTTTTATGCATCTTGATAATCCCTCTCAGAATGATACATAAACTGTTATGATGAGACCTTGACACATGATGAGACATCGGAATGATGCGGTGAGTCAGACTGAATTAACAGCAACGTCAAATTAATACGGTGATCAAAACAAGAAACAGAATATATAGTATTCACATTCACACAAATTCATTAACTGTCTTCCATTTATTTGTTTCTCATAGTTTGGACTTGCGGCCTTTCTTGCTACGTTGACCTAACATGACTACATGCATGACTGTCTTGCACGTGACGAGATCTTCACAAGAAACATGTTCCAATATTAGGATTTCATTCAGTAATTTTTATTATGCAGGATTCAGTGCAGTTGTAAGCATCTATTCAGTTTAAAAGGCAAAGCTTCTGCAAAAAAAGTAGCCCACATTAGACGAATGGTCTGTGGGATGTGAAGGATTAGGACCTTTCATCTGTGTGACTGCATGTGTGTGTTACATGTCATCAAAATGTACTAGATATCAACTAGAGTTTCAAAGTTGGTACTAACATCGCCCTACTAATCCACAAATTTAGCGCATATATATTACTCATGAGTTCAGCCAGGATCACAAAGTCATTAGCACCACTCAAATTATCAGCTGATTTTCCAGAGCGCCAGCTGCACACATGCACTCACTGTCACCAGGGCCATTTACATGCCTGCTCCACACATCCATTAATACTGCCGCTAATGTTATTGTTGCTGTCACTGCTGCGCTGCAACCTGAGTCACGAGCAATTAAACTGGTAAACCTTCTCACTATGTCTATGATACACTGGCATTTACATGTATATTTCGTCTGTGCCCTCTAGTCCCACTTGATGGCTTTCTGGTTGAGTTGGGCTCAATAGTGTCATTCATCGACTTTCAGCAGAACTGTATTATGATGATATGATCACATTATGTTATTGTTCTACAAGTGAATTATTCTGGGAAAGTTACAATTCAAATGACCTTTCCCTAAGCCTCGCCCCTTTGTGATGGTCCGACAAGCTGTCGGAGTAAGCATGGAGCCCACACTGTAGCTAACTGCACTCCCTAAAGAAATGTTATCATAGTTTTGGAAAAGTGAAACAGTGATTCCAGAGAGAAGCAGACAGAGGGGTCTACAGTCTGTGTTTGAAGGATATATCCAGGATGTCAAACTGACTCAGCAGCAACAACAGGTTAAAAAGACAAAGATAGTTAGAAGCTAAAGCCGAACTATGGGCTACAGATCACAGTGTAAAAGTGAACCACCACATCTCTGCTGATCACCACAGAAGACAATGAATATGAAGGTAAACTTTGCTGATATTGAACTAGCTGTGTGGCATCGCAGTGTGTGCAGATGAACAGTGTTTGGCTTCACTCCTGTGCTGCTGCCATGCTGCCTCCGCCATCAGATGGGCAGGGATCTCTGGGGGAAGTCAAACAATGTTCATATGCGCACAATGTGATGACACAGAGCCGGCTGAATATCAGCAAAGTTTCCCTGCTTCCCTTCACTGGTTCCTGTACAGCAGGGTCGGTCTGCAGACTTTCTTGCTCTTTGTACTACAGTACGGAGTGTCAAAAATGCCGGCACCCAGTGCGCCTCATACCTCTGCTGAAGGATGTATCAGTTAGTTGGTATCGGATGCCTATAGCCGGGTTGATCTTATATTACTTTGTTGTGTTGTGATGCATATTAATATTATACTTTACTCCACACATAACATAACATAAAAGCCCCGAAAAGCTCTTTTTAGCCAGTTGTACTTGTCTTTTCAGTGAACCTTGACACAAATGTTTCAGACTGAAACTGGCATTGTATCCATCACCCACAGCTTTCAGCTTGTGAAAGAGGCATTGCTGTAAATACTCATTCAACATTAACAAAACACAGTTTCTCTTTTTCTTTATTGTGTGCATTCATCATCCAACTTGTACCGTTTTCAAGTGCTAAAATATTCTGAACCTTCAGTACAAAACACCATTGGCAGTGTGTGTGTATGTGTGTGTGTTGTGTGTGTGTATGTGTGTGTGTGTGTGTGTGTGTGAATAATTTAAGCCAGCACTCTACAGCTTCATCCAATCAGGCAAATGTGGGAACCCAAAGGAATAGGAGCACCATTCTTAGGATCTCTTCTCTTGCTGCATAATCATATCAACTTAACAATGACTGCAGGAGCAAACTGACTGCAGATCAGCGCTCATATTAAAGGGTGCTTTTATGCGAGCAGCTCCCAGCAATTATGGAGAGAGATGTGCTGAATCTGAGAGGAGCCGATGGGGTAATACATTCTCATCTTACATTTAGAGAGAGAGGCCTTTCAACTGTTATGATCCTCCACACGCTGACACCTGATGAGAGCACTCCAGATATGTAAATTCATACATACGTGAAAATATGCACACGTACGCACAGCGGAGTTACACTACCTGCTTTCCAGTGTCCAGTGAACACTTGAGCCATCAATTTCCTCCTGCGTGTGAGCGATAAAAGCCCTCTGAAGCAATTATGTTATAAAAGAGGCTGTAGACCGACATGAATTGACTCTACACAGAGAGTATGATCAGTACAAACTGCTACTTAACAGTTAGAGAGACACTTTGCCTGTAACAGCCACAAGTCCGGTTCTGAGAGAAGCTCCGGTGGTGGTGTGTATTTGTCAAGCTTACTGTAAGATGTTCACAGGACTTTCTTTTGGTCTCCGTACAGGCTCGAGAGTGAATTAAGCTGCACCGTTATGAAATGTGTGCGCATGTCAGGTCAGGTACTTACTGCACAGACTTGGAGGACTGGGACCTGAACTTGCTGAACTCGCCTGGAGCGGTCCACTCTGTACCCAGCTGCAACACACAAGACAGGAGACACAGATCAGAGCAAGCGGGTGAGAAAGAGAGTGCACAAGTGTGAGAGCAGGGGATGGGAGCAGCATCTGAAATGTTGGAAGCAAAGTTTGCAACTTAAGGGTAGCTGCACTGGAAAATCATCCACAGAAATCAACTTAAAAATAAAAAACACCGACATTATGATTTTTAAGGCATTGACAATGACTATTTTGGAAGGGTCCTGTCTGCGAATACAAAATGTGGATGTCATCAGCCGTCAAATTTGGTTGTTTAAAAAGGGACTCTGCAAGATCCTGATCACTTCCCTGCTCACAGCAAATTAAGAGTAATTGGGAAAACAAGATTATATGCCCCGAAGCAACAGGGAGAGTCAATCAGGAGGCTGGTTCTGATAGGCAAAGTGAGCAAACAGATGAGAGCTAATGCCTATAAATAGACTGGAAATCAGAAAGAGCCATTCTCTGCCAATACTGACTCTAAGAAGCCGGCTCATCAGGACTCTTGGGGCTCCGGTTTCAGCCCTGCGGTCGAATCAGTGCCCATTCATTTTCTCAGCAAGCCAACGCGACTAATTAGGGCCCCTGCTGCTGCTGATCCATAATGAAAGAATAAGGCTAAGATCACAGTGGGCATGCCTTTAATTGTTTGTGCTGGCCACACTTCTGGGTCTGAAACTGGTCAGAAAAAGTCGCAGCGCGCGGTGTTAACACATCACAAGAGCCTTTCAGCTTGTAAATAGCTGCTGATCCTCACTCTGGGCGCAACAATGTTTTCGCAGAGAGCCGCGCACGCAGTAAGGCACACCTACATGATAATGACACACACACACACATATGAAATGGCAATTATACAATGGCACCTCTGAACGTGCTTGCTGGCATGAGAAGAGAGCCGCTACGGGAAGAAAACCTCAAAAAAACAGGCAGTAATGTCTGTCCAAAACCAACTAGGCCCCTGGCAGCGCTGAAGCCTCAGAGAGTCTCTGTGAAGCAGTTGGCTGGAGAGGAGGAGGAGGACACAATGTGCGCTACTGTGCCTTCACTGCGAAGCCCACAGCATGCTGCTGCCGTAGTACATTTCCACACCAACAGTTTCCTCACATATTTCTCCTCCGGCGCAGGAAGAATGGTGGAAGTTAAATCACGGGGAGAGAATATTTAAATGAAAAAGTGAGCAAGGTAGTAGATCAAGCTCACTCAGCTAAACTTCATTTAACAAGTTTACATTAAAGATGAAAACTTTCCTTTCAAACCAACACACAGTTTAATGTGTATTGAAATTCAAACAATTGCAGCAAATTACTTTGTGTTGACTTTAATGATAGTTATTTGAAGCTGAGTGCAGATCGTGTTCACTCAGAAATGGTGTGACGCTGACGGGGTCTGGGGTAGGTTTTAAATTAGCACTGACGGTTGTTTAATTTCATAGTAAGTGGTTTGTGGATAACGGTGTGCATCAGACGGTGTGTGGACCATTTGACGCCAGACCATCTTAAACGAGCACTCGACTGATTGAGCAATGCACATGTAACATTATATATATATCTAATATTGGTTTTTGGACTGTGTTATGTTCCTAAAAAGTTGGGACATTGCATAAAACATAGATAAAAACAAAATGCAGGGAAATAAGTATTAAATGCATCATTTTTTTTAGTTTAACATCTTCTAATCTTGACATTTTAATCCATGAAAATGAGGTGCAATAAAGTGTGTGGCACGGGTACAAAGCATTGAACACGCTTACGGATATTTATATAATACTTGGAGAGACCTTTATTAACAATGCCAGCTTCCAAACGCTTCCTGTACAAAGAAACTAATGTCCCACAGTGTTCAGAAGAGATACTGGCCCAGTCTTCCACACAGACTGTCTTTAAATCTCAAAGATTTTGAGGGGCCTGCTTGTGAATCTTGAGAGAGAAATTCCACTTTCAAAACTTCCAACAATTAGTGTCCTCAGTTCCCTTCTTGTGTTGTTAGAAGAAAAGTTTATGTAACACAGCAGTAAACAACTTTTTTGGAATGTGTTGCAGGCATCAAATTCAGCATGAGTAATATGTACAGGAAACCTAAAAAAGTGTATTAGTTTGAATATAAAATATCTTGTCTTTGTACTGTATTCAACTGAGTATTCTGTTTTAACTAATGTTTTGCGGCCTCTCAACTTAATTAGAAGGGTTGTAATAATGTAGCCTCGAGCCACCAGCCTGAAAAACAAACGAGAAGGTCAGGTAAGTTCACTTCTTTTATAATCTACAACCCCAGATTTTTTTTATTTTAAAACTTGTATTCTTCAGCCCCAATGGTGACATCAGCTTTGTGCAGCTCCATCTGGAGTCACAAAAGGTTTTATACGACTTTTACACACATGCAGAAGAACTCCCCATCATCTGCGAACAGACTGATGTGGTTGAGCATTTGTCCATAAGGAGACCCCGAGGCTCCACTCACTGACTGTCCCATCAACCCCCAAATAGTCTATACAAGGTATTGTTATTGGTAATTCAATATAGAGAAGATATTATAGATATTATAAGATGTAAATAGTCAAAAGAAATCCAATACAGAAGACAAAAAAGAAAGAAAAAGAACAAACTAATGAACTTGTGCGACACAAGTAGGGGAGCATGTTTCATTACAATTTTTCAGCTTCCATATTTGCCACAAAAGTTAAAAATGGTTGCCAGGTGGCAAGGAAGCATGCAGTTGATCCCTTGATAAAACAACAGATTTTCTCCAATTGTGATGAGCCCTCCGGCAAAAAGAGGAGTTACTCCAAATATGGCCATGGACACAGATGGGGCAACCAGCCGTCCAAACATTGTTGAAAAAGTCAAATTATTAAATCCCCAAAATGAAATAGTTTCGGACATGACCAGAACATGAGATATTAAGTGGCCGAAGACACCTCTCACATGCAGGATCAATATCAGTGCCAATCTTAGCCAACCAAGCTCTGGACCAGTGGGGTCGGTGAACAATCTTAAACTGAACCACAATGTGTCACAGACAAATAGAGGATGAATACATTTTTTGAGTAGCTTTGTGCCACGCCTCGTCCAAACTGCTCTCCAATATCTCCTCCCATCTCTGCTTTAAAGAGTCCAAAGCTGCAAGATTATAAACATTGAGTAATTTGTAGAGGCTCTCTGGAGCGACAGAGGAGCAGCTGCGGCAGTCGGCTCACACACACACACACACACACACACACACACTCATCTATGTTACATTCAAGAACATAATCTAAAAGGGATGGGCAAGGGCAGGAAGGGAAACACCCAAAATGAGAAGCCACAAAGCTTCAGAGCTGTAAGTATCTGTCTTTTCATGTTTTTTAAATAGTGTTTTTGCTTTTGTTTGGTTTTTTTTGCTTGTTTGTTCTAATGTTCATTGTTTTTATGGTGTTTGCATATGTTCTGTTTTTGCACTATAACACTTAAACAAAAACCTCTTCCACATAACCTAAGTGAAGTGATATTACTGTTGCACCTGCACACAACTATGCATTTATTAGCTGCACTACCCGCTTCACTTGTCCGTCCCTCTTCTAAATGTCCAGCATGTTGGCTGGTTTGTGTGTTCATCAAAAACAAACAATAACGTGACTCAGTTTGATGCTGCTAAGTCTTGTGAATGCTGCAACATTCGTCTCTTGGAGACCAGTCAGCTCAGAGAAACAATTATATCTGATTATTAATACACCAACACTGCGACCTGTTAGTGTTGATCTCAATAATTATCTGCACCAGTCACGATACTCCCACTGCTTTCTTCTGTCTTGGCTATGATTGTTTGGAAGACAGTGCTTGTGTTCCACTGTGGATTTGTTAAAGTTGTTTTGAGCATGTACTATCAAAACTTAGTTTTCATTTCATTTTTGATTTGTTCCGCTCGAACGCACAACTCCAGGATAAGGGGGGAAAAAGCAATTCACAACGAAAACACAATTCTATTTACATACCCTGACTAAAAAGAAGCAGGGAGTTGAAAAATCTTATTTTTCTTGCCCCTTATTCAAACCATAAACCAAAGAAATAGATGATCATTCAATTTTAGTTGATGAACAACCGGTACTTGAAGTAACATGAGAAAAAGACCGATCAAGAGCCATACATAAATAAATACATAAATAAATAAAAACTGTAACTCCTTGACTGCTTTGAGTTTTCATTATGTTTTGTTCAGCACATCCTGACTTACGACAGCGAATACTGCAGAAAGCAGTGCAGTGGAATCTCATTTAAGCTAGTCTCCCTCTAAAGGATCATCATTAAAATAAACTCTGTCACTGCAAAGCGCCGTCTGTTTCTTAAGAGAAGAAGCTAAACTTTAGCGAAAGTTAAATAACTTTGACAAATCATATGGTGATGGAGTAGGAACCTCAGCAGAACTTTTGAAATCTTTAAAAGCAGAGAAAAATGAAGCTGTGACTTAAAATTTTAGAACTAATATAAATGGGAAACTTGCGAGACAGTACTGTTGAAAATGCCTCTGTAGTTACTGTACTTACATGTTTATATTCTCGCCGTGAGTGTATTGTTTTCTCTGGAAAGAGCTGTTGTTCAGATGAAAAACAGCGTGATCACACAGCGGAGGCAGCACTGCAAATATATTCATCTTGGCGAGTCATGTTAACTAGTGCTGACTCTAAATACAGTAAATCTGTTTTTGTGTGTGGAAAAATCTGCGTACAGGCAGAAAACATGGTCATTACATTTGTTTTGAAAGCAAATGAAAACTCAGAAGAGAAACTGAACTACAGGGCCCCCATCTCATTTTAACATAAAGAGTTAACATGACAGGAAATGCCATGTCATGATGGATATTAAGAAAATTATGCTTCTGACCAGTGACATTCAAAAAGGGCTAAGGCCCCGTCTACAGCAGCACAGATGATTTTTAAAACATACATTTCCTCTGTATTCTGGCCTGTTGTCTCCAGGCAAAAAGAGTTTTGGATCATTAAAACTGAGATGAGCATCCTACAGAAACAATAACAACAGGGGACGACCATTTTGTTCACACTTTGTCAACACTGCTTGGTCTAATGACTACTTTACACTTAAACCTAATACTGCTGCACCACTGTATGGAGAAAGGAAGCCATCGGCTGCGCCTAGTGTTATTTGGTCCACCAGAAATTATGTGTACAGAGATATTTTTTGGACAAAACTTCTTTTGAAACGGAGAGGGAAAATATCAATTTTTTATAAATATCTGTATCTATGTAGTCAGGGCCTAAGACTTTCAACATACACGGTGCCAGTTTTGTGTTACATATCTTGTGTATTAGCAAGGAGAAGTAGTTAGAAATGAGCAAACGCAAACAACTGAGCATTTTCCAGGCTTTTGAAATAAGAAAGCGGACAAGCCTAAGCAACGAAAAATACGCAGAGAGCAGCAGTACGAGTCTGCTAACCTGCTAGCATTAACGTTACAATGACAGAGTTTGATTGAGATGATGAGTATCTGGCCCTTTTATTGTTTATTGTAGCAGCTTGGTTTGGGCTTCGTGTTACATATTGTTGCTGTTTATTTCTTATACCTAACTGCTGATGATGTTGCTGTGTGTGCAAAACGAGAGATTCTGTTGTCTGCTAAATGCCTGTACATTTCTCTGGGCTATATTCAGTATATTATATTGTATTCTATTATTTTGCTGGCTGTTGTTGTCAGGTCTGTTAGCTTGTCTTTGAAATGCATGTGGTAGTTTTATGGGGGTGTTGTGTGGGTAACGTAAATGTTAATCTCTTGCTCGCTCACTGCGTGTGTCCAGGCGTGGGAACCTATGTGTTAAAGGTACCCTACAAGTGGGCGGGCAGTTCCTATGCATACTATGAAAGACAATCCTGCCAGCGCCACTGCATACAATATCATATATTTATATATATATATATATATATGTGTGTGTGTGTGTGTGTGTGTATGTTTCAAAACACAGATGACAAATTTTGTGCAAATGTTTGTGATTCATTCAACACCTTTTCCCAGTGCAAATATACTGCGTATCATGTTTTAAAAGGTTCTGAATTCACGCAGTTGCTCATTAACAATTATGTCCGCTTCCTGCACTTGAATCTGTCAATACTTCAAACACTCTCCTCCCGCAGATAGATTTAGATGCTCCAGATCATTTTGAGAAAATCTGTAAATTGAGGGTTTTATAATATGTAGTTTCACACAAAAGGAGAAAAACATTAGTGTCAAGGAGCAAATCTTCTCGCGAAATTAAAGGTTGTTTTTCTCTTTTCTTCCCTGTCAGATGGTTAATTGACTGTATGTGAACAACGGCAGGATCAAAGTCATTGTTACGAGGACAAAATACGTGCAGCGCCTCAGCTTTCCCATGAAAGTGGCAGATGTTCTCTGAGGTATGCGTGCGCATGCAGTAAAGACATGAGAAGCACACACACACACACACGCACGCGCAAACACATATGCGTGCAGACATTATTTCCCACTGAATGATGAGTCATTGCTCATTGAGAGCACCATCTCCTCACCAGAGTGGGTGGGAGGTAAATCAGAAGGCAAGCAGCCAGGGAGTCATGAGGGGCAATGCACACACTTCTTCATATCACATCTTAAAAAACACCCCCTCACTGACACATTGTCTTATTTTGTTCTTACTTCAGAAAGCCCCCTCAGTGAAATAAGGCAGGGAACTTTGGGACCAAATTTCTTAAACTTAAAGCAGACAAGCAACACTGACATACACCAGCCTTGCTCTAACGTAACCTTTCTCACACAGACATCAACACACACACACACACTGTGTCTCTGTGTGAACCTCGCCCACATATGTAGGCACCTCGAGAAAACTAATTTCAGATGGCCACTGGCCCTGAAACACTGAGAAATGAAACACAAAACAGGGTCAAGGAATAGAAGAAATATGAGTGTGTAATGGAGCTATGGAGACATTACTCCTCTCTCTATCAACTCCTTTTCTTCTATATCATCTCTTTTTTTCTCTCCATATGAGACGAGAGAAGTAATAGAGAAACAGCTGACCTGTGGTAGAACTTCAGAGTGTTTTCTTTCTCTTATTCTGTCTTGCCTTCAGTGTGGGGTTTTTTTTTTTTTCAGCTGAATTTGCACTGGCTGTTTTGTGTGCAGGGCGAGGCCTTCACACTGTCTGTGGCTGCATTCGTGTTTTCTTTCATGTTGGTAGTAAACAGGAAAACAGGAAACCTGACATTTGGAAAAATGTTCAAGAAAAGAATGGTGGTGTTCTTCGTATTGGCATAATAGTCACATTCCATTTAGCTGCGTCCATGCTATGACCCTGGCATTGTGCTTGGTGGCTCCCTAAAAACACAAACTCGTTATTTTAGAGCTTTGGTAAACCTGTGTTTTTCTCGAGAGGTCTTTTTTTTAAACCTAGGAGGCCTTCAACATAATTTTCAGTCAAATCAAAGCAGTTCCACGGTTTGACTTTAAAAAATATAGTGACAAATAAAAGACGGCTCATTTTTAAACATTGGAAGCTTGACAGAGGAAATAAGATGAAAAATATGATAAAACTATAACGGCATATACTTATATACAACATTTGTATGGCAAGGCAACTTTTTAACATTATTAAAAAGGGATTACCTGCTTTAACTCATACTAGGGTGCAATATTGCCTGCACAGGGCATGCGGCTCTCACCTCTGACGCTACAAGCAAACATTAAGGCGGCTGAGCCAACACTGTGGCGACTAGCAGTGCGAGCTACACTAATGGTGCAAACAGCACTCAAACACTGTTCACAACAGCAGCAGTATTGATAGAGCAAGCACTGTTTCAGGGGAACATCACCTGAATTAAGAATTTCAATACGTTATTTCCATGGCCTTGTAAAGTTCAATCAACACCTGTGAACATGAGCTGCTCTCTGTCAAAGCCAGAAACCACAGAAGTAAATGTTAAACTTGTGATGTCATGGGGTATAAAGTCTGGAGCTGCTCCATTGACAATTTATTTTGTGGATCCAGCGAATGTTTATTTTCATTTTATACCTAAATGAGCTTTATTCTATTGTTCCCATCTGAAACAGAAAATGTACCCATATACTTAGAACATTCCCCTGGGTGCTCTCAGTGTCATCTATAACATTCATTCATTCATTTTCTGTAACCGCTTATCCTGTTGGGGGACGCACAGGAGCTAGAGCCTATTCCAGCCAACATTGGGCAAGAGGCAGGGTACACCCTGGACAGGTTGCCAGACTATCGCAGGGCTGACACATAGAGACAGACAACCATTCACGCTCACATTCACACCTACGGGCAATTTAGAGCCACCACATAACCTGCATGTCTTTGGATGGCAAGAGGAAGCCGGAGTACCCAGAAAAAGCTTATGCTGACACGGAGAGAGCATGCAGGCTCTGCACCCAGCTCCAGACTTTTTACTTGATGACATCACAAATTTTACTTTTTAAACTCTTGCTTTTGGATTTGGGAGAGTTGTTCATGTGTACTAATATTTTTAACTATCTTCGACCTAAAGAATAACATGTATGAATTTTAAAAATGGGCATAGTTCCTCTTTAACCTGGGGAGGAACCAGAGGGTGGGTCTTATGCTTCTGTGACAACCATGACCCGCCACTTTGGGTCCAGACACAGTTATCACAGTAACTGCCGTATGAGTGCAGTGCAGAGCAGCAGCGATGAGCTAGCCAGTGGGACATAAAGGGAGGGATTCAGATGAACAAACATGCAGAGGTGGCTGGCCCAGCAACACACAGACACACAGAGAGGTAGCATGACTTAAGTCTCTGCTCAGAACGCTATTACTCCACTATATCATTACACAGCTAATAAAGGTTTGCTGCTATGTTAATGTTCTGAAGGTTTCATACAGAACCTTACGGACTAAAACTATTCAATATTCTTACCTGTGCATGCATCACTCAACTCAAACAATCCCCTGCCTGTCGCTAATCATTGTGTTTGCAAACTTGAAGGACATTTCATGCCAGGAAAAGCACAGGAGTAACTAATAAAATTAATCATGGCCGCATGACTTCAGGAGTTCCAGTTTTAGGGCCCAATTATTGTGGCTCATTGTTAAGACTCAGTGATACACTCAAATGGAACAAAGTCATTAATGTCTTTAATTCTTTCTGTGTTGTTTCTCTCATGACAAGTCAGAATGTCTGCTCTGAATAAAACTACTGTCCCTGGTGAATAAATCATTCACACTGAACTGCAATCATAGTGAGCCAGGCACAGGTTCAAGCCCCGAACGTCTGGGGAGGGGGGGGGGTCACTGACGAGATTAGTGAGGAGAAAGGAGGAAGAAAAGCAAAATATTAAAACGACAAATCTTCCACATGCATTTGAAGTGCTGCTGACTGTAAGAGGAAAACAAAATGGCTAAATGAAAATGGCTCTTTATATTTCTTTGAAAAGGCTTTTAGGCCAGGCGATAAAAATAAGAATATGCAAAAGGAAACAAGGTCACTCATTAACTGACTTCGAAGCTCCAGAAAAACATACTGACTGCAACACTGTGACCTCAGTATAGACAACAGAGAGTGCTGTCACTGGCCTAATTGCAATCAACTTAATGTGAAAAGAAAAGCAAAACAGGTGCACAAAGAGCCACAGTCTGCAACAGTCTCTGTTTTGATTGTGACCCCTGGGTGCACTTGTCTCATTACGCAGAAATACTCGGTGCCTTCGAGTGGGATCATGTTTACAGTGTTCGGGAGACGAGTCCATTCGAATGAAGTGTAGGTTTTTGAATGGTGTGGGTTTTTTTCCCCCCACCTTCAAGGCAGTCGCTGATTTTCATTCATTTTTAGTCTGGCATAAAATCAGCCCGCAGACACTTCAAACTATCTCCAGTCGGGTAATTCGTCACAATTATCCTCATGTCTGTTTTTATTGTTGTCAAAGTAACATTATCAATGGGTGGTTATACAGCTGTTAGTCGTAGTTTGAATCAAACGTTGTGCACACACTTGTAATGTCACTGCAGCAAGAATAAAAGCAGACACAGACATGCTGCCTGCTGTGATGGATTGCCTATCTAAAGCAGGTCTAAAATTTTAATCTTGGGGGCATCCATTCTATACCCTGTGTTTATTTATGTCTTTCCAATGGGATTACTGGATGCATGGAGGATGGAAATTTCAACTTGGAACTTAAACAAAGAATGAGGCTCATTATATGCATGTCACGGTTTTCAATCCAAAATTTTCTATTTATTATTTCTAGACAGATGTTGTTACCTGGCAAAAGCTTTTTTTTTTTTATGGCATACATTTTGATTAGTCATAGTACTGTAGGTAAAGCAGAGGCGTTACTAATAACATTATCAATGGCATCTTTCTATCCAATTGTCCCAGTAAAACAGTGTGACAGCGAGCCAGCATGCACAATACCAGGAACATGAAAGCAATGCAGCCATAATTTATTTTATTGTGCCTCGAGGATCTCGAGCCGCAGCAGGGGGGAGGACAGGGTCCAATTTGGGAACCTCAGCATTGCATCTCTACTTTTTGCAGATGATGTGGTTTTGTTGGCCTATCACACCATGACCTCCAGCATGCACTGGGGAGGTTTGCAGCCAAGTGTGAAGCAGTCAGGGTGAGTCAGCACCTCCAAATCTGAGGCCATGGTGCTCTGCCGGAGACCAATGGATTGCCCCCTCTGGGTTGGGAGAGGGTTACTGCCTTGAGCGGGGGAAATCAAGTATCTCGGGTCTTGTTCACAAGAGAGGGTAGAATGGAGTGTGAGATGGATCAGTGATGCATTCCCTGCACCGGACGGTCGTGGGAAAGACGAAGCTAAGCCAGAAGGCGCAGCTTTCAATTTACCTGTCCATCTACGTCCCAACCCTCACCTACGGTCATGAGCTCTGGGTAGTGACTGAAAGAATGAGATCGCGGACACAAGCCACTGAAATGAGCTTCCTCCGTGGGGTGGCTGGGCTCAGCCTTAGAGATAGAGTAAGGAGCTTGGACATTCGAGGGAGCTCGAAGTAGAGCAGCTGTTTCTCCGTGTCGAAAGGGGTCAGTTGAGGTGATTCGGGCATCTGATCAGGATGCCTCCTAGGCGCCTCCAATTAAAAGTGTTCTGGGCACGTCCCACTGGTAGGTGGCCCAGGGGCAGACCCTGGATAGCTGGAATGATTAGATATCTCATCCAGCCTGGGAACGCCTTGGGGTTCCCCAGGAGAAGCTGGAAAGCGTTGCTGGGGAGAGGGATGTCTGGGGTGCTTTGCTTGGCCTGTTGCCCCCGCAACCCGACCCCGGATAAGCGGATGAAAATGGATGTTGGAAATGGATGCACCTGTGCCTTTCCTTCATGTAAAATGTCTTAATTGCAAGAAGCCTATAGAAACTGACCTTTTCCATCTATCCACTACGATGAGCCAACAGTCAATATGAGAAGGAGGGTGTTTTTCTTTCAGATGTTACATCATTTTGAAGCAAAAGTATTAAAAGAAAGTAACTACTGAATATGAATAACCTTAATTTCTTTTCAACTGTTACACAGTTCAGTGCCTTAAAGGTATACTTTGCCAATTTCCTAGCAGCTTTGTATCATAACAATGTGGGTAGAATGTGTAAATGAACTGTTGTAGACTTCCCTTCATCTTAACAGCATTCAAATCTCCCAGTTCAAATCATTCAAAGCCGGATGACGTGATTTTCACTGGCTCTAGGGCTGTTGCTCTAACTACTAGCTGTTGCTCTACTTTTTTGCATGCCTGCATACCATGGACACAAAGACTAAAGTGGATCAAACTCACCTCAAACTCAGACCAATCTCAGATTAAATGGTACAACTACGCAGTGCTGGTCAAATAGAAACCAAGATTCTGTCACCATATTGGATATTTCTTGCCTAAAATGTTTTCAGAAACAAACTCTAGTGCACTGTTTGCTGTAATACAAGAATTTGTGAACAGGAAGGGGGCGCCATACTGTCTGTAAAATCAGAGGCTTAAGAATTCCTGAGATCCGACGATAAAACTAAGCAGTGAACCAAGATTTTGTTACTGTGTTGTCTATTTCTCGCCTTAAATGTTTACACAAACATATTTTAGCTCTTTCCTGGGTCAAAACAGCTAGGCTCACATTTTGTCACCCACCAGGAGGTGACAAAGGAGTGTCTAGTGGTCCAGTGAGGCACAGTGCATTCTCGTAGCTTTAGATTATTTACCTCTTCAGCAGAAATGAATGTCACAGCCCTTTTCCTCTGTTTTCTCTGGTCATGAGGCACCAGTTCCAAAAGCATTTGAGTCTTTCTGCTGCAATGACTGGCCAGTTTTATGAAAAGACAATTTTCCAGGAGTGAAACACTTGTTAATGTTCAGTGCTTGGCTAAGGTGTTTAATAGTGTTGGTTACTCATGACAAAGTCTGAGAGAGAGAGCAGCTACTGTTGGTGTTGAATCTCATATTGATTACACTTCCCTGACCCACTTTCCTGCGTGTCTCTGTCTGTCTTTTTGTGTCTGCTTTTGAGCCAGACAAAATAAGTATCATATCACACATGACATACATCAGCACCAGTATGTGTCTGCACAAACACACAGACATGAGCACTGCGCCGGTGCACGAGCATACACGCACAAACGCGCACACGTGCTTTGTGCTACTCATAAGGCTCTCTCAATATCAGACAAGCCGTGGTCTGGTTCTGTGGGAAGCTCTGCAGGAGCTGTCGGACATTCTGATTGAAGGAAAATCTCATTACAGATTAGCTGTGGGCGAAAAAATATGATTAATTCCGAGGCGGGACAATGGATGATCCTCACTCACATTAAGTATATTCGTTTGCGCACAGATAATGTCCCAGCAGGACTGAGGAGAGAGTTCTTATTACAACCTCTCGTCTCTCTTCTCCAGCACACTGACCAGAGCAAGCTGGAATGTGTAAGAGACCAGCCAGAGGAACCAACCATACCTCGAGGTTGATTTTGTCTTTCTGGGTCTGTACAGAAGAGTGTGTTTGAAAGTAACTGCATGAGAACAAGCATTAAGTGGCCTCTATAGAGAACTTATATGTTTACGTATACAGTATATACATATATATATGAATGTGTGCTTTTGTGTATGTGTGTGAGAAAGAAAGAAATGGACCTCCATAGATGACGTCCTCCTTTCATTAAGATGTCCTGCGGGGAATCAGGAGATATCAGTCACATCCGTTACATAATTCGAAAGCCTAGCCACAAAATGCTGACAGGGGTCTCCACGGAAACGACACGGAAACGCTTCAGCTCCCTGCCTCTAGTCCTAACACAGCTAAATGTCTCATGGCAGCACATTCCATATATAGCCAGCTCACTATCAAGGATGACGCTGCTGTGACTCCTGACATAAAGTAACAGTCCTTTACAATACCATGTGTATTTTAAGAGCAGTGAGTCAGGTCAAACACAGAGCTGGAATAATAGCCAGGCCGTTACGTATGAGCAAAGATAAGAAACTATACAACTCAATAGAGACTGACATAGGCATACACTCGGATTTTTACACAAACAGTGTGCTAGGGGGTCAAATTTGACTCATTGCTTATAAAACTTAGATACCTTCTCCTCGACTTCTTGGAATAACTCCAGCAGCTGCCGAAGCACAAAAACCCCTCATGAAATTTTTAAGGACATTTTCCCAAACTATTGGATATTCCAGTTCTGAATCGCTAGCCACTGAAAAAAACAAAAGTACTCTACAGAAAGCTCACTCAGCAGGCAAGATGGCGGCGGACGCTGGTGCTGCGGCTGTATGCACTCTGTGTTGGTGCTATGTTGTGTGTTTGCTGAGTGTAATGGTGGTATACAATGACAATAAAGGTTTCTATTCCATTCTATTTCTATTCTATTCAATTAAATGAGAATCTCATATCCTAATGGAAGCAATGTTCAAGTCATTGTTTCAGATGTTTATTATCAGGCTACCATACTTTTTTTTTTTTTTTTTTGTTAAGATTATTACTATATAATAACTATAACTATATAATATTATACTTTTTTGCCTTTAATGGATAGGACAGCCTGAGTCGAAACCAGGCCGCTGCAGCGAGGACTGAGCCTTTGTACATGGGGCGCCTGCTCTAACCGCTAAGCCACCGACGCCCTCATGCTGCATATTTTAAAGGGAGTTTAGACGAACATCCCCTTGCAAACAGGTGAGACCTAACAAACACTGATTTTTTTACTCTCTATATTATTCTGTCTTATGTAAAGAGAGACCATGTGTCAGCTTGTGCGCTCTCTAATACAAACAGATGGGTATAGCGTAAAGCAGGCCTCTTCAACTGGCTGCCAGTGGGCCACATCCGGCCCGAAGGCAACCTCCGAGTGGCCCAGCATACATAAACCTGATATATCGGTATGACAAAAACATGTAAACTACATATAGTCTCTGGAAGTAGCTCATGAGTGAGTCATCTCGCTTCCCACTGCTTGTCATATCTTTTACAAATCAACGTTCATGTGTTTTTTCTTCACAATTTTCCTTAACCTCGATGGAAAACGTCATTAGGGGTGGTTTGTGTGGGAAGGTATTGGTAGAAAGAAAAGTGCTATATTGTAGGCAACTGAACTTGCTTGCATTTCTTGAAGACATTTCATCTGTCATCCATGAGGCTTCTTCACATCTGAAGATAAGACTACCATGACCTGGATGACTGAGAATCTTAACCAATTCTGCTTCTGCACTTTGTAATGTGCCTGAGTCACATTTCTGACCAAAAATATATTCTTTATTTCAAAAGTGAGATGATAAACATTGCAACCTTTTTACTACATTAATTTGCATTTCTTTTGCATTTAAAATTTGTCATCGCCAAAAGCTAAAAAAGGTTTTAATGAGTGTCTGACCCCTTTACATTTTCTGATTTTAAAGTCTGGCCACATTGAATTCGTAATCAAAGAGCTCTGGTGTAACAAGTTTAATTAATGTTACGAATTTAATCTATTGATTTAAAACAGAATAGATTACCTGTAATTATCTCATTTTTAATAACAGCTACAAGTTATTAGCAGAATTTAAATAGCATTAAAAAAATGGGCAGAAAAGTTTGAGACCTCTTTAAAGCTGAAAGTCTTAAAGCAGGCTTGGCAGTAAGCCTTCTTTTCAGATTAGGGAAGCACTGCATTACCTGCTTTGGGCATAAAATTTGTGATGTGCAAAGACCTCAGAATATACTGTATATGAAACATTAACTTATGAAAGTTGCGCAAAAATGTTCTTCTAAAAAAAAAAGTGCTCGTTACTTCTTTTTTTGTTTTAGCTCATGCAGGCAGATGGGTCACATAATGAGGAACGCAGCAGAGAGTTAGATTTTTATCTGTGAAACACAATGTGTCTCTAAAGACAGGGGAGGCAGCGAGGCCTGTCTGTCAGCCACTGGCACAATGAGTGATCCCTGGCCATAGCACTGCTCCCCTGCCATTACCTAGATGATATTTTTCCACCGCTAAATGTCACATCAATATTCTCGACCGACTAATTAATCTCAGCTCCCATGGAATCTGGTGACATCTCACATCCTGTTGGAATACAGATAGCGCCACAGCTAGACCTTTGCTCCTAACACATATTTGCCCAGAGCACTCAAATGGTGTAGTTCAAACACTGTTCAACCTCATGCATCCTTTCCATCTTAAAAATTTAAGAAGGTTTCACTGATAAAACTTTATTAGCGTGGGCAGTGGCAACACAGCTTGACTTCTATTGGATTGTGGGCAGAGGGTACTTCAAGGATAGATGGGAAAGGAAACGATTTTTCACAGGATGTTCTACAGGAGGATTTAAGTCTGCTGTATTCTGAGCTGTGTGTTGGAGGTGAGTGATAGCCCGAGCGTTAGGATGGTGACATGAGGTGAGCGGGTGATTACTAAAGACGAACAAGGTCAAATCGCTCAGCGTTCCTCCCGCTGTTGTAAGGTTGAGCGCTGGTGGAATAAAAGGCTTATGTTGTTGACTGGTCAGGACCCACTGTTCTGACTAACAGCAACTGTCTCAACATGGATGTCAGATCATAGCGATGTTAGTCTAATAGCTTCCGACCCTCACAATCCCAATAATAACTAAAGAATACTTTCGCATTTCCAATCTGCCGTTATGTGCATGATTGCAAATGAAAGGAAGGAAATCCATTAGATGCCATTTAGAGCTGAGTCACCCTCAGCCTGAATATCATATCAGGTAATAAAGTCACAGTGTAGTCTAATGACAAGGGTTTGGCTTCTCTGCACATGTTGTGTTGTGGAAGTGCATTCCCAGAGGTGTTCAATACACAAAGAGTTTTCTGCTTTTTAAATCATGACATTGAGGAGTGCGAACCTATTTGGGCCACAGGTGATTCAGTTCCTTCCTGCAGTAAAAGCTTGTTGCTAAGCAATGTTAGTTAAAGCCAGGGACTGTACTTAGAAACGTGTACTTAGTGAATTTGCTGAGAATCATAAAGCATAAAGGATTCTGGAGCCTTGTTGATTTTTAGTCCAGCGACTCTCTGTGGTTCAGATGTTGTGCAACAATGCAGCACAGGCTCAGTGCTTACCTGTCCTACATACACCAGCAGTCTGGCGTTGAGAGGGCTCTCATCAGGACTCAGCCAGAACTCAGAGTTATCATCCGATGATACCGAGAACTGGAAATCACCTGGAGGGGAAAAAACACGATCAAAGTGTGCGTTGGTGGAAGCAGATACGTATGATCTCAGATAAGCATAATCGCAGTAATCAGATAGGGCATGACCTAGTAAAATAGACTCTTAGGTGTACAAATGCACCTCAAATTGGATGCCCTGGCTGCCTCTGGCTGTGGTCAGAGCTGTGGCATCTGGCCACATATGATATCAAAAGTGTTTCTCTAACTTAATTTCCAATCCATACGCAACGACTTCTGCATGAGAAAATGAACATTTGTGCACTGATCTAAACCAGAAGGAGCACAAAGCGCAGACGAGCAGCCAGTCGAGTTAGTTAATTAAGGTTATCTTTAAGTATAAACATGGATAATCGGGATACTTGAGGATTATGAACAAGTTCTGTCGGGCAAAACTATTAATAGTAGAAGCTGCATAAAGCTAATTCCCCCTCAGCTGATGAACGCCTCAAGCTGTTGCCTGAGACACTTTCTCCTCTGTTATGGAAAGTACTAAACAGTGCATGTCAGTGTGACTTTGCAGTTCTTTGTCAAAGACTGAGATGACAAAATGGTGTTGGGAGTGGCAAACAGTACTCTGCAGTACAAAGTAGATATACTTACATAGTACAAGCTGATATTCTGTCACAGTGTGCAACGATCATCCTTGCAAACCCTTCTGTTTTTATATTTCCGTCTCCTAGTTGCCACCCAGGGTCACAATTCTCCCATGTCACTTCCTATTTATAACAAATTTTCACAAGTTTTTTTTTCTCGTTTTTGTTACCCCAACCTGTTTCTGGCACTTTACAATGTGTATAAGCCCTACCACTGTTTCAACTGCATGTGTGTGTGGGGTCGACTGGGAGCCTCCCATTCCACCTCGCATAGGCATCTAGGACCCAGAGGTGTGTGGGCATAAAAGGACAGCCGGCTGCAGGTCTGGCCTTCCCCCCTCCTCCTCGTACTCTGCTGGAGTACCAGGGTCATGGACCAAATACTAAACCAAATTAAAGTAGTTGACATAAAAATGCTGATGCAGTGTACTCCATTAGCCAGAATGCAGAAAACAAAGTCTTTAAAATTCTTCTGAGGGATGACCCCCTGTTCCCCCTCTTTGGTTTCCAAATCCTCCCTATTTTTGAGGTCTCAGAATTGGCAAGCACAGTAGGAAATCTCCAAAGTATAATTCATATTTGAAATATACTTGTATCTGACTATATCAGAAAGATAACTGCATAAACTGCCACTGCATTTTCAAGGACACACCACTGGCCTATGAATAGGGTGCAGGTCATGTGACAGTGAGCAGTTTTTATCGTCTGTAATCTGGAAAACCTCCGGGCATTTCTATGCGGCTCACTCAGGTTATTTAGCACTCAATCAATCTACAATAGCATGTAAAAGGTTGCGTCTGGCAGTGTGAGGGTGAAGGGCACTTGTTAGCGTGCTTGTCAGAATCCTGAAGATAGTATGACCTTTGAGCCATCAGCTGGAGAAAGCCATAACACCAGCCAAAAAAAAAAGCCACATAAGAGACCGAAATGAACGGTAATCTAATTAATAACTTCATATTCTGCAATTTGTATAAGGGCACTTGGGTGTTAAGGCTTTTCAGTTCCCATAGCAACTGGGCTCTGGGGTCCTGCAATGAGATTTAGCAGTGAGATCACTGGCATTCAACCCTAATAAAAATGTGAATATCCACTATATTAGTGGCTCTCAAGAGCGTGGATTAAGAGGGCAGTGGAAATTGTCTACTCTTATAAAGGACACATGCTCCAAGGCCCTCAGCCACAGAGGAGGGACTCGCTAATAAGATGAGCTAGTTACCATCTCTGTAAGGGTGAAGGAAGCCAAATATTCTTAGGCCATAGTTCTTCCACTTTGGAGCGACTGCCAGCTTCCTTAGTGTGGTTCTGGTCTGCAGGGAGAAACAGGGATACATTCAGATTATAAATGCAGCTGTTGTTGCAATAACAGATCAGCAAATGAGCTTCAAAAGACTTTTTTTTTTTTTTTTTTTAAATGTGAGTGAACCCTATCCACCAAACGACCATTCACTAAACCAGTGATTGTACAAGTGAGCTTAGCAACCGTAACCATGCACAGCAGGCTTTTTATGCATCGGATTTCTTCACTTGTTGAAGCGGCATGTGTCTGATCTTACTTGTAACACTAGGACTAACTAGCTCTGCAGTGCCTTACAAGAACAATGCTGTTTCCATGTCTTCTGCATTAATCATGGTGAGGATGACGGGATGCTTTTGCCTGCGATGGCTTCAGTCTTTTAGCACAATATCATAGTTATGTGCATATCAAAGTCCCTTTTGCAGGCTTCCCATTTTCAAATGAGTCCGTTTGAAACATTTAAAAGTCAGCCAGAGATTGCGTTTTCAACCGACTCATGGAGCCAACGTTGGCTTAATTAGATAACTGGCAACGGTTGATAAAATCTGTTAGTGACAGTGACATTTCAGCCAGCAAATTGACAATCACCACCTAGAAATGAAAAGCCTGCTACTGTCTTCCTCTGTTTGAAGATAAGGACCCTTTTTTTTTCAAAATTTCTGGTGGTAAATCATGCACTGCTATCATTGCAAACTGTGTATGTGCTGTGCAAGAACGAAGAGCCTGGCAGGTGTAGCAACAGTAACAAAGGGGTTAGAGGCTTTGCCTGCAGTCAGCTTAATATACCTTTAGTGTTATTACATTCAGCCCACAAGAAATACACAACAGTATCAAACAGAGGGTCACTCAGCACGCTCTGTAATACTTACATGAGGGTAGAGAGGGAAGTGCAGGTTCTTTCTGAGTTGGGCTACAGAGGATCCACACCAGTCCTCAAACACATGCAGGTTGGCCTGGCCCTTATACTGCAAACACACAAGCACACACAGAGAGGAAACAGGTTAGTGCACACAGCAACAACAGCATCACATTTACCATTAAATAGGCAGGTTTTGCTTCAGTACTTCAGCTACGCGAGCTCCCATCCTGACAGCAAAATTGCCATTTGCTCTGGGTTCAGTAGATATATTTTCGCACTGGAATGTATATTATACATGATGCCTCCCCGTCGCACATGAGAAATGAACTCTCGGTGAAACATGTGAATGCAGCGTGAAGTTTCCAATGTTCTCACTGTCCTGAGTAAGAGAAGGTGACAGAGAGCTCGTCAGGAGTATCAGGGGGGAGAGTGTGAACTGAGAATGTCTGGAGCAGTTTGTCAGAGCTCATCCCCTGCCCATAGTTTGACATTTGTCTGAATTACACAGGGAAATCACAGGACATAGCAAGGACAGATGGTAGAACCAGTCTGCCTTGGGGTACAGTTTCCTCTCTCTCTCTCACACACACACACACACACACACACAGACACGGGTCTTCTCATATGTGAGAAGAGATGACTCTCTGATGACTCGTGTGTCATGCCGCTTTGGAAGTGGAGTGTTTTGGATCACATGCAATGTAAGAAAATACATATAAATGGAATATGGAGTATGGTAGAGAGGAGTATAATATTTCACATCCTTACACACACATACATTAACACTCACCACAAACAAATCTTTTGATTCAAAAAGTGAGACGCACAGCAGGGGGGATGACACGGACACCAATTATTAAGCATGACATGAGAATTAGAGAGGTGCAGTTGCATGGCTACACATTTACACACACACTCACACATGCAGTTTACGCCTAAGGAGGTTGTCTCAGTGATTTAGTGACCTGAAAACTCGAGCTCTTCATTCTGGATGATCAACCAACTGTACCAACACACATTCGCATACTGTACCCACATATGCTTCCCTTTAATGCGTGACAGCAGACCCCAGCAGGCTGCCACTGTAATGTCGCCACAGATATTTAGAACATCACACAGAACTTGAGCAGCAGCCTGACTCTCGCCAAATGACTGCGAGACCATGCAGTGGAGTTCCCCGGTTGGATCAAAGCAAACGCTTGCTGGATGAAGGTTGCTTTTCTGTGTGCAGAGTACCTGCTAGCTATATAGTCAACAAGTGTGAGCTGTCAAACCAATCAATCAGGAGAGTGAGTGACCCTTTAAAAAAAAAAAAAAAAAGAACCCACACACATAGCCGCGTATCTTGTGCTTTTATCGGAGGGATCAGAGGGGTGAGACTGGAGAGCCCTTCAAGGTAAGCACCTCTACATGTCTGCATTTAGAGGAGAAAGACGTGGATGGGAGGTGTCATGCTCTTTCACTATCACACGGGCATTCTAACAGATGGCCTGACTCAAAGTGGTCCTTTTCATTTATCTCCCGGTTCTGTACGGTCAACTAAGTGCCCGGCACACTGACAGCCGAGCGGCAATTACAGCTCATGCATTAAGCATGAGATATTTTTTGTTGAGCAAACATGTCAGTCTAAAGCAGTGAGACTCCTGATTTTAGATTTTTTTTTCATGTGCACGTTATTTTTCTTTTTTCCTGCAGATAGACTGATGCGAATGAAAAAGAGGACGAGACAGGGATTTGCGGGGTTGACAGAATCAAATCAGAAAAAAGTGGCAAGTCAGAAAGATGAACGAGAGCGTGTGATGTTTAAAAAAAAGGGAGTGGCAGAGAGGGGGAGGCACAGCGAGGTTAGAGAGAGATTTAACAGACGAGACTAGTCCCTGTGTAAATATGCCTTATGTAAAGCTTTTAATAGATTTCCTGTGGGTTTTAAAAGCAAACCTTTTTTCGCCCTGGCCCCCTCCTCACCCATCCTCTTGTCAAATAGCAATAAGAGGGCAGCTTTAGAAGTTCCTAATTATTCACACACACGTATCGTTGTGTAGCCCCGGAGAGGCCACAGGCTGTAAAGTCGGCTTTCTGCTCGGGGGGTGCTTGTGTATAATTGGTTACATTTTCTGGGTGACAGCGCAGCGAGAGGTCTGTCTGTGCTCCGGCCTTGACAGGATGTGGAATGGGGCTAGCGGGAAGTTATTTCTTCTTCATCCTTAAACTCACCCTGTCATCCCTTTGCCTCCCTGACTGCTAAACTCTCCCCTCGCTCCTGTTATGTCATTTGGATTTTTCCCTGTAAGTGCTGCTCCTGCCTCTCGAAGCCTTCGGTGCCACTATCCCTAATGTTGTCTCCTCTTCCGTCTGACCTCTCTATTCCTGCCTCTCCTTGCCTCCGTCTCTGTCTGCGTGCTGCCAAACACTGTCGATTTCTCTCCTCGCTGTCTTTAGTTTCCCTGAGCTCAGCTGTCGACTGTCAGTTCCCTGTGCTGTCTCCCTCTATCTCATTTTTTGTCTCCCTCCCGATTCCTCATTTCAGAGCATAGGATAAAGTAACGCTCACATTAACAGTTTGTATAGAGATGACTTTGATGTTTGTGTTTTTTTTCTCTACTTGGTTGTGTGCGTGGCGTACGGTAGGAACATGCTTGTGCTGTGGCAGCTTGTTGCTTTTCAAACGACAGCTTTTTTTACAACCATGTCAGCTCACATTCCCATTCAGTAATTGGCTGAAGAAGAGACAGACTTGACTGCAGCTGTCTCTCCTACTTTCTTCCTTCACTCTCATTTGTTGTTATTTAATCCGCAACCAGAGACAGACTGCTGTGTTGTCCTGCCATCGTGGACTTTTAGTCTAATCTAAAAACTGGAGGGTTAAGGAAGCAGTGTTTCCTGTACTTGCACCCACTATAGAAAAAAAAAAAAAAAAAAAAAAATCACCACCAGCAAAACAGACTACAGGCACAGCTGCAAGAGAAGAGCAAAAATCAGAGTAGCTCTGCATGTCAATCACAATCATTCTGTCTGCTCTGAAGGTACATTTGATCAGAAGTCGCTTGTCTCACTTAGCTTGGGCAAAGCAGCGAGCAGAGGTAGCAGTCATAGGCGTAAAGTGGCTCTCTGTCAGGCTAATTGCTGGGACCTCCAGGCAAAGACAGGGAGGAGAAGGCTCTATACTGGCAAATGTCTTGAATTTTTTTTTTAATCTATTATTCTGTATGTATCGCTCTATGTTACTGCTAGCCATATGCGGCCATTAAAGGCACGCAGATACTGACATTTTTGCTGATATCTGATCTGATCTGATATGCTGACTGATGTGTCCTACGTGTCTCATATAGTGGATGAATTCCTAAACACTCCACTGCTTCCAAGAGGCTGCAGTCACTCAAAAAGAAGATGTAGAAAATGCACAATAAGTAATATTTTCCATTTTCTTTTGTTTCTTTTTTGGTTCTGGTTTTTAACATACTTCCAAGCAATGATAATGCCTGTATAAAACGATACAATGTGCACTTACAACCACCAATAAATCCTTTATAAATTCATTGTTGATTCAATAGATATTACAAAGAAGACATTGTCAAAATAATGTCCTCGAGCAAGACACCAAGCGCCCACATTGTTTGACAGCTCTGCCACCACTGGTGTTGTTAGTGTGTGTGTGTGTGTGTGTGTTGAATGAGTTAAAAAGAGGGACTGCACAGCTTTTTCTCATGCTCAGATTGAAAAACCCTCTGAGTATGTGCAGTCTACGGTGTTAGCCATTTAAGAATATACCTTCACATGTTGAAAAATACATCCTCTCATGACTGTATTAACGATTTAAAATACATCCTTAATGTATACCAAGTGCTGCGTGCTGTATATCATTTAAGCGTTTAACCTGTGCACAGGCATCATGAGCTGCACAAGTCTCAGGTCCAAACATTTTTATTTTTCAGCCTGGAAAAGAAGCCTGCGCCTTCCTTTTTCTGTCAGTTCTTGTTTTAACTTTCTGTCCATTTGTCTCTCTTAAGTCAGTCTCTCTTAAGTCAGAATCACTTTGTCCTACCCTGTCATCTTCATCTCCACTCACCTCCTCCTCACTTTCATCACACGCCAGATGTAATCCGAGCATCTGTCCCACATATAGTCTTAAGCTACCACTGTTTCAAAGCAACACAGCACCTTCAGCTCAGTCTGCCATTAAAATAAAAAAGGAGGAGAGGGAGATGGAGGGAAACAATTAATGCCATCTGTCACATATGAGGAGTGAGGCGAAAACAGAAATACAGGAGGAAGGGGAAGTGACAGGTGTACGGGAAAGAAGCTGACTAAGAAAACAACAAGTGATTGATAAAGACGTTTAAAATTAAAGAGAGTACAGTATCCAGCTCGGCTTAAGAGGCCGCTCTAAACAGAGCTGTTACTGTCTTGCCGTTCCTCAGACCACACATTTCCATCACATAACCACATCTCTGCAAGCTTGTCTTAGCGTATCTCCGTCTCGGCTGCTCTCTAATATCTCCTCTCTCTCACCCATCTGGTCGCACTATCAACAGGGAGCGCAAATCAGACTCTCTCTTTTCTCTCCCTCTCTCTCTCCTCCAGGAGGCTGTCTCCCTTTCTCAAAAATCTGGTGCAGCCTTCTGCGTTCCTGCTGGCAGCGAGGCACTGACAAATGGCCGCTCGGCGCACCCACTGACGAGCAATCGCACCAACTGACACTGTAAATCCCCTCTGGATAAGAAAAGTGAGACATGATGTTCCTGGCAAAGGCACGCTGGGTATATACAATAGCACTCAGCTCGCTCCCCCAGGGCATATAGGAGAGACGGCTTTAAAGCTCACTGTTCGTAACATATATTATGCTGCGGTTTAACTGAGCTGCTTTGCCGAAATGTAAGTGTTGAACAAATGATCAAATGATACATGTAACATGTGGGTTATTCCCTCTGTGGCTGTGACAGGGATGTCATTGCTTGAACACATTCTATGAAATCTCTCCATCTGAATCCACAGAGGGCATTTAGATAGTTTCTCCCTGCCTATCTCATCTTTCTCTGCCCATTAGTAATTTAGGAACGAGGAGAGAGGAGGAAGCGGGTAAGTGGGCAGGTACGGTGAGGGGAAAAGGGGGTTTTCAGAAGGTGCAGAGGTTTGAAAGAGAAGATTATATGGCGAGAGATAATGAGAACTCATTTCACACTGAGGAGAGCAGTGAAAAATGCAAGACAAGGTTCATATGATCTAGATTCCAGCCTCATCAACTACTGTAATGAGGGTTTGTATAATCTGCCATCTGTCCTACAATTACATGTCTTCTGTCATTCCAGGGATATAGCATGGGGGGGGGGGGGGGTGTGTGGCTGCTGTGGATACATCTAACTGAGGAATGTGAGACAGAGAACGCAGGATGAGCAGAATTTTTCTCATCTCCTGCGAAAAGCTGTCGATCATTCTCCCGACTGGAATGAGAGGCCGGTAAACAGAAATCACATTTATGCCTTCTGTTTGTCTGTTTGACTGACGAGAAGAAAGAAAGACAGACTGACGAAACAGTGAGAAGAGACAAATATCACGCTTCTTCTTCTGCGTCCTCCCCCAGTCTAGCCACTCTCACATGTAATTGTGGGAAGGAGACGAGAGAAAGATCTAATTCCTCCTCCAGTCTTGTCACCGCATGTGTTTCTGCGTGAGGAGCCAGCCAGCTGTGACGACTGCTCCCACCTGAGTCATGTGTCTATGTTGTGCCATGGTATTTTCTTCACTTTCCTTCTGAGTGGTAAATAATAGGCTGTCCAAATCTGCAATACCACATTTTTCAGCTTTGATTTCTTTTTCTTTTTTTTTTTTACAGTACATGAGCCAGTAAAACAGACATTTGAGTCAGTCAGCCAGGAGCCTGTCATCCTTTATCTATCCTCCCTTTGCAAAATGCCACTGTGTTTGGTTTAACACCTTCAGAATATCTGATTAACATCACTGCGCATATTTATAATCCACCAGAGATACATCTGTGGCTTTAAAGGAATACCTCACCCCAAAATGATCATTTTTGTATCTCAGTTACTCACCCACTGTTACGCTGAATTCCAGAAAGAAAGAAGACAACAAAGTATCCCAAAATGTAGAAAAATTCTTGATGACTAGAAGTTGGTACCGGGTTGGACCCCTTTTGCCTTCAGAACTGCCTAAATTCTTGGTGGCATGGATTTAACAAGGTGCTGGAAACATTCCTCAGAGATTTTGGTCCATATTGACATGATAGCATCACACAGTTGCTGCAGATTTGTCAGCTGCACATCCATGATG
>NC_065525.1:17930690-17967335 GCF_006386435.1 Epinephelus moara | reverse complement strand
TCTATTGTCCAGTTTTGGTGAGCCTGTGTGAACTGTAGCCTCAGTTTCCTGTTGTTAGCTGACAGCAGGGGCACCTGGTGTGGTCTTCTGCTGCTGTAGCCCATCTGCTTCAAAGTTGGACGTGTTGTTTGTTCAGAGATGGTCTTCTGCAGACCTTGGTTGTAACAAGTGGTTATTTGAGTTACTGCTGTCTTTCTATCATCTTGAACCAGTCTGGCCATTCTCCTCTGACCTCTGGCATCAACAAGGCATTTTCACCCAGAGAACTGCTGCTCACTGGATATTTTCTCTTTGTCGGACCATCCTCTGTAAACCCTAGAGATGGTTGTGTGTGAAAGTGTCACTTTCTCACTTTCTTCCCCATTCTGACGCTCAGTTTGACCTTCAGCAGGTCGTCTTGACCATGTCTACATGTCTAAATGCATTGAGTTGCTGCCACGTGATTAGCTGATAACTGTTTGTGTTAACAAGCAGTTGAACAGGTGTACCTAATAAAGTGGTTGGTGAGTGTATATTAAAACATCTGTATACAAATACTCACGCAAGTTGTGCAGTATAATCCAAGCATCATGTATCCAGACGTATTCTCAGTATTTTCGCACACAAGCGTCATGACGCTTTTGAAATCTGCCTGTACATTCCACTGAGCAGAGTTTAAATGCATGTGTCTGCTGAGGCGCCCTCCTCATTCATGCATGTGTTTTTATAGAAGTGTTTTAAGGTTGTAGTGAATATGCATGTGTTTGGGAAGTGCTAAGCATGCAGCTGGATTAATGAGACTTGGTTTATAATGCACGAGTTGTTTGAGAGTTTGTAAACAGATGTTTTGATTTAGCTTTGCTTTTATTAAACATGGCCCCCTTTTTATTCCAGTTCATCAAGAATTTTCTCCATTTTTGGACTCTTAATTCCCCATGGAGGATTTCACGAGTTCAATGTAACATGGGGTGAGCAATTGATAGAAAAATCATCATTTTGTAGGTGAAGTATTCCTTTAATACAGAACACTACACATGTAAAAATTAAAATATAAAAGACCCCCTGATATCAAAGTCAGTAATTCCTCTTACCATCACTTTCTTTTTGCTCCTGACTGGATAAAATTGTTCATTATACTCAAATTTTCTCTGGATCCATGTCGGCTTCTCTGCAAATGACTGATTATCCCTTCATAACTGGCTGCTGCTAGAAAAAGTGGGCCAGCTCTGTCTTTCTGATCTCTATCCAGTGTCAGTGTCCTTGACATGCCGGTGTCCTTGAAGGACAGAGGATGTCCGCTCTACAGCTGCCTGTCTACGCTAATCCACAGTCACCTCTGGGTGAGTTCACTGGCTAGGAATCCTCATTTAGTCACCAGTAGCAGCTGAAAACAACCTGCTGGAGCCAACACAGGAGAGACTCACAGAACTTCATTAAAACATATTGAGTATTTCCTCTCTGTGTCTTTCTTCTTCTCTCTAAGGGTGCACAAATTAGAAGAAATAAAGTGAGCAGTCCTTTCAATTTGCTTGTGTACAACAGTTTTTTGCGCATGTGGCTCATATGAATGCTTCTGGATGCCCGTGTGACCTCTGCCCAGTCTGTGACAGCTGGCATATGGCACCACTCTACCTCCACCAGCCTGAGTCTACGCCTCTGACAGTGCCAGCTCAGTGGCCCCTCAGACCTCTGCCATCTTGGCCGTGCACCAGGAAAACAAGTTAGTGCTGGTAATTAGGACAGATAGCTAGTGAGGAAAGCAAAGAAAGAGCTGCTGCTCTCCATAATTTCTGACAGCCTTGGCTTAGGCTTCACGACGGAGAGGTTTGAGATAAAAGAGAAAGAGATTTTTGAGGTTATGGAGATGTGCAAAATATTTGATAGATTTATGCTGCATATTCACAGAGACTAAATGGCATGTTGCGTTATGAGGAGGCTGGAAATGAGTCAAAGAAATGGCATGTTGACTTCTACAAGTGCGCTTTGATGCTAGTCACGCCTAATGTAAAATGTAGTTGGTGTGGATGTTGCAAAATTTATTTCCCTCTGAGGCTGCTTCGCTTTTCCAATCCAAACCATAAATAAGACATTCTGTTTGCTGCTTGGTCAATGAAATCATGTACATCTATTTTAACTGCAAAAGCGTCATGTGGTTTTAACAGCTTTCACACACATACTGTTAAAAAACCAACAGGATGTTCATAATAAAAGTCTCGCTGTGCTCAGGCCATGAAATCCATTTACATTTGTGCAATTAGTCTACATGGTCCAGATTCAGATAGCTTGTTTGGCTGCAGTTCCAGTTTGGCTGTTTCATATCAATGTGACTTCTCATTTTCTAAGTAGCATCATTTTAAATTATGCCAAAAAGCGTCGTCCACAATTAGATGCAGGGCCCTCGATAGTCAGGCAACAGATGTTTCTAGGCCAGATGATTAAAAAACAGACATCATCCACATGTGATGGTTTACAAAGCCAAATGACGATATTGGCCATGCCCAACAATTTAATTGCCACTGCTTGTCGTGCTAAAAACAAAGTGAGAATATGAGGATAAAGAAAGTCAAAGATTCAAAATCATCAGTCGAAAACCCCTCAGTCGACTGACGCCCAGGCAAAACTGCCAGCATGAACAGTGCATGACGGCTACCTCGCTGAACTGCTGCAGCTCGCACACATGTGGTGTTCACACACAGTCGCTGCAGAGCTGCCTGCTGTTATAACTACTCTATTTCTACAATTAAAAGCCAATACTCCACTCATTTATGGAACTGTGCAAGCCCCTGCATTGTCAACAACATGGGCCTGCAAATATTTCATAATAAAAAGCCTTGTGTTAACAAATGAAGGGGTTCTGTCAACAGATACATTGCCACAGGGCTTTTATTTTAAACCAGAAACAGGAAAGGTTCAGCTCGGAAGAAATATATTTCATGTCTGTGACAGATGAAGACATTGAAACTGCAGTGAAAGGTGGTGTAATGTCAGTATGTTTATCAAAAGACCACTGTCACTCTATTTTTGCTGAAACCGTGTGTCACGTGGAAAAAATAAGCGAGATTCCTATTCTCTAGATGCTCCACGCCTGAGCAGCAGCTGCTGCCAAAATTGGGAACGAATTACAATTTGGCTTCCTTCAACTAGAGATAGAACAATTTTGTGTCGCATGAAGAATCTACCATTTTGTTTCTTATTTTGTAAACCAAGCACCCCTTTCTGAGCGGATGTGCTTGGCCCCTCCCCCAAAAGTCCAAACAGAAGTTTCAACATGAGTTTAAAACAGTGAGTTACGACGTGCCACCTCTCTGGCTGATTTGAAACTTTGTCGACAGAACTTGTAGAGAGCTGCTGGTCGAGAAGAAAGGTAAAACAAACTCTGTGGTGTGGAAACACTTTGGTTTCATGGAGTCAGACTTGGAACAAACTACAATCATGCTCAATCAATTTGTTCCAGCACTTGAAGTCTACTAACAAAGTGGTGTATGACTAAGTAGTGTCTCAGTTTTATTCATTTATGTCATTGTTTTTCATTTCAGTTGTATTTAAAGTGTAAAAAGACATCCAGTGTTAAAAGAAACACCAGAGTTAATGTTCAATAAATGCATGGTGTTATTAACAATCAAAACAATCAGGATTATGATTTTGACATAATCAAGCAGCCCTAAATCGTACTGAACAGCCCAATCTGATTCCACTAACGTAACTGGGGGTTTATGAATGTATTTTGGCATTTAGTTTTAACTTTTTACTGTGTTGCTGATACAAGGCACAAAAACAAAGGCAGGCTAACTCAGGAGAGACTACTGAAGTAAAACAGTCACAGCACTGTAACGCTATCAGGCACACACTGTGTTCAGCACCCCTGTAATGCTGCCTTGTGCAAAAGATTACATGCATAATGCTTTGCGGAAGCAGCATGAAAGCTGGCAGTGAATGATAGAGAATCTTGTAAAAAAAAAAGAACAAAAAGAACAAAAGAAAAAAAAGTACAGTATCGCTGCAGTCAAAGTGATCTACTTGAAAATAACTTGCAGTATGCAACAGTAATTTCCTATTATTCATCTCATGCTCTGTGTGTGTGTGTGTGTGTGTGTGTGTGTGTGTGTGTGTGTGAACTGATAGATTCTCTACAGTTTGCCCAGACCCACACACTGTGGTGTGCAGCAGAGATAGTTAAACTTTACCCCAGGTAGACTAATAAATCATATTTTGCAGATTAGGCCTACAGACACGCACACACACACACACACACACACATACACAATCCTTTAATTAAACTCTGCTGAGCAGGTTACAAATCTAGAGCCGCTTTCCTTATCACAAATCCGCTGCTTAATTGCCCTGTCTGCTGCTCCCTTTGTTACAGCGAGTGTGTACACTACATCAGTAAGTGAGCTGAAAAATTAGGATGAATCAAATCGCCTTGTAATCTTCAGGTCATAGGTGCCTTTAAGTATAACCCGCTAATGGTTTTGTATAAAATATTATCCTCCTTGCACAATAATTTATCATTATAACCGCAAGGTACATTTTGTTCATCCCATAATAGCGCCAGAGAATGACCAGGTCTCTGTTTGACCTTAAATATCGACTGCTCTTAAAAGGACAAAAAGGGAGTAAGACATCTGCAGCTAAATTATATTTCGCAAAAAACCAAACCCTCAATTGAAATGAAAATTCAAAAAGAAGGTTTGGTGTGTGTGTGTGTGTGCAAGGCCGTGACACGTTTGGCTGATGAGTCACACAAAAAGCAAAGCACCTCAAGGACCCTTAACATATTAATCCTTATCCGCCTGGATCGGGTTAAAGAAGAAGATGATTAAGAACTAAGTTCAAGCCTCAGAAAAGAAAGAGAGAGGAGAGAAAATCATTTGTGTTACCTCCGGTTTCCATGGCAATTTCTTGTGCCGCTGGCTGAGAAACTTCCGGATGCGGGTATGGTCTCTGCCATCAGCCCCGCCTGTGATTGGCTCATCATCCTTGAAGAAAATACAGCAGAAACAAAGACACATTTATTCCTCTCTAACTTTAAAATCAGACATTATGACGGCACCTAACAATTATTTTCTTTGTGGATTAATCTGTTGATTATTTTTGTGATTGACTAATTAGCTCTGTGGTCTAATAAATATCAGAAAATTATGAAAAATGTCGATTAGTGTTTCCCAAAGCCCAATATGACTTCCTCAAATCTCTTGTTTTGTCCACAACCCAAAGATCATCAGTTTACTGTCATAGAAGAGAAACAAAACCACAAAATATTAACATTTAAGAAGCTAGAATCAGAAAATTTTACTGTTATTTGAAGAAGTTACCCAAACTAATTAATTAATAAACTAGTCCATACCCATTGGTAGCTTTGTCACCTTCTACCTATGCCAATCCTCAATGCCTATGTGCAGTTTCACATAGATTGACCACGTCAGTGAGTAGAAAAACGTGGGACAGACAGAATGACTGACTGACAGAATGACACACTGACAGTTTCTGTGATTATGTACAGCATACCATACCATGACTTAGTCATACCAAAAATTAGAAAAAACCCAACTTTCGGCCACAGGAGGAGCCACAGCGATCGGTCACATTTTAGCCATTTTTAAGCATTTTTCTGTTGTTATAGCGCCACCCAGTTGCCAATTATTGTTTATTATAATTTCCCCTCGGGGATTAATAAAGTATATTAAAAAATATATATATATACACCTTTATGTGATGAGCCACGCCCTCTGCAATATTCATTGCCTTATAGAAGCTCAGTTTAGTAAGTTTTCCAACTTTTGCCAAGAGGGAGCTTTAGATATTGGTCCCTAGATTATGTTCACCGAGTTTCATGCAGATCGGTCAAACTTCCTAGGAAGAGATTGATTTTAAGTGTTTTTCAAAAAGAAATCAAAATGGAGGAAAATCTATATAACTGGAAGTTATGGGTTCTTGAGGCATTTGTTCCTCATGAGGAGAGGCATCTCTGTGCAAAGTTTCATGTCTCTACGACATACGGGGCATGAGATATGCCCATTCAAAGTTTGCAATTTCAATCAGTTGTTATTGCACCCCCCTTTGGCCAATTGATGTAATATTGCTTCATTCTCATCCTCCCATGACCCTCTACCACTGTGCCAAATTTCACATGGATTGACCAAGTCAGTGAGGAGAAAATGTGGAACAGACACACACACACAGACACACACCCACAGAGTTTTCGTCATTATATAGTAAGAAGATAGTTGGCAATTAATTACCATACATTTGGTTGCTGTGTGGTTGTGTGCGTGAGTGTGTTTATTTGTCTCTCTGTGGCTTATCTCGCAAACTACTGGGCCAATCAGCCTCATATGTGCACATGTATGAGTGTGCAGTGTTATTCAAGGGCCTCTTGTGGCTGCAATGATTCACAAGTGTTGAAAAAGTGATTTATTGACTGTTTTGTTTTTATGTCATTGACTGCCAATTTCCCACTCACCAGCCAATGGAGGCTGAAAGTTGCTCGGAAATCTGCTCAGCTAAAAACAACTAACCTTACCGTCTGTCTGGCTACATTTTGGCCTTCATCGTGCCTCAAAAACTTTCATCCATAGAAAAGTTTGGTCTTATGATCCACTTAAATAAGGCATGATATGAGATGAAGAGATCTCAATTATTTGTTATCTTTGCTGCCACCTTGACAGGAAGGGAACTATAAGGGACAATTCCATTAGGCGCAGCTGGGACCTGGTTTGGTCTGTCCTCAGCATGGTATCATACCACAATGGGAGCTGTTTTGCCTGTCAGATTTTAGACTAGGTCATTTTTTACTTGATATGTTTACTTCTACCATAAGTAAGTAAGCAGGCTGCATAATCATATGGTGTCTTTTTTTGTCTATTTTGAGTGTAGTTATGAATGACATGGATCAAAGATTTCTGGCTGAATTTTAGTTATTAAAAATACATTTATCCCACTAATTACATTGTGTCTACACCTCATAGACAGTGCCTTTTGCCAGTAAAAATCAATCTGCTGTGTGCAATGCGCTGTGACTTTTCTCACAGCGCATTGTACCATGTTGTGGCAAGAGCCACACCTAGAGTGTCTAAAGTGGCTGCGATCAGCCCAGGTAGCCGCCTGGCGGAGATCTGCAATCTATTGAGTGCCCTTTTCTCTTGTAATAGTTGACAACTAATCAATTAATCGTTGTAGCTTCATCAGTCACTACAAAAAGGAGACATTGATGAAGGGAAAAGACAAATGACTGGTGGTTTTAAATCTCAGTGGCTAAAAGCTAAAGTCATCCATCCATTTATGCACGAAGGCATCTATCCATCCATCCATTTGGGGTAACATGACTCCGCTCCATAAACCACAAAACTGATATATGAGATAAAGTAGTATCATTAGTGAAAACCACAGCCCTTTCTAATTCACGGAAGCATTAAGCAGTACATACTGTACATTGCACACACAGCTGAGAATAACACGCACACAAACATGTACATCGTAAAAGAGCAGGCCAAGAAATCACAGGGTTATTTTCCCAGAAGGCTACTACTAAGACCCTGTGGAATCTCCTCTTCACCGTTTACTCCTAATCCAGCGTTTGACTTGCCAAAGCCCTAATCTCCAACATACTCTAACCATCCACCCTGCTGGCCAAGATCTCCTCTCCAGGGAGCCTGAACTCTCGCCCTGATCTGGGATTTAGCCCGATGCTCAGGCCAGAGCCCTGCAAGGCTCTTTCTCTGCGGCCTCCTAAGAGGCATGTTAATGTTAATGCTGTGGTGGGGTGTGACGGACAGGACAGAGCAGAGAGGAGCGTAAGTTCATGGCCAGCTATGAGGAGATAAAAGGGCTGCCAGGCTCCCAGAGAAGCAACCGAGTCGCAGAGCTGTTAAATGAGTGGCAGAGCGTCCTCCATTTAGCAGGGATGTCAGAGAGGAGGCATACCTCCACCGAGACAAGCTGTAGAGGTTTTCAGAGCCCCTGAAATGAGGGGCTTTTGTGAAGGAGGCACCGGTGTTTGCAAAAGAATCAGGGAAAGGAAAAGAAAAAATTTAAAGCGGAAGAGGCAAAGAGACAGAGCTGTCGGATGTCAAGCCTTTGATTACTTTTTTTAACTTCCAAGGGAGAGAGATAAAGGAGGGCAGGCAAGGTAATGATGAAGAAATGTGACAACAGGCTCCCCTCCTGTCTGACACCAGAGGAGCGTAAAGTGCCTCATGTTTGTGCGCACCCAAAGACTCGCAAACCTTTCCAGCACTAGTTTTTTGTCTGACACACAAAAACACTCTGACGCACACATGGATCCACTCAGTGAAGGACACAACATTCAAAGAAACAAAGAAAGCAGAAGAACAAAAATACAAGACAGGACTCAGTGGTCAATAAAACACGAGGAAGACGAACTTCGATTGTTTGAAAACACTGAGAAACCTGATTTCAACACCTGCGGGAAAAATATATATGTTGAAAGGCTGACATGATGCTGCACACACAGGTCCCACGATATATTATCTTGATTATTATCTTGAAGTCATCATACAATATTACTGTGCTTTTATAACCTAACTGCAAATAACATCCCAAAAGGAAAACTTTGTCAACATCTGTTTTAAGATAAAATAATTAGTCTGCTCATCTCAATTTAATCATTCTTATTGCTGCAAAACGTATGGGACTGAAAAAGGAACTCATTTTATTATCCTAGTAGGCTACCGAAAGACAAAAAGTGTACTATGCCATATCAATTTTTATCTCCACCCCTACTATGTAGAATGTAAATACTTTTAAAACTATTGATACAAAACTAATGATACAGGACCAGAGAAAGCAGAGGACAAGGACTGTGGCACGTGCTCTTGCTTAAGAGGTCGAAAACCTACAACTATCAGAACGCACTGGACCAGTAAAAGTTCCTGCTGGTGGATGACGTAATGAAATCTTGTCCGTTTTGACACAGGAAACAATGTGGCGGCCGGCAGGTACCAAACAATCTGGTATTACAGTTAAATGGTGAGTTCAAATATGTTTCTGAAAATATTTAGGTGAAAAATAGGCAATACAGTATCAGAGTCTTGGTTTCTATTTGATCAGGTCTGCCTAGTTTTGTTGTTTGATCCACCTTTATACTTTCTGTGCCCATAGTGGCGGGCAAAATGTGGTAGAACAATCTGTAGTTCGAGCCCCAGCCCTAGATTTGAGCGGAGAGATGAGCAGGGAGATCTAAGAAGGTTAAGACGGTATCCACATTAATATGATACAAAGTTTGTTGAAAAAAAGTATGCCTTTAACACTTTCATCCATGCTATGAAGCTTCCACACATTTAACTAAAATCAATGGTGGTTAGCACTGTTGCCTCACGAGAGGTTTCCTGGTTAGATCCCAGGAGGGAGCCCTTCTGTGCGAGTTTGCATGTTCTCCCAGTGTCAGCGTGGGTTTTCTCCTGATACTCCAGCTTCCTCCCACAATCCAAAGACATGCAGGTTAATTGGTGACTCTAAATTGGCCGTAGGTGTGAATGTGAGTGTGAATGGTTGTCTGTCTCTATGTGTCAGCCCTGTGATAGTCTGGCGACCTGTCCAGGGTGTACCCTGCCTCTCGCCCAATGTCAGCTGGGATAGACCCTCAAAAGGATAAGCGGCTATGAAGATGGATTTATTAAGTTTTAGTTCTGCTGCACTCTCTGTCTTCACATTCAAATCATTACAGTTCTGTTTGCACTTCTTTACATTTGAGCTGCTTTTCTCATCATCAACCCTGCAAAGCTTGGTGTTGCCATCACTTCTCACAAAGTTTGGACTGTGGATTGTCTCTGTGACATTGTTTGCTTGCTGTGAGCAAACCAAGCGCCATACAGGGGCAGGCAGTTACCTTTCCTGCCGATCGGCTTTCACTATTAGAACAGGTGTGATGACTGTTTGAACGATGATGAAGGATTATCCATGTGGGCAAAAGGACTTTGTGATCTGTGGTTACTGATTGGAAATAAAAGAGAATGTTTTAGAAATAATATGCTGCCAACTCAAAAAAGACCAAACTCTAAATCACTGCTCGGGTGTGGACTCTAATTCACACGGACACCACTTTCTCAATGCGCTGCCTCAGCTCGATCCAACTCAAAGTCTGCTTATCGATGCAATACTAAAAGGTACAGTTAAACTCATTGACCTGAGGTTGCACTACATCCATCAGCTGCACCTCTTTTTCCTCTATAGCGTATAACAACTTCACACTTCGGCAAGATGTTGTCATCACTGAAAGCATGCTACAAATACATGTAACATTTTGCGTGACTCATTACTTCGGAGTTACAGTCTCTAATTTATAAGCAGATCTTCGTTTTTCTGGCACTGGTCCCAGAACTGTGTTATCGTGTGTCGTTGATAATTAAAGTTGATGCTAAGGGGCCTGTCAGATGGCCTTCTGTATTAAACATAGCATCAGGGCAAAACAGGGAATATCAATCACCCTGATGAGACTGCCTATTTATCAAGTGTTTACACTGACTATTTACCTTGTTGACTTTCACTCAAATAAAAAGACAAATGGTCTTTAACCATGTGTGCATTTGTCTGCCATGGGAGGGATGCATCAGGGACAGAGAGAGTGGGGGAGAGTAGCATTTAATTACAGCTTAACTAAGCTGTTTCATGTATGAAAATACGTGGCAGGATTGATTAATAGATTAGCTGCCCGATCAGCGAGCTACTATCACTGATATCCATCCATCCCACCAGTTAAAAAGTGTAGTGGATGCTAGCCTCCCAGTTTTTTCCTTCCAGACTCCCCACGTTCATACAACGCAAATCAAACAGATGACCTTGCTGATCCTAGCCCAGGGAAACAGCTGGAGCTGAAGTCCTAGAATACCAATGAGCTTAATTAATCTCCCTTATTAAACACAAACAAGCACCACTCTGCAGGGAGGGGGGGGGTTGCAGTGCATGAGAGGAAGAAGAAAGGGGAAGATAGAGCAGAGGAGAGATCTGGGGCTCCTTTCACAAATCTCTTCACCCCACCCACCCACCACGATAACCCCTATGAATGAGCTCGGCTCAGACATCTCCCAACAGTCCACAAATCATGGTTTCATTTCCAGCGACCTGCAATGTGAGAGTTAATAACAGTGTGGAATAATTACATTACTCTCCATTTTTGATTCATGTTAACCACCGCAGAGATGTACAGTATGTTAATTAGTCCCACAATGATGAAAACAGAGTCGCTTCCCATTTTTCTTCTTATAATCTTACAGCACAGTTTGGTGTTTCCTACAGAATTAGAATCTATGACAACGGGGGTGGGGTCAGACGTGACGAGTCAGCAAACATTAATGTGTGTGTCCCTTTGTGATCCTTCTGTGTCCCCTCTATGAATTTGCAGGCAGAACTATTCAAGAGTTTCTTTTCTCCTCAGCAGCAGATGGTTGAGTTTGAGATGTAGGGTGGAGAATTGATCCGTCGATCAGTTTGTGTTCGGATCAATCAGAGCAGATCAGATCAGATATATGGGTTTGACAAATAGCTGCTGCAGAGGTGAGTAAAAGCAAACTTTGAGACCCAGTGCTGGACCGTGGGGTGTGCGGTTTCCATGGGAACGCAGCCAATTTCATCTTAACTAGGTTGGAAAAGTGATAGAGAACACTAAAATGAGAGCACTGCTGTTTCACAGAATAGATCGTTCTATTCTATGTGAATTAATGAATGGTTTAAAGAAAGATTAACTTTCACTGTGCCTGATGTCCTGCTACTCTGTCTTTGCCCAGAGTACGCTCTGCGCTCTGAGAGTGTGGTGCCCTGATTAATCGAACATGGAACATTGATGACTAGCGCTGCTTCCCCATCAATGGACCCGTAGAGCAGGCGCAGTTGAGACTTTCGCCAGCCAAGCCGACTACTTCTGGTCCGCGAACTTGAATGAAGATAAGATGATTCAATGTTGTGGTTCTTCTAAACTTTCCAAATGTTATCTGACCAAATGGATCAAATCTTGATAATAAAACAAGTCATTTTCACAAGGGTTGTGATGCTCAAAAAAATTGATCCATTGATTTACAGACATCTCTTTCCCCATGTTAGTCTAGGGGAAAAGTCTTTTTGAGCCCATGGCATCACAAGACAAGTTTAGAATTTGTAATTCCACTGTTTAGCCAAGACGCTCTGCGTTCTGAAGGTGTGGTGCCCTGAATCAGGGGCGGAAATCCCAGGGGGGACAGGGGGGACATGACTCCCCCTTCAGTAAAGCTGTACCCCCCTAGAATCATTTGAGACACAATTAATAATTTTTGAACAATGCAGTAGTATTTATTGAAAGCACAATGTAAGCGGTGCTCATTACAATCGCGCAATAATGATTTAGTCCCCCCCTCCCATTCCTAGTAGTGGTATATCCCATACTCTTTCCAACGGGCGGGGCAGCTTGGCAGCAGTAGCAGCGTGTGGCTGGAACCGCTGCCCACATCGCGCATGGCAGGGTAAGATGTTCACTCACACAGACATAGTTTAACTTAGGCTACACATGTTACAACACATCCCAGTTACTGTTACAACAAGCCCCAGGCCCAGGCTGACAATATAAACTGTCTGCAACATTTCTCCTGCATTGTTCAAAAGCCTACTCAATTACGAGTGCTGCTAAGCTAAAAGCTAATGATTAAGCTCAGAGTTTTGTGATAGAGAGGACAGGAGAGAAAGAAGAGGGAGAGGACAGGACAAGAGCAGTCAGTGGCGGAGCAATGGCTACCTGTCTGTAGGCTGTCCACCTGTCAGTGAGACAAACATGAATGACGTGCAGTCTAACTGACAAGGAGCGGTCATTACGCGCAACTATTACGCACGGTTGAGGCGGAGCGGCTCGTATGGGTACTTGTCTGTAGGCTGTCCACCTGTCAGTGAGACAAACATGAAAGACGTGCAGACGAGGAGTGGTCATTACGCGCGACTATTACGCACGGTTGTGACAGAGCGTAGCTAATGGGTACTTGTCTGTAGGCTCTCCTCCTGTCAGTGAGACAAACATCAAAGACGTGCAGATGAGGAGCAGTCATTATGCGCGACTATTACGCACGGTTGTGAGGTGCGCAGCAGCAGATCTCACAGCACACTGTTTATAAACCAGTTTACCAGTTTAACTGCAGGAAATGTTTAGTTTTAGTTTTAGTTTAGTTAGTATAGACATTCACTCTGCCTGTTGGAGAGATAGAGAGAAGATTGAAGCGTCAAACTGTGGTAAAAGATGCTCTATAAAAAACGGGCTACAACTTTTTTTCCTTGTCCCCCCCTGGAATTATTCTCTAAAATCTTACTGTTTAGTTTATTGTCCCCCCCAACTATGAAATGGGATTTTCACCCCTGCCCTGAATAATCGAACATGCTGGACCAATGAGCGGTCCAGCTCCAAAAACAGAAAATCAATATGTGGTATCAATTGCTGATATCATGGCGGGCCGCCACAAATAAAGGATTGTGTAGGAAACCCTAAAGTTGAAATCTATGTGCTTGCCCAGATGTCGTACTTCTTTGTGAAAGTGTTTTAAATAGTAAAGTTTTAGTTAAAAATTGTGTGTTGGGAAGTACGAAACATACGAATGGTCATTTTGTGGGAGAAATATTCCTTTAATACATATAGCTGGAGGCAAAGATACCTGGTTGACATTTGCCGCAGCAATGATTAGTCGCAATGATTCATCACCAAAAAGAAAGTCTGTGATGAAAGCTGCTCTCATCTGTGATGGGGATGTTTATAAATCATAGTGATGATTTTGATACAGAAAATATATATAGTCAGATGTTGGATATCACATAATGTTGGATGAGACTTTTGACGTATATCACCATGAACCAGACGTTTCCAATCTATGTGACAACACGGATGTGATGCATGAGCTGAGACATTTCTACAGAGAGAAATAGCTCGATGAAAGGTGAAATGAAGGGAAGAGACAGAGAGGGAAATAGAGAACAAAGACATTAAAAGTGGCACATTGGAGAATAAGCAACAAAACACAAGACAGATGAACAGAGACAAACACAGAGGAGAAAAAAGGTGACCAATGGAGCACTAAAGAAGAAGAAAAAAAAGCATGACTGAGAGAAGATCTTTGATAGCGCACAGTGCCAGTCTAGTTCTCAGAAATCCCTCTGGCACAGCGAATGTCTGAAGCGACTACGGACTGCCAGAATCTCTTTCCCACCTCTTTTTACTGAACAGACCAAACAGACCAGTGTCTGCTTGGTTTCAGAGCAGTACCACAAAGCTCTGTGAAGTATTACACACTCACCAGCACTGTGGCTCCATATGTGATGTGACTACAACTGAAAGATATGGATTCACTGTTCACAATTCTCAGGATACCATACAGTTGATATGCAGTTTCTCTACACCACAGACACATACAGTACAGGAAAATGAATGATAGTAACATCCAGTTCCATGAAGCCTTTTGAAATTCTGGTTTATTGAAATTAATAATGCTATCTGGGGCGAGGTTCATTCAAGTCAAAACTAAAGCTGGGACAAGGGCTAGCCCTCATGGTCACAGCAAGGCCTTCGACTGCCACTCACAGATACTCACATCAAGCACTCCACAATATAAAAAAAAGCCTGCAACAGTAAGACAGCACAGTACACACTCAGTACCTTACCCAAGGTTGACTGCACTGTTGCCCTCAAGTATCTAATTCAGAGAGGGAAACATAGATGAGTTTGTCAATTTGGTAAAGAAAAACGAAACTTCATTGGAGAGTTCTTATAGCGTTGTGAAGGATGGATCAAGATCATTCCTACCATAGAGGACCAATTACCACACCTAAAGACAAGAAAGTACAAATTAATTGAATTGCCCTCACAACACCTTTGTTGGGACTCTTGTTTATGTAAGTCCTTGGATAATCTCATGGGAAAAGGGGCGCTACAAGACGCAAGGTGATCGTTAGAAATGTCCTCAGTGAGACTCATCTGCAACAGGACCTTCATCATACATGAACACACTCACCATGGCAACACAAGGCTTGCCACCACAGACCTGTATAAAACAGTCTTTAAGTAAGTGACTGTGTTCCGACAATTAAAACATGATGAAAATTTAAGTGTTTGACTCATGCTGCGCTGTCAAATCAATCACTCTGGCATCACTCTGTGTTTAAATATGTGTGTATATGTGTTTTTTCTTTTCAGAAGCTGAAGGGAGAGAAAGAGAGACATTATGAATGAGTCAGTGATTAGCCTTTGAGCCACACATCTCTTGTGAGAAGTTTTTGTTCTCGACAACAACAGATGAGTACAGTGCTTGTTCTGTGGTACTTGCTAAGTCCCACTGCAAACACTTTTTATACTAATCCTTGTGTAACATGGTTTCTCCACAAAATAGTTCAAGAAAAAAAACAACAACTCTGAAAAGGGGCAGAAGCAGGTCTACTTTTTCTCCCTCATGTAGAAATTCTGGATCTAGCCTCTACCTTGCCCACAACTGCTGCCTTCGGTGGGTTTGTCTTTCCATTTCCGCTTTCTGCTTGCACTACATTGATTCAAGGATACATAAAGAGATATGGATACAGTGTTCGAGGCGGGACCCCATTCATTCCTATGAAAGTTGCTCAGTGGAGCACAAAGCCAAAATCGTTCAACTGCCGTGTACAAAATTACCCAGATGATCGGCACTGCTTCCGCATCGTTGGACCCATAGAGCAGGCGCACTTGAGACTTTCGCCAGCCAAGCCAACTACTTCTTGTGCGCTAACTTGAATGGGGATTCCTTCTAGATTCCGGTTCTTCTAGACTTTCCAATTGTTATCATATAAATGGATCAAATCTTGATAGTAAAACAAGTTATTTCGGGTTGCCGATGCTCAAAAGAATTTATCCAGTGACTTACAGACATCTCTTTCCCAATTTAAGTTTATGGAAAAAAGTCTTTTTGGGCCCAGTGGCATCACATAACGGGCTCAGAAGTTGTAATTCCATTGTTTAGCCACTACAAAACTTGGCTTTAAAGCCCGGCGCACTTCCTGGGGGCCTGGGTTGACCAAAGAAAGAGCAGTGTGCATCAAGATGGCTAATCTTGAGCCTCAGTCCGACCCAGACTCAGATGAGAATGGCAGATGTATCAGAATGATAAGTGTAGTTAGCATTTTTTAATGTATTAATGTTGTTTGTTAGCTTGTTAGCTGGTAGGTTAACTGGTAGTGGCTGACAAAGCGTCAGTGGTTGTGAGACATACAGTAATATCTGCTGTGATGGGTTTTTGGTAGATAGTGGAAGGAAGCTCCAGGTTCTGGTTTACATCCAAAAACTGCACACTCTACCATGTTTGCTGTCAAAAATGTACTATGCTAATACTAACACTGCTCTCTGTTCTGACAGATCCACTCTGTGCTGGAGGTTTCAGGTTTCTTTGCCAGTCTTGTGGTAAAGTCTTTCCCCTGTTGATATGCATTTCCTGTATTAGACAGCAATTGGCTTTCGTATAAGTGCACACACATTGCACCCTTCAGTAGAGGAATGTGAAAACACCTCTCTAGTGACCAGCTTTGCACAGATACAGGTCAGTATAGTCAAGGTCAGACATTTAAAGGGACATAATCACAAGAAAAACACGTGTTGAGTGTAGGAACTTTGAAATTTGGTCAGAAACATGGTTATTTTAACTTGAAATGTCTTCTATTGTTATGGAAAGCAGAGAAAGGCTGGCTGATTAAAGCTGGCTACTTTGATATATGTCTAGTATTGGCACATCAGCAAACACTGCTGGAAACTGAAATTTAATTTTTGCCTGCAGACTGCCATATGTTGATGTGGCTGCTCCGGGTGTTGGCTAATGAATAGGGTTGTCCTGGGAACCATCTCAGTGATCCTGGATCAGCACTCCTGAGCGCTGAGAGGTTGAAAAAATCTGCACCCTGATCTCACAATCAGCCGTTCTAGTCTATTTCAGTAAGAATGCAGCTTTGGGAGCCCCAATACCTTTACATCCAAAATCCCTATTCCTTTTAACAAAGTGGCTAGCACTGCTGAATAGAAATCGGCCCGAGCGCATTCAGTTAAACTATTGCAGAACAAATCCCAGCCAACAGAAAGAAGGAGTGCAACTATTTTTGTCTCCCTGCTTGCATTATTCATGTAAGAAATTGCATGCCGGTCAATGGAACAACAGTAGAAAGGCTGAGTGAGGAAGAGAGGGAGAAAAATGGAACATAAATAAAGGACGGCTGCAGTCGATAATAGGAGTGATAGAGTCAGTGGCTCCAATTCATTGGTTGAAAGATTAATGGTGCAGAGATGAGTACGGCAGGGAGACAATAAGAAACAAAGGAGGAGAAGAAGGGAGGGAGGGATGGAGGGGAAAGAGATGGACTGATGATGAGAAGAAAAACTGCAGACAGTTGAGGGAGAAACAGGAGAAGATGAGCAATTATTACCCTGCGTGAGTACTTACGGAGCACTGATTTTAATTTGATGATGATGAGTATGTTTGTGCATGCTTAAGTGTGTTTTATAGAGTACAGAAACATGAGGCCTGCTTGGACTGAGTGTGTGCACTCATGCGCTCCCACCATCATGCGGCACATATTGAATTGTATGCACATCACAGAGAGTGTAATTTATTGATTTAAGGTCTGGGACAAGGTGGTAGGATTTCTGTCATGCTTGAGTCCACATCAATACAGCAGACATACAAGGACAATGGCTGAGAGGAGCAATGCATTCTCTCCCGGGATCAATAGTGGTCTGAAGAACTTTGTCTGTGTTGTCACGTGTGGCAACTCGTGTCTCAGGGGCAGAGTTAGACCTTTCTTTTTTCTTTTTTTTTTTTAAAGACAGCCACGGTGGTCATTATCATTCCAGGATTTCGGCCATATAGAGCAACTTCCAGACATATTTAACTAGCCATATAACAGCCTACGTTTAAACACCAAAAAAACATTATAACCATTTTTTATTCCAAGTCCATCAAATTGATTAACTTAAAAATAAGATAGCCGAGAAGAAGAAGCGGTCTATTGAACAGAGCGACTAATCAAAAAAAGATGACTGGCAGAGGCGAAAGAGGAAAAGCACTCCGTAAACGAGGCACCAAGTGTCACTGTAAAGTTCTCCGTAACAACATCCAGGCAATCACCAAGCCAGCTATCTGCCGTTTATCTTGCCACGATGAAGCGTATCTCCGGCCTCATCTACGAGAAGACCTGTGGTGTGTTGAAGGTGTTCCTGGAGAACATGATCTGTGATGCAGTCACCTACACCGAGCACATCAACTGCCATGGATGTGTTGTATGCTCTTGAGAGGCAGGGACACAGTCCATTTGGCCTCGGTGGATAAATAACGTAAAATTTCAATTCCTGTCTCAGTTAGATGCCTGGTCTGGTTACCAAGCAGCTCATTTTTTATAGGAGTTCTTTGGATGTATAAAACCATGTGTTGGCTACCTCAAATGATGTGTCCAGTCCTGGATTACCATGTAAGTTATTCATATTCCTCTAGTCCTCTAGTTCCTCTAGGGTCCTCAGATCAAAATAATCAAAAGGATTTTTTGTAAATTTAAAAAAAAAAAAAATTGTAACAGGATAAAGTGGTGTTATATCCATATGTCTCTGATGATCTATTGGAGCTAGACCAAATGAATGACTCATAGTTTATATATTATCTGAAGCTTAACTTTTAAACAATATAGTTTTGTGTGAAAGGAATTAAAGGCCTGTCCCAAATAGAGGCCTGTTGATTTTGGTGATTTAAGCAAATTATAGCCCGGTCTATTAATTGAAGTTTTACAGTAGTTCCCAACATTATTCAAAATCCTTGTTAGATTTGATTAGTAACTAACTGTGTAAACTATTCAAGAGCAGCAGTCGATTAATCAACACACATCTTTCGCCAAATACCTGGTATTACTTCTTGGTGAAAAAATCTTGTCAATGCTTCACAAGCCAAAGTAAACCTAGAGGTAAATGCAAAAAACAATCTGCAGTTCAGTGGCTGGCGCATCACCGGTGCCTGCAAGGAATCAGAACCATACGGAAATATTTGTCTGACTGATTGAGGGCAAGATTTGATGTTTGGTTGAGTGGTGGAGAGAAAGAGCAGGCAAAGCATAAGCCCTCTTTTTGATGGCTTGTAGTCTTTCCACAGTAAATAAAACTGTGTGAGCAGCGATTCGGCACAACCTTAGGAAAGGAAAGTGTGGAAAGACCGCTAAAAGTGCCTTTCATCATTATAAATTCAATGTAAGCTTGAACAAGATACGGGTCAGATTAGTAGGAGAGGAGGAATGGTTGGAAGGGGACAGAGAGCAGACGCAGAGAGTAAAGAGGGATGCCAGCATCTGAGCAGGAGTCCAGCCTTATGCCATGTTCTTTCTTTGCTGGAAGAGCACTGCATTATTTTTTTTTACTTTCGGAGCAACAAATTGCATTACTCTGCACCTTCTTTATCACAGTAAGGCTTGGAGAAGAAAGAGGGAACAAAGGAAAGAGGTCTGTCATCCATATTAGGTCTAGGTTTTCTGTCCAGGCTGATTATCACTGATGGGGTGTGACATGGGGCAGCTGGCAAACAGAACAGGCAAACAGTCTACTGTCAATCATCCCCGACCTGCCCCGTGCTGTATCTGACCTAATCAACACCGGGAGTGGTGCAGAGAAACCGAGGCAGTCTCAGGCAGAGATGGACACAGACACACACACCGACAAACAGGCTGGCCATGGTCTCATGAGACAGTAATGGTGCATTAACTCGTACTTGGCAATTTTCCCAACTGTTTCTCAGCCCTAATCGGAGAAAACGGATAGATGGATGGATAAATGTTATTTTTCTCAAACTGCCATTAACTTTTTTTTAAACACACAATTCTATCAGTACTGACCACAGTGTGCTCCGAGTACAGCCACCCACACATTAAAAAGCACCTGGATGTTTTGTTTTTTTTGGCAGAGCACAGCGGGTTTAAAAAGGCTTAAGCTTTTCAGAAAAAGACCGTAATACGTCAGTCGCTTTTTTATCAAGCAAATGCTGAACAAAAGGTTTCTCAGGAGGCCAGTGGTTTCCAACGACAACAGCATCCAGGTTGGAGAGAAGCAACAAAGTGCCTATACAAAGATTGGTTTTGTTACTGAGTGAATATAAGGAGCTTTACTGTGCCTGCAGTCAAAAGTTTAAAAAATGTCAAACATACGGAGGCAGCACAGGATCAAATCTGGCACATTTCGGGGAACATCTGGTGAGTGTTTGCTTATTACGCACTACCGTTTCATCAGATTCTAAACATACTAATTAGCTTAATAACCAGCAGGGTCAGTGCCACCTGCAGGACATAGATTTTAACACAGCAGTTCTTTTTTCTTTCATTTAGCTGCTCTGTGTCGTGTGTGTGTGTGTGTGTGTGTGTGTGTGTGTGTGTGTGTGTGTGTGTGTGTGTGTGTGTGTGTTTGAAGGAGGGATGCACCAGTTGTTGAATTCTGGGCCAATACTGACATTTACAATAACAATTTGGCTGATAGCCGATACCAATGTTTTGTTGTTCATTCATTATAAAACAATAACTGAACTGTTATAGAGCCAATTAGCCCTTCATTACACTCTCTCTTGAATGAATACAAATTCATGTAGCCTCCTTTCACATGAAAAACACTGCTTCAAAAGCCGTTTTACTATATATTCCCTCCCTCCATCCATCCATCCATCCATCCATCCATCCATCCACTTCTCCTGGGCTGGGTCATGGGGGCAGCAGGCCAAGCAAAGCACCCCAGACGTCCCTCTCCCCAGCAAGGTTTTTTAGCTCTTCCTGGGCCACCCCAAGGCGTTCCCAGGCCAGATGAGATATGTAATCCCTCCAGCATGTCCTGGTCTGCCCCAGGGCCTCCTACCAGTGGGACGTGGCACCTCTAATGGGAGGCACCCAGGAGGCATCCTGATCAGATGCCTGAACCACCTCAACTGACCCCTTTCGACGTGAAGGAGCAGCAGCTCTACTCCAAGCTCCCTCTGGATGTCCGAGCTCCTCAACCTATCTCTATGGCTGAGCCCAGCCACCCCATGGAGGAAACTCATTTCGGCCGCATGTAGCCGGGATCCCATTCTTTTGGTCACTACCCATTATTCCCTTGCTAATATCTACTTTATATTGCTATCAAAACATCAACACATTTCTCCTTCAAACAACTGTATGTATTCAAGTTTTTCATCAAATACAAAATGTCACAAAATTTAATTTGAACACATCACAATAACGTCATAATTCACCTTTACCCAATTCTTAATTTTCAGTGCAACCTCTGTTAGCTGTTAGCTCTGGCCACTGGCTGCTAACAGCTAACGTTAACTAGCTCTCTTTCATCCAATGTCAACACAGACTTGTTGTTCACAATGTAACATTATGCGGGAAACAACCTAGTGAGGTTTTCGCGACCTTTGTCTTAAACACGTTTTTTATTGTCCCCATGACCCATCTGATGGTCTAAACTCCTGCTGGTGTAAGCTTTATTTCTTATGGGTGGCACAGGGTTACACAGGGTGCACTGTAAAACTAGTCTAACATTATTTGAACAGGTGTGAGCATCTGAAAAAATGTAACTACTAAACTCATGCCTAAGGTACTTTTAAGTTTCCTTTGCTTTCTCTGTGTATAGCTACAGCATGTATGTGTGTGTGTGGGTGTGTGGGTGTGTGTTGAGAACATGTGCATTTAACTGTGTGTTTATTACACACGGCACCCGAAACCTCAGCACATCTGGACATCAAAGCGTAAATGAAACATACTAAACTACTCCCTCCTCCCGCTCTACAACAAACAGCTCCCTTGACCTAAAACTGGGGATGTGGTATGAGGTAACTTCCAAGGCACACACACACACACACACACACACACACACACACACACACACACACACACACACACACACACACACACACAGCTCCCGTATCTACTTAGTGGAAGGAAACGCATTAAAATGCAGAAGTGAATTATATATGAAAGAAGGGTCCATGTAAAGTTTAATAACTAGGAAATGTTCTGGAACCTTTAATCTCGAAATGACCCTTCATAACCTCAACCACAATCAAAAATGAATATAAATTCACATGTGCACCATCCCACCTCATAGCACACATACACACACATCATTCACACATTTAAAGCGACGACTACAGTGCATACCCACGCTCCCAAGTTAAATTGTGTTGCTGTCTGTATCAGCATGCCTTTGTTCATACATGTGTGTTCAACACACACATGTGCATTCACACAGTCACACATTTATTATAATTAAAAGTGGCTTGTTGAGATCAATAAGCTAACAGTAAGACCTCTAGAAGGTGGTCGCGTCTTCATTATCTGTGATCGCAAGTAAAGACAACACTGAAAGAGCACCCCGACTGCTATTATGGAGATTGTGCAGCGATTAGCTATGCCTACAATCAATAGTTACATCTCCTTATCTTACCCCTGCTGAACAAATACACTGATAGCAACACTCTCATGCAGGAGGTCCACAGGTCTATTTCCTGCTCTGAATATGTTACGAACAAAGATCAGTCATTATCACAAAATACGCCCTGACAGAGTGGCTCCAGAGTCTATTACTAAGATAATGTGCACTGAGTTCATTCAAAGAACAAATTTATGTTTCATTTTTATTATTGAATGAAGTAATTTAGCTCGTAGCTAAAAAGAAATGTTGTATATTTTATGTGTAATAACAAGAGAAGTACAGCTTCAACCAATAACACTAATGATGGCTCATTTAAACCAGCATGCGGTTACCGGTGCGCTTCACTGGCACAGCAGCATCTAAAATGGAGCCATTAGTTGCACCTGTGTTTGACAAGTCAAAACGTCTGCTGAGAGGAAGGTCTATAGGCTAGCTAAATGTCCGCTGGTCCTGTGTGGTGGCTCTACTATCAGTCTGGAGCACAGGAGGAAAAGTGACTGGCACTGTGCAGCAGTTTCAGCTGTTGTCAAGTGACAATTACCGCTCATGGCTATTTATCTCCCCTGTAGTGAGGAACAAGCCAACAATGCGTTTTCTGCAGTGAGAAAAGAAAACATCCGCTGAGTAACAGTCATAGTTCATGTTGTGTCTTCAACAGCTTTGTCTTTTACTTGCATGTGTGTTCTGTTTAGTAAGTCAACCGACCCTTGATCGTGAGCTGTCACATTAACCTGTCACACCAACCAAAAATGACCAATGACTAATATCTGTTTAGCAATAAATAAATAAATAAATAGAAAAATTAAAATGAATCAAGGGCAGTTAAGGGTGCCCTGGTGGCCGAAAGGTTTGAGACAATGAACCTTAAAGGAAATGGCCACTTTAGAATGAAAATGCAGACAGTACTTACTGACCCTCATGTTGACAAGAAGTCCAGTGTAGTTTTTTAATCCACAAAACTCGTTTGGGGTATCGGAGGATAACAGCTACACTTGAAGTGCATGGAACCCACATTTTGACAATGTAATAAAACTCCGCTAAGGCGTGCTGTGTTTACATGGCAACTCGCGTGAGACTCGAGAACTAGCACCACCACTAGCCATCAGCTAGTCTCGCGCGAGTTGCCATGTAAACACAGCACACCCGCAGGGCAGGCTAACTAAGTGTTTTTGCAGAACATTATGATGTCACAGTGAAGCTACCCTTTGACTTTTTGCAAATAAATCACTTTATTATTTTATCCTGTAAGATATTTGGGTGAAATGTTGTCATAGTTAACATTTGAATAGTAAAGTTACAGGCAGACATCATAGTTACCTTGACCTTTGACCACCAAATTTAAATCAGTTCATCCCTCAGTCCAAGTGGACGTTTGCTCCAAATATGAAGAAATTCCCTCTTTGTGAGAATGGGATGGCTGGACGGACATATTCCCCAAAAACATTATGCCTCAGGCCACATCTATCACCAGTGCAGGGGCATTAAAATAAGAATGATGTGAAATATGAAATCAGCATTAAAAAAAAACTTCCACATGTTTAACTGACTACCACAAGGCAAGCAGTTACATCTAGAGCTCATAGCAAACAAGACAGATTGACCCTGTAATGCATGTTGCAGCGTATTTCACATGCAGTATCTGTGATATGTAGGCTCCCCCTCTGCCGGCCCGATTTTCTGCAACTGACATTTCTGCTGACCAACACTCCTGAGCTCTCTGTCCTGCTTTAGTATTTTCTTCCCTCCATCCTTCTTCCTAGGGCAATTTTCCAGCTCTTTCCTTTCTACCGAAAAATACTGTTTAATTCAGTGTGATTGAACTTTTTCTTCAAGTCCAGCGAGAGCAAAATGAAAGCTTAATACAAAACCTGCCCCTCCCCGACTAGATGTATGAAGGGCCACTTATTATGTAAGCTCTTTAAGTGCACTTTAAAATATTTGCCGAGCACTCAGTTTGAAGTCTCCTTTAAAGACCTGGTGCAGCCCAAAACTAACTAAGATTAATGGCAGCTGAGTGAGTAACAATCAATCAGAACAAATCCTATCCTTAGGTTCCCATCCTGGTTATAGGCTGATAAAAAATATTCTGAGGCAAAGGGAAAACAAAGAATGAGAGAAACTTGGCACACAAAGTTCAAATTTAGAGAGCTAGACAAAGCACAAAAGCTGTCATAAAAATAAGCAAAAAGGTTAAAAAGAGCTTCAGTTTATTTGACTCTGCTTCGCTTTGGTACCTTTAATTTGGGGGGCCGACCAGTGGGAGACAGGCAGATGAGAGGAACCTGTGGCCACACCAGACTCGCTTTTTACCTCAGTTAAACAAACATAGGGATGTGTCAGCAAAGCCTGTGGCACCGGGGGAGGATTTTTCCGTTGTTTTTTTTTTCCTTTTACCTTTTCATCCTTCCCTCATGCTTTCTTTTTGCTTCCTATTAAATTTTGCCATCACCCAGGGCTGATGGCAAATTTCAGACTCTTTCATCTCAAAGAAAGCTATAGGCCTCTGCAGCTCAACATCCATGCATAGTGTTTGTGCATGTGCATATGTGTGTGTTTGAGATGACCAGCATATTTGACCTTTGTGAAGTTAGCTTTTAAAATAAGTGCTTTGCTCTTGGAGCCACTATTTTTTTCCTACCTCTTAGAGCCTCTATAGCCCTGCCCTTGCAACTCAAGCCGACAGGACAGACATGAGCAGCTTTGAGGAGGCGGCCTGTAGTTAATAAACTGTGTCAAAATGAATGCCTCTCCAGCTCTCTCCTCCACAGCACACTTCATCGCCTGCACACCTGTTTTGGAGATCTCACGTCCACCTGTTTGTTCTCCACTGTCTCCATTAAAAAAAAAAAAAAAGCCTACATCTCACTTCCACTTTCTCCTCACTTCCCTTAACTTGCCTCCATGTTGCTCCATATTGCATTGTCATCTACAAACAGCCCTCACCCCCTCTGTCACCAAGACAACAAGACAGACAAAGAGTAATTAAAATTGCCCCTGCTGCTTTGTGTTTTATGTCCCTGTCAGCCCAGTATAGCCTTGGAGCCACTTCACAGCAACCCGCCGCCTCTGTTTGGCCCAACAGCTCTTTCATGACACCAAGTCACGCTGCAAACTGCTGAACCGAGGTCGCACTTATGCAGTTTTATTCAGAAAATTATACAGATAACCTGACAGAGAAAACTTACTGTAGGTAAACTGCATTTACTTTTTTCACAGCAGTCAAAATTCCATGACATTTTTGTCTACTTTGGCTTCAAAGTGTGGAAACAATTGGGCCGAGCCCTTAAAATAAGACAAAATTTCTACCATACCCAGAATAAAACGTCAAAAAAAGTTTCTGGTAAATACTGACAGTGAGGACATTCTGCAACTTTTCTTATAGTATATATGGTATGTCTACTAATGACAAGTCTTGCTGGTCCAGACAGTGGATTCCTGCTATCTTTTATCTCATGTCAGCCTCACCTGTCACGGAGAGACTGTGTTGTGTGAGCCATGCAATATCTGCATACCATAAAAAAAACACACTGCATAGGAAAATGACAGCATTTTAAGTGTTTGCTGATATAAACGGCACCTTTTATCACCTGTGCACTATTTTGACACTCAGTTTGCTTTTTCCGCCTCACTTTTCCATTTCATCATTCCGCCTCTAACCTCTCTGACATCAGCTCTATTTTAGCACCCACACAGCAAACTCGCTACCAACTTGGTGGCATGGGTATTCAACGGTGCCTGTGCATGTTAGTGGAGATGGATGGCGGCAAGAAGAGAACAATGAATCTTCATCATAGTCCGTCACTGTTTCTCTCTCGCCCGTACACCCACGGTCCCGAGCTGCTCCTTTGTCTTCTGGCTACTGTTTGTGTATCTCCGACCTCGTGCTTGCCTGGTCCTTTTACTCCAACCTCACTTATGTTTTCTACCCATTCATCCATCCATCCGCTCGTCGGTCCAATCTCTGGACACCTGGAAGGAGGCGTAAAAGGTAATTTATAGCTCATTCCAGGACACCTCGTCCTCCTCTATTTACAGCACGCCCACATTGTTCTGGAGCCTCCATCGATGTGAACCAGGTGCGTGGGTCGTAATTTCATCTACCTGCAGGCGTCTTGTCAGATCAGAGATGACATGTGCTGTACTAACATATACCACCACCTGTAATGCTGTATAAAGGCACTTCAGGAGACCCACGCACTGTATGACGCTACTCACTTCCTTAGTACTGGACTCAAAGACACAAAGCTTGTGATGTTTTCGAGCATTTTTACAAACACACTTTGTTAGAGAACATTATATCAAGACTTTGGCCTTGGGTGCACTGCGTGGTTCATATTATTATATTGTCTGTGTTTGATTTATGTCCTGTCTTGTTCTAGTCTTCAGCATACCGACAGAAATCCCTAGAAAACTTGTGATGGTACAGAAATAAAATCATTGCATCTTGAAATTTTATTGCATTATTGCTGGGTTTCCTGTGCTGGAGGTGGACAATGATTGGCTGTGACACCGTGGCTGCTCAGGGTCAACTCTTTCAATTTCACCCAGTATGTCTGTCTCATCTTCTCTTCTTCTACAACCGTGTCCACCACATCTATGACCAATTTTGTGTCTACCAGTCTGTCTGAGTCTCTCCCTCGCTGTGAGCCTACATACAATTCTGGGAATAGTATAACGGGTCATTTAATATGTATATTATATAGCTCCTCTTTTATGGCTCTAGGTGTAAAACAAATTCAGGCAGACCTTCTATAGCTTTTCCACATGAAAAAACTCAAGTGCTCAGTCTTTGCAGTTTTTTCATCCTACATTTCACATGAGACTCATGTAAAGTGATCCAATCAAAGAACAAACTGTAGCGTCCTTCATGTGCTTGTTTTGTGCTACAGCCAGCGACTCCGCAGTGAAGCTTTCGAGATGAGGAAATTTGAGGATTTTTTCAAAGGTAAACTGCTGTTTTATTGCCGCGTGTGTGCAGTGTGTGACAAGTGGACTTTTATCTGTCATTGCTGTAGCTTTTAATTATCATAGATGTTTGGTTTGCACATCTTCATTAGCTGTTTGCCAACTTCCATCTTATCCATTTAGCCGCTTTATCTGCAAATAACACATAAACCTCTTCTGTAAATCAAGCATTTGCGGTGGCATTAATTAAAATCCTCTTGACCCTGAGAGAGTCTTGCTGCATACAAACAGCTCTAAGAAGTGGCCGCTGTGGGTTCGTCTTCACACACCCGCAGGCATGTGTAAGACAGAGTGAGGTGAGAGAAATGATCAGTATTGCAATACGTTGCTTAATGCCCTCTTCCTGCTGGCACTTGTATATTGTTATATTGTGACTAAAGCCATGAAAAGGAAAAGTTGGCTGTTTCAATGGCTCAAAATTCCAAAGCCCTGTTAGTCCGATAAATATCCCATTGGATCTAAAGCCCATTTCTCAGACAGCCTGTTATCCCAAAAACAAACACCCATTGCTCCGAAGTCCTGTTTTTTCAAATACACACACTCCCTGCATTTAGACGACTCAATCACTGGAAAAAAAGTTTGCACTGTACATTTTTATAAACCACAGATATGTTACATTTGTCAGCAATGTTGTGGTGAATGTCTGGTTAGGTTAAGGCACAAAAACCATTTGGTTGTGGTTTGGAAAAGATCATGTTTTGGCTCAAAACATTCATGTTTGGTGACACAAAAGTCGCTGGAAAAGCAGGGACAGGTTGGTGAAAAACACCCGGGATTGGTGCCGCAAACACCGCTGGGAAACAGAAACCAGCTGCAGGGAGAATGTATTTTCAGAGAAACAGGATTTCAGAGCAATGGGCATATGTTTCTGGGATAACGGGCTGTCAGAGAAATGGGCTTTGGGTCCAATGGGACATTTTTCCAAACTAATGGGGCTTCAGAATTTTGGGAACAACGGCATGGCACCGCTCCGAGCGGGCAGAAAGGCAAACATGATTTCATGCAAAACAAGAAACACAATTGCATTCTTCAAGGCAACTTTTGCAAATGACAGTGGAAAAAACAAGCATAGAACAGATGTGAGATGATGGAGACATGTCAAGCCTCGCAGGCTGTGGCTGTGTTTCGAATTCTAAACACTTCAGGGAGAACTTTTAACAGTCGCCAATTTTCAACCATCTGGCGAAGATTTGGAGATTGTCTTCTTAGTGGATTTAACCAGCTGGACAAGTTTTGGAAAGTGCTCTGCTCTTTTGTCATCTGTCCCTCTCATAACAGCACTAACTGGTTAGTCAGTTTAAATATATTAAGCAGCTGCTTGTTGGTTGACTGTTGCAGTTGTTGTGGGATTTGTTTTATCAGCGGGAAGAGGATTAAAGATGTTGTCTGTGTGCACAGGCGTAGATTTTAGGGGGGATGCAGGGGATACATTCTGCTCAATACTACACAACAACAACATGAACGCAGGGGACTTTTATTTTGACAAACTGCTATAAAGGGACTCATTGACTCTGGTAAAGCAGGTGGTGGCAATATGCAACCTCAAAAGCAATGGTTGCAATCTGGCATAGAAAGGAAATAAGATAAAGCAATTATTCACAGCTGAGGCAGGAAGGACCATGGCATTTCCATCTTAAGATGATGCAAGAAGACAGGCACAAATTGGGGCATAAAAATTCACCAAAATGCAGGAAATGAAGTGTTTGATGCTCAAAATCTCTTGGGGAGAAATGTCAAAAGAAAGAAAATCCAACTGTTGCTTATTGAGGCACCTGAGGTGGGGTTTTTTTCAATTACCAAGTACATCCATAAAAGATTACTTATGTATTTGTCTTTGCACTTGACATTGAGTAGAAAATCTCAAGGTTCCATTCTCTGTTAATTTATGTACTTCATGTACAGCGGTGGGATAAGTCATCGTCTTCTGTTTATTTCATTTTTTGAAAAAGCACAGGACAGAGACAAAGAGAAAAGAGACACTCACTCAAACTCCACCATTGATTCCCTGGTTGCAATTAACATAGTGTTGCTCCTGTCCGGTCAGGCGCAAATTGAAAAAGCCAATAAAAATTGGTTTTCTCCCGCCAGCTGCCATCTCACAAGAGTCTGAAATGGCCACTCTGGATCCATCTATGCCTCCCAGCCAGCGGCATCGACTCATGCGTCGATATACCTGCAAACTTCTACTGGCTCAAGTGAGAAAAATCAAGGCAGTGGGTTGTTTAATGACAGAATAAATCCAGGAGGACGCTTAAAGGAATTGATATCCTGACAATAACAACACTGCCAAACAAAGCGCTTCAGCAGCTCCCTCTGTCCGCTACTGTAGCCAGATTAATAGACTGCTTCGTTGGCCTGTTTAGGTCATTACCCCTGGATGAGATACATGAAGAATAATCACCATCTTTCCTTTATCTCAGCTGTTTCATAGTCACGGTCATTGTTTAATCTTAGATTCTTTCTTTCTTTCCTTCCCTCAAAGGGCTGTCACGACATGTAAGTTGTCATAACAGCACATTAAGTGTAAGATCATATCTGATGTATGCGACATGATTGGAGACGCTGGTAAATGAGGCCTGTCTCATTTACCAGCGACTCACAAAGACTTTTAAAGGTCAAACTTGAACTGTGGTTTCTATGGTAATCAGAGCGGTGTGATCTGTATCTGTCAAGTGCAGCAGGTTATACTGACTAACATATTATGGCAGTATGATTCTGTCATTATGCCGGTGTTATAATGGATCAGAGTAAAATGGAATTTCATTGCAAATGCAAAGCATACAATTACTCTCACACCCATATGATGAGTTGAGATGGGGGGGNGTGAGGGGGGGGGGGGGGGGGGGGGGGGTGATTGAGGAAGAGCGGTGGAGGTTGTGGAAGCAGAGACACAATTGGGAATGTGAGATGGTGAGGAGGAAGAGGAATGAAGAGCACATGATAAAGAGGAGAGGAAAGTATGGGTGGGGTCCTTTACATTATTCCAGCTCACGTCTCCACGTAGTCAGTGTAATCCATCACAGTGAACATGAATCATTTATTTGTAGTTGTGGCCATATTTTTTTTTACCCAAGAGCACACAGTCAGACCTTCTCTTGCATATGTAACATTGTATGGCATGTTTACCATAATATCTATGTCTATGTCCCAAACGTTTCACTTGTGCTGACACTTTTTGTGATTATGTTGTATTTTGTCTACTGTCAGACAGAGAGAAGATGGCAGATTTTCCTGCCAATATTAAAAAAAAAAAAAAACATAAAAAAAGCTTTGAAGTAACGTGTCTTTTGCCAAATGGCTCGGCAATAAATGCTGAGCTACAGTGGCCGTGACACAGTTCAGTTTGTATTTTCAAGCTGAAAAATTAGTCGGTTGATTGAAAATGTTATTATTGTAAAATGACAGTGAGAAAAACAAAGGGCAACATTCCATTTTTGTATGTATGAGCAGAATCTAAACAATTAAGGGATGTTTATTACACACTATAATGTAGTTATAAGCAGATATTCAACTTCTAAAGAGTTACTAAATGATTGACAATATACCAGCTGTAATTATATAAAGTACTGTGTGTATTCATATTTCATGAGGATGAAATATGGTGTTCATTTACTATTATAAATATATACATGTATTTAATAACAATTTATTTCTATATAATATAGTGTTTACAAGTTTTATTTAATTTCTAAGTATTTATTCATTTATGAATACTTCCTTTTTGTTCTCCATGACAAACGAGCGAACTCCATCAATTAATGAAGGTCGCCAGATGTGGCAGAAAGCTCTGGAAGCAGTGTGTGACCCTTGAGTTAAGAATTTATTTGTCAAATTACTTCTTTTCCAAAGGTCATTTTAAAGGTCAAGAACCAAGGTCCCTAAACCAACACATTCTCGATCCGACCTCATCACATATTGGCGTTTGGTCATGGACTTTCCACGTCCACATACGACGTGCAAGGTACCCTGGGTGCGTTGGTTGTTGACGTTCTGGGACACCGTGGCCAGCCTGCCTGTTACATGCTTTCCTCTTTCAAAATACACAGGAAATTTAACATTTACAAACAGTCTCAACAACAAACGCACGTGGTTATGTTTAGGAAAAAAGAACAGGGTTTGGCTTTAGAATCTTACGGGACTCGAGAACTGCTCTCTCAGGTGAAAGTCAGTGTTTGTTGGACCCATTCACCACCCCTCCCGCCTGCCCCAGTTGGACTCTCACCGTCTTAACTTTCCTTCTTGGCCCACCGCGTTTCCCCCTAACCCTGCCGGGCGCTGTTAAACTATAAAAGCAACTGGCTGCATATGATGACGACGTTAAAGGACGCCTTTTTTCATTGGTTCCTGATGCTGCAAGTCACTGCCGAAGCACCGGATTTCAAAGACTTCAGAGTGAGACTGGGCTCCCTGGACACATTTATAAAGATCTAAAGCCTCCTGTGAATGATTTGTACAAGTGAATAAACTAGTAATAAATGTTTTTTAAGATAGTGAAGGAATTTGCTAATGTTCATCGTCATCTATCGATAAATATGACAATGAATATGATACTTCACTGGAAATGTTACTACTGTTAATAGATGCATTACTAAACCTGCTTACAACTTAGTTATAATGTGTTGTAAACAAGTGTTTATATACTGCTCATAAATGCACCATAAGGGGGAGGAGATGAAGACAGGTAGAAGAAGAAGAGGCAAAGAAGTGATGAAAAGGCAAATAAAAAAGTTGAAGACAGGAGGACAACAAGGAGGGTGACCATGGGTGGTGAAGCAGGCAAAGATCCTGAGGAGATCAATCACCAGGCTCCAAGTGTCTGGCCTCTGCCAGGACAGCATGGGACAGCAGAGATCAATGAGGAGTAGGGCTCGTGGGTCGGTTCACCACAGGAGACAAAACATAACAGACTGGAAACACACACCGGCTGAACGAGGGGTGGAAAAAGAAGGTGGATGGAGAAGAGGAGGGGATGGAGGGAGAGAAGGAAGGAAAGATACTGAAAGACGCACATAGGAACTGAGCAACAACAGAAGCAGACATTACCCTTAGATGTCAAACGTATGTATGAGATGAATTACTGAAGCGGGAGGTCAAGATTTATCAAAACACAGTCACACCAGAGTGTTTCTACACCTACACGAATGTTAACCTGTAAAATCGTAATCAGTGTTTTCCTCAGCAGTGCTTATTCTGCATGGAACATCAATGAGTCACATCCAACGCATCTCTCCACACACTGGTTAATGTTTTGAGGCCTGTCTCAGATGAAAGAGTACAGACTAAAAGAAACACAGAGACACTTGAAAGCTAGTACCTATAGAAAACTCTCCAGAGAAAAGCTGAAGCAAAATATGAAAATCCCCTCCAACTCTTCAGAGATATGGCACTCGCTGTAACTCTAGCAAACAGGGAATACTGATGAAAGTAGGAAATGTTCCCACGGGAATGCAAATGAACATGCTCCTCCTCTTCCCACAGAAACACAGCCTGTGCACACTAAGAAATTTGCTTCCAATTCAATTACTCACATCACTCCATCTATCCATCCATCCATCCATCCATCCATCCATCCATCCATCCATCCATCCATCTAGCCATCCATGGTGTTACCCTGCCAAGTGTTCCTTATCTGCTTCTCATCAAATAAATGCCTCAGCGGTGGGAGATTTGGCAAGAAAGATGAAGACAGGCTGAGAATGCTTTGCCTCTATTGTTCAGTAATGTTCTTATCCCTGCCTTGTTTCTATTGTTAACTGTTTTTATAGTCTTTATGAAACAGAGAAAAAAATGGAGGTGTGCATGCCTTTTGTTTCCCTTTATCAAGTGGCAACAGGAGCAGCACCTACTTGCTTAAGCTGGCACACAGGCATCTTCTACACACGCTGCTGACATCCACTGCCGGGCCATTCTCTATGATCCAGCCTTCTAAAAGCACTTAAAACATTAAGCACTTAAACAAGTTTGTCTTGCAGGGGTAATGCATTTTCCCATCCAAGGCCTTTGACTATCAGCTCAATGATCCCGATCATCTGAAGCAACACTGCTGGAGTAGGTCTGCGTAGTTATGATGTAAGCACATTATATTTGTTTTACAATCAGCCTTGTGAATTGAGCATTTAGTGTATACACAAAGCCATAAAAAGCCATGTGACTGAGAATAGAGCGAAAAAAAAATATTTCCTTACCACAGAGGGATGATCTGTAATGATAGGACTACAATGGCTCGTAAGAATGTACATTTACCCTCAACTCCCACAAGCTGGAGTCCATTTACAACCATAGACTGTGTATAATATTGGATGTAGCTACCATGAGGTCACACTGGTTTGTGGATATTTTGAAGCCTTAAGTTTTGGCCATTGCCATCTTGATTTTTGGAGCAGGAAGTGAGCATATTCGGACGAGATGGTGGAGCTATGACGGAGCAGCTGGTGGATCTGACTAAGGACATGAGGACACTATCAGCAGACAGCCCATCACTCAAAGCCGCCACACTCTTAATTATGCACAGCTGTAAGCCTTATTAAAATGTAAACGGGTGAGTTATATAAAAATTTGTCAAGAAGGAGGGAATCAGCTATAGCGACCATAACCGTTTCTTTTGTACCAGGCGGTAAACATGTTTATTTCTGCTGTAAAGCTGGGCATTTTAACACGGGGTCTTGATTTGCTTTTGGAGCCGGCCTCAAGTGGCCATTAGAGGAACTGCAGTTTTTAGCACTGCAAAGCTGGCTTCATTTTTCAGCCTCGGAGATTGCCGCTTGTTTACAAAGCAGTATTTCGTGTGTATGTGTGAACAAGGATTTCATTGTGCATTTTCCTTAATAATTCAGCTAGAAAACAAACTTAAACTTTGTTTTTCTTTACACCTAGACATTTTACACATGCATGTGCCAAAACCAATATGCAGCTCTGAACTTATTGACTCCCCACGCCTTTATCAGCTGTCCACTTTGACAGTACTCAGCAGGCATCCATCATATCGGTGTAATAGAAAGTACCCCACAGAGCCAGATAGGGGTGGAGGTGAGGAAAAATAAACAGACATACAAGTCAGGTGTCATGTCTTACGACCTAATAACCTTCACCCAGCATGGCCCCAGCATGAAACTGGCCGGTAACAGCTTAGCACTGACCACTGCTGGAACAGAGCCAGCAGGTATGAAGCGGAGCGAATAAGGAAAGAGCAGGAATATTTAATGGTGTACCTGAAAGGATTGAGGGTGATCCCACTGTTATTCTTTCCCTCCCTATCTGGGATGTAGAGGATGGAAATAAAGCTAAATGCTCTTATGAGATAATCTGTTGAGGTTGGTATGTGGTTTTAGGTATCGCCTACAGTTTCTACAGTATGTCTGCATGCCTGTTTGTGTGCATATGCAGCAAAGTGCATATGTACGCAGAGCTGTGGGTCTTGAGAAACAGCCTTCCACTCTTTTGGCATCTGGTCGTGGGTAGTGGAGTATAAAGACAGTGCAGACCTCAGTGCTGGAACCCTGCCTGGGAGTTTATTGCAGACCCGCAGCTTTGGATCTACATCCTCTGTGAACCAACACCAAGCTGACAAATGCCTGAGAGGTGATAGTGAGAATGAGTGAAAGCACTGAAGCGCCCAGAGGAAAAACAATTCTGGACTGAACCCTCAAATAGCCTCATATAACAGAGCTGTCAACACCCCCAAGTTTGAAAAATGACAGGGAAGAATTCATTGTTTGTAGGGTTACAGCTAGTTATCAGAGGCTCGTGGCTAAACCAAAGGAAATTATGTACATCTGAGGGGATAAATAATTTATCAGGGAGATGTGCATTGCTGCATAAGGACCAGTACTTTAAAAGGTTTGAATGTTATGATGTAATCACAAGATGAGTCCTGAATACAGCTCTAGTCTTTTGGTAACTGAGTTTCAGCAAAATCAGACATTAGGAAACATTAGCAGCCATTCAGTAGCTTTAAATGGAAAAACTCAAAAATAGTAACTTTGGTTAGCTTCCTGTAAAGATCAAAACAAACAGCACTGTAGCATTTGATTAACTACAAAAGTGCACTTGGTAGAGTGCAGGTCTGTGCCAGTAGGCCACCCGAGCTGATCCCAGACACGTCAATTCCAGTAGACGCATTGTGCTGCTGGTCTATTTTTGACAGAGTTGCAGGGCATTGCACAGAGCAGATTGAGTATTCCTGCTAACAGGCACTGTATGTCAACTTTAGATAAGATGTAATAATGAGGATAAAAGTAATTTAATAACTAAAACACAGCCACAAACCTTTGATCCATGTCATTCATAACTGCACTTTTAACATTATTAACTCTGTAGGCTATAACAACCTGTAGGAAATAACAACTACAAAACTTTTTTTTTTAACTAAGTAGCCTACTTGTTTAGTCGAAGCACAAATATCAAGGAAAAAATGACCAAATCAACACAATCTGCAAGTCTACAAGCGGACGAACAAAACCTTGGCAGAGCCTTGACAGCCGGAACACGGCACAGCTGTGCCCGGTGGACCTGTTCCTCCTGGTTCCCTTACAGTCAAGATGGCGGTCAAAATAACAAAGACAGTTGAGTTACTCATTTCTTATTGTGCACAACTTTAGGGAATCATAACATCTCAGGTATGGAATCAATCCGCAGATGCTCCGGTTCAAAATACGACCAAACTTTTCTATGGATGTCAGTTTTTGAGCCACAACAAAGGCAGTAAAGGGGCCTGCAAGTGATTGTAAGGTTTGTTGGTTGTAGCCAAGCTGAATTTTAGAAAATGTCTGTGAAGATTCTTAGTCACCCAGGTCATGGTAATCATAAGTGCTATATTGTAGGCAACTGGACTTGCTTGAGTTTTTTTAAGACGTTTCACCTCTCATCCAAGAGGCTCCTTAAAGGACTGGTGTGGAGTTGCAGGCTTTAAACTCTGTGTGGGTGTGAACCCTTACAGAGTCATTAAGGTCACATAAGAGCTGTGAGTTTCAGAGTTGTCAAGGTAGCATGTGACTCACATAATGTACAGCCTCTTGGATGAGCGGTGAAATGTCTTCAAAAAACTCAAGCAAGTCCCTTTTCCTACAATATAGCACATAGCCGCCCCTACACAGGCTGGTTAAAGGGCCAGTGTGTAATATTTGGCATGGTTTATTGTCAAATCTGAATCTGAATCTGAATATTCTACCCATTAATATGTTTATATAAGTGTATAATCGCTATAAAATAAAATTTGTTTGGTTTTCGTAGCCTTATAATTATGCTTATATATATATATATATATATATATATATATATATATAGCAAGGGCCTTGCTTTAGAGA
>NC_065525.1:17881744-17930329 GCF_006386435.1 Epinephelus moara | reverse complement strand
AGAGTCTTTTACCCCCTGGAGTGTTACTGGAGTTTTTGGAGTGCTCAAATAAACTGGCCTTTTTCCCGAACGCTACTCTGGTCTCCTGCTCGTGAGGGATTCATTACAATATCGTAACATGGTTTAGATTTCTAAATAAATATTCACCTCGTCGCTAGATAGACCTACTCCTGAAAAACTCGTGGCTTTTTCTCCCTACGAGGCCACCGTCATTTACCCGACGGGAGGGGTGAGCGAGTGAGCCCTGCAATCTAGAATTTGACCACTGATGTCAACGGTTTTCAACCCATTTTACACACTGGCCCTTTAAGAGGAGTAAGGAGTCAGCAGTCAATGACGGTATAAAACAGTCGATAAAGCAGTGTTGTTAATCTCCACACAAAATATTAGGCTGATTGGTCCAGTAGTATTTGAGATTAGCTATGGAAAGACAGATACACACACTTACACAACGCACAATACATGATCCTCTCCAGGTTTACGCCAGGGGGAGATAATGTCATCACACTGTGTCTGTGTCTGAACACCTTTTTCCAACCTTTTTCTGTGCTTGAGTTGCTCAAAATCCGAGCTTTAGTTGTAGCTTGAGTGAGACGACTGTGTGACAAAACCAGACCTCGTGTGTCTTTCTGACTTGTGTGAGAACTATGACTTTATTGTTACTGTCTGTTTGTCATTCCTGTATAGCAAATCTCACTGCCTCAGTCTGTCTCTTAACCTTCCTCCTCTACAACAGCTCAAGTTGTCACAGGTGCCTCAGAAAAAACAGACCCACCATTATCTAAAAGCTCTCACTTCATATTTTGCAGCTTGCTTATTTAGTAACAGAGCGGAATCCACCAATAACAGCTCTATTATCCCTCCATTTCCCATTTAGACTGTCAGCCTGTAGCAGTTCTTTGCTTCACTGGAAAGACTCTTGGGACCAGGTTGGCAGCGGTGTCCTTGATTAAGGACAAAAACGTAATTAAACTGTTTTGGTAACACCAATGACAACACACAGAAAAGTGGCAGAAAACAAACGCCGTGCAAGCTCACACATCCTGGGGTAGGGTGCTCAGGCTGATGTACCAAATGTGTCATGGGAGATCCATTTTCACTTGGCTGGCTGCAGATCCAATCAGCAGGAGAGAACTCCCTCAACCAAATGTCAGAGCTGAGGCCACTGAGTCACCACCTGGATTCATCACTCGCCTCGCTCATCTACAATCCTTTTCAATCCGTGAAAACATTGGGAATGCTACATCAATGTAATGGGCACCTGGAAAAATGAGTCATGCGTCACTGATCTCCGCGGTCAAATCTAAATGTCAAATTGAGCAATTACGCTATGACGCTAATCCCTATGTTTGGGTCCATTTACAGATTACATAAAGCCTAATACCCGGCTAGTGCACACAGCAGTGTATCATCATGGCCAAATCTGTGTGGTGCAGTCGAGTGTGTTGAGTCTCGCTGATCAGCCATGTGTTTATTTACTAGTCAGTCCGTGCTCTCTGCTCCTCATCATTCTCAGGCAAGTCTCCCAGAGCCAGCGCCAGCTCCTTCCCATCTCCCATAAACTATCGGCAAGGCCAGAGCGATGTAAGGCGGCCATATTTACAGCCCTGAAAGCAATTGGAGGTTAACAATGAGGCCCGGCTGCTGCGGTTTATGAGCTGCTGTAAAATTGCCACTATGATTAAAATCTCCGTCAGGTGAAAGACAATGGTGCAGCCCTTTCTCTCAAGCCTCCGGTGAAATATCTCCTCACACTCATCCTTCCTTGCTCTCCTCTCCTCTCATCTCCATGAGCTCATTTGCAGGTTTTTTTCTTTGCTAACTGGCCTATTACAGCCCAAAGTCTTATGTTTGGGGTGGGGCTGAGCAATATACTGATATAATATCATAACATTATAGGAGATTTGATATCTTCTTAGATTTTGGACATCATAATATCCTAAGTGTTGTCTTTTCCTGGTTTTAAAGGCTGCATTACAGTAAAGTGATGTCATTATCCGAACTTACCACACTGTTTTGGCTGCTCTATTATTTGCCTTTGATTATTATTCATTAAAACTTTCATTTGTGAAAGTCAGCCCTACAATAATGTCACATTTTCAAATGTTGTGATATTTGATTCACTCCATATAACCCAGCCCTAGTGTGGGAAAGTGCACTGAGAGTTGCTGGTACCAATCATAGACTGTATAGAAGAATGGACGTAGCTACCATGACGTCACCCATTGGTTTGTGAACTCCCTCTAGTTCAGCAATTTGGCCATCACCATCTTGTTTTTTGGGGCTAGAAGTGATCATATTTGGGTAAGAGGTTAGAGCTGTGGAGGAGTGAGGGGAGAATCTGACTCATAGACTGTGATGACACCTCAAAGACAGCTTGTTACTCAAGCAGCCTCACCCTTAAATATGTGTAACTTTAAGCCTTAACAAAATGTAAACGGGTCAGTTATATAAAAAGTCACGCCCCTTGCAGTTGTCATGAATGTTGAAAAAGTCATAGAGACCAAAACCTTTTTTTGTACCAAGCTGTAATCATGTTTATTTCAGCTGTAAAGTTGGGAATTTTAACATGTGGGTGTATGGGGATTGACTGGCTTCTGGAGCCAGCCTCAAGTGGCCATTCAGGGAACTGCAGTTTTAGGCACGAGTGGCTATGGCTTTATTTTTAAGCCATGGATGTTGCAACTTGGTACCAGTGCATGATAGATTTATTGATCTGAAAGTGACAATGAACAAAAATGTTCCTGTAGTCTACAAAATGTATTTTGATAATATTTTAAGGCTTTATGATCCACCCCTACATGGCTTGGATTTGGCGGTCAAGCTTCAGTTTTTTCATCCCCAATTTTCTTAGTGTCTCTATGTGAATAACCATCAATGATTGACAAGCAAAATACCTTTAAACACACGCGTGTCTTCATTTATCTTTCAATCAATATTAATGATTCCCAGTTTCATCAAATCTGCTCGTCTCTTCTGTCTCGTTGTCCTCTGACCTTTACGTCCACTACGAAGCCCCAACCCTCCTCCTTTACCTTCATCATTCATCCCTCTCATCAGGTACGTGAGATGAAGGGGTGGACCCCCAAAAGCAATCTGCCACTGACAGGAAGAGCAGAATTCACACCTCATCCATTTTAACTACACACACACGAACGTACAATCACACACACACACACACACACACATGCCCACATACATGGTAATATGTATGCACCAAATGGAATAAGGACAAACACACCTGGCTTTATATAATCTTAGAAAGACTGTCAAACAAAGTGGTAACCACCTGGAGGCTCCCCTGGAGGTGGCACACGCACACACAGACTTTGTGACAGTGTAAATCTATTGCATGTTTCATCTTAAAAAGCAGGTGGCCAGAGAGATATTCCATGTCTTTCAAGAAAAAAAATAAATAAATAAAACACCCCGAGTCGGTTCGTGTAATTGCCAACCCTGACACTCTGTCAACTATTTAAGCTGCAATTTTAGTGACTTGCAGGCAAAGAAAGAAAAAGGCAGAGGCAAACATGTGTGGCTCAGTCGCAGCCTTTCACAGAGACAGAGAGAAACGCAATTACTTCCTCTAAAGACGATCCTGCTCCTCAACTTCTTACCTCTCTTTACTTCTGATTTTTTCTTGTTTCCTTCCATCACCTCGTCCTCCCTTTTCGTCTGTCTTCGCCTTTACCCTCTCCTGTTTTTCTCTACTTCCCTCTAATTTGCTCAGATTAACACTCCCTGTGTTTTCTCACTGCGGCCACCACTCCATCTGACAACAAACAAGAGGGGTGAAAGACACTTTACAAGGTTTTTTTTTCCCTTCAGAAACCAGCACCCACCTCCTTACCTTTACTCACACCAAGGATGCCACTTAGCTCTTTCTATCACTTGCACCTTTAGCGAGGCGGCAGAAGGCAGAAAGTGTCTTTGTATCTCCCTGCTGGAAGCCCCTGATGAGTGTTTGTGCCGCCCAACTGCAGTAAGGTCATTCCACTTCCTTTTAGACTGTCTATTAATCTTGAGTGCACATAGCCTTGGGGGCTTTTCTGTTTGTTTTTCATCCATGCAAATTTGGTTTCATTGTCTGAAATTTCTGAAATGGCAGCTTTAGAGAGCTATTAGTGTAGTACAAAACATTAGAGGAGCTTAACAGAGAAGGCAAACAAGGGAGAAGGGCCTCTGTCCCCCTGACCCATATTACAGCACATTAAACACACTAAATCATCCCTGTCTGTCTCTCTGTTTCTGACATTCACTCTCTTAGACACACACACACACACACACACACACACACACACACACACACTCACATACGTCTGGTGTTGAACTAACTTTGGCTATCAGGCCTGGAAACACGGACCGCAGCTTTGGCCTTTGGCACTGACATTTTCTAAGTGAAGGAGAGCTCTCACTGGAGCGGCGTCACATTGACAGGAGGTGTCAATTATGTTGCTTTGGATTTCCTCAAGATGTTGGTGCTGAACGAGCAGCAAAGTCTAGAGAGAGATGTGAAGCATGGTATGATTCGCACACACGTATAGGAGCACACACACACGCACTCAGAGGTCAAGCATTGCTGGAACAAAGAGCTGGTAAATGGGCATGTAAATTATAGATGAAGAGAGATGCGGTTATAGAGCTGAAGAGAAAAGTCTTAAGGGTGAGCTGTGTTGACATACACACACACACACACACACACCTTTGAAGGATAGGACACAGTGCTTGTTACAAATAAAGCAGTGTTATAGATAACCATAAATGGGACTCCGTCTTATATTCTACAGATCATAAATCCAACTAAGCACCTCCTGCAGCAGGCCAATTCTATCTCCTATATTGTAATTGTGATGATTTAGAGCGTGTTTACCGTCCGAGTATGAACACAGTTCATCTAAGTGATCATTATTTGAAGCAAACCAAATCTATCACCCGTCGTTTAGGGAACAAATGACAAAGTGATGCTATTAAAATTCATAAAGAGCATGCCATAAACTTTCTGACATGTTTTAGTGACTTCAGCAGAATGCTTACAGTGCAGCTGAAATATCTGAGCTTCGGCGCACAAGACTGACTCATCCTGAGAGCCGCTTTTCATTTGACTGTTACAGAAGAGAAGCCCTAACGCTATCAGGCAGGTTTAGAGTTTAGAGGAGGGCCGTTCAGAAGAAAAAAAAAAAGCCTGCCGGCTCCCCTTCATGACTCTTATCTCTTCAAGCACATTTCCTAAAGCCGTCACTTAAATCGATTTTGAAGACGACTGCATTTTATGGAATAAGATATATCGTCTCCTTCTCTCCGATGGTCCCCTCGGCTAGTCAACAGAAATACAGCGATATTGTAACAATTTGGGGTTTTAACTTTAAATGTGCTCGGGTCTTAAACTCCTGCAGCCACAGCGTGTGAGGCCAAGAACATACTGTACATTTTGCACGGTGTATTAGAGTGACGTTATGCCGCGCATGCAGGTCAGAAATCACTGTGACCACTATGGTATGATACAGGGACACGTGTCTGACAGAAAGACGCATACTATGCAACTTTAAATAGATATTTAAAATCAGCTCCAAATAATGTGCTATGTATTGATAGAAGCAAGATGAAGACCAAGATAGAAACACTTATCATCTCGTAGAATACACTACACTCTAACTGCTTCCATATACAGCAGCTTTTCAGGGACTTCCCTTCTTGCCAGTGTAATGATCCTCTCTAGCAAGCAGAGAGGAAAAAACTTCTCATTATACAAATACCAATAACAACATCTGATACATTGCATTAATTTATACCATGGTCTGGGTGAATACTTGATTCTGATTGGCTGCAGGGTGTCCATTAAAAACTGATAATGGGCACCTACTTAGTAGTTCTGGTGAAACTGTCTGTTCATTGTTAATAATGCACTTGCTACATAATAGTACCAGTATCTCTAATCTGCTTACAATTAATTTACAACACTGAGAGTAGACCTTCAGTGTCTCATCCTCTGAACACCACAGAAGGGAGACTGCAACACATCCTGCAGGTAATACCCTGCTCCTCTGAACTTAAGCAATCATCTAACATGCTGCCCACTACTCAACTCGCCACTTAGGGCTTGCGGCTGACAGTTACATTACACATGGCGTATTGTTTGTTCGCGAAAATCTTGATTTCGATTTGGGGACAACAACATGGCTGGATAGCTAGCCAGTCTTGTTGTTAAACATACTGTCAAATTACTGACTGTCAACAGCATGCAGTGTTATTGACTTTGAATCTTGGTAGCATAACGTTAGCTTTCTGGCTAATAGCTGAGCCAAAGGGTCCAATAAGCTGGGTTGACTACAAATATCTCCTGTTGCTAGGTTGTATCTAAGGTTTGTCCTTTGTACTGGAGTGGCAAATAACGTTTCCATTGCATTAGAACCTTCCGGGGCAGCAATGATTGGTCCAGGTATCAGGTAAACCCTCAGGTGTTATCAAGGAAACCATGTTAGGGACCGTACACATGCTGGAAAACACCTCGAAAATGTGAGGTCAAGCGCTGGGTGCTACTCTTGTGCCTTTTTGGTCCAGCTTTCAAGAGTGTGGCGGGAGGTTGTGTCTGAGGCTGCTAAGCAACCTTAAGAAGCATCATATCATAGCCTATTTACCTGAAATCCTGAGTGCAGAGCTGATCTTCTTTCAGCCGTGTAAGCCTATCATCCATGGGACAGATGTAAAACTCTGGGTAGCCCTGCACTAAAATGATCAACTTCTTCTCTATTTTTATCACAGACTGATTTTTACGGAAGAAGGGAAAGGTATCCATCGGCTGTGATTGGTTGGTCCTTGTCACACGATGTGCAGTGCGCACTGCTGCGTTTCAAAAGTTAAACTCGGTTTATCTCAGGGCACAGCTGTCATGGCCTGAAAAATGGGCACCTGGAAACGCATGAATACATGACCGTGCTGCTGTTTAAGCATGCCTGCTGCACATCTATATTGAAAACAATGAATGTGAAGACGCAAAAATGCTGCCTCTTATGGCTTGTAAAAAAAATCAGATTTTGACCACAAAAAGCAAAAAATACGAATGAAAATTCTTTTTATTTCTTTGGTAAGTGACCACGGTATGAGGAGGATAATGCACTTCGAGGTGTCCAGTAACACTTTTTAATGGCCTTTGAGGAGGCAACCGTCCTCCGCTGTGTGTCGGACAGTTCACGCCTCCATGTCGGCCATTAAATAGTGATAATGGACCCCTCATTGGGCCTTATCGCTTACATCTATCTGGCTACATCCTTTGCTCTACAGTGAGTTTGGCCTCTTTCATATCAAATGTTCAACATAGCCACATGTGTGGTGAACATTTAATTACTGCAGATTGTCTGCCTTGACGGCCAGATTATTTGGCACCTCAGGTACTTTTGAAGATACCTGAGCCTCAGGCAAAAAAACACTTCAAGGTAGACAGCCTGTCAACATGAGTGGCAAGTGCTGGCCTGGAAACCTGGTTGGCTGAGGGTGAGGGAAGAGGGACTAATAATAAATTGCCTGCCTCAAGGCCATGAATGAGCATCGAAACCTTGAGAGTATTAAAAGAGTCATTTTCTTTACTAAAGAAGACAGAAAACAACCAGGTACAACCGGAGTGAATAAAAAAGAGATAAAGAACAAGAGTACAGTATGTTTTTGACTGCTCAGTGCATGAGTTTAACAACTACTCACCCCACTTCTACATAAACAACGCAGGTGCATTATTTGTCTATACCTGAGACTGTTTAGGTGAAAGTGAGTTAAATAGTTACACTTTAGCTTAAATGAATGTGTTTGGGATGTATTGAGCATACAGCTGGATAAATGAGACTTGGATTATACGGCACAAGTTGTGTGAGAGTTTGTAAACGGATGTTTTGTTATAGCTTTGCTGTTGTTAGATTCCCAATGGCTACAATTCATCTTTCTGGAACTTTCTCCATTTTTGGATTCTTCATTCACTGCAGAAGCATGCAAGAAAAACACTTTTCTTCATGAATTTATCTTTACAAATGGTGAGTAATTGTTATACGAATTGTGATTTTGGGGGGTGAAGCACTGCTTTAAGTCTGGTCACACCCAGAGGTCTTATTTTCAGTGGTTTTCAATCTCGTTTTGGTGTCAAAGTCCATCCTGTTGAGACCAGGCAACCAAAAACAAGCAGCGGTGTATGAAATCAACATTCCCTGACTACAGCCGGCACTTAACCCCGATAATATAAGATATTTCTCTTTGTAATTCACTTTAGTAGAGAACATTACAAACATTTGCACTGGGCTATCAGAGTAATGGCAGCAGGTTATCACCATTCATGTTATGCAAAGTTTTTGGAGGAATTTTGATAATAATCCTCATTTGGACTGCTTGTCGGAAACAACGGGGGCTTGCTGTCTCAACACACGGAGCCAATGTGCTCTGCAGGTTCTGCAATACTTGGAAACTATCTGCAGGTCCAAAATTGCTGTACTTAACCCTAAAATCCACCCACTGTCAGGGGAAATAGCAGTTTAAGTGTCAGATTGTCTCAGCGGTTTACTGCTGCATGTACCAAGTGCTAATGATCTCTGGCTGTGGTCCAAATTCTGTCTCATGTCCTGCAGTTGGTTATCACTTTGTCTAATTTCACAACTCTCTGTATGAAACCGATCAGACAAATAAATGCTCAAGGAGGTGGGTAGATTGCGTGATGTATTCAGAAAATATTTTGAGCTGTGGCCTCCCAGAGCTTGAAACATTATTGAAATTCAGTGCAGTGGGTGGGGTCACGAGGCTGAACTGTAGATGGGTTTTAATGAGCAAAAAGAAAAGTTTCAAAACAATACAGTCTGATTAGAGATTCTGTAATGTTTCTGCACCTATATTAGCCGATATCATCAACACTTTAACATGGATCTAGTTTATGTTGCATCGTCCCTTATCTTGTTCCAATTATGGAGAGATGGGACTGTTTTTTTTTTGGGGTGCCAGCAGACGGGAGCACTAATCAGTGGGTGCACAGAGAACAGAGCCCTGTGTTTTTGATGATAATTAAGATCCAGACTGCAACTGTTTGAGCCCTGATGAGCTCCTCCACACACACACACATGAGAGATAAACCTTGTTGCTGCTTACTCAGAAGGATGTGGGTGTGTAGGGTGTGTGTGTTTAGGTTGTGACATCGTATTAATATTCAGTCCAGAGTGGTGAGACAGAACAGAAGACAGACAGCAACGATGAAAGACTCACTGCAGCCTCGTCCTCCCTGCTGTCGCTGGTGTCCTCACTCTTGTGGTGGCCGGCTGAGGAGCGAGCGTCCCTCTTGCGGCTGGCGTCTGTCCCCTCCGTCTGTCTATCTCCATCTGGGCCAAGGTGAAAACATGGACACCGCTTAGAAAGCCACCAAGCACCATTATCATCATCGCTATTGTCATCATCATCCTCATTGTCATCATCCTCATCTCCATTTTCATCATCGTCGTTAATAGTATCATTGTCGCTCTCATCTCTATCATCTCTATAGCGTAATTACGATTATGAATATCTTCATTACCATCATCATAGTGGTCAACAATAATTTCAAGCTATCACTCATTTTTCCTCCTACTGAGCCTCTCTAGTGTAATCAAACCCAGATAAAAGTTTCCAGAGGAAAAAGGAGATTAAGTGAAAAAAAATGTAATTGGAAAAGCGAAAAGAGACAAGAGAGAAGAATAAAAACCAGTCCGGAGGGGAAATGTGAAGAGGAGGGAGTGAAAATGGAGAAAAGAAGGCAGAGATCGAGAAATGGAGAGACATAAAGAATAGCTTTTCTCACTGCGAAGTGGAGCTGTTAGGATGCTGTCATGCCCCAGATGGATTATGGGAGTTTTGCTGCACAATGATGACAGTTGCCTTGGCCGGGAGAGAACAACCGGAATTTAAATCCACTCATTACGAGTGCGTGCGTGTGCACGTGTGAGGTGTTTTCGTGTGTGTGTGTGTCCGTCACAGAGCATATGGTCAATATTCCATCTCTCCCGTGCTGCCAGCAAATACACACGCGCATACATACACATAGACACGCTGTCATGGCTGATCAAACCGGAGCACAATTCAATACAGAGCAGTAACAGGATATTCAGCACTTTATGAGAGCCTGGTTATTTGGAGTTACAAGGAGCAAATGGATACTCATAAGGTTTCCTATAAGGGTTTCTACCTCTACGAGGAGTTCATATAAAAAGAGAATCCATACTCTATTCACTCCAATTTCTTTTTATTTCTATTGCACAGCATTCGATCCCATTTGGCTGACATGGCTCACGAATGCACAACATTGCTGCAGCTCGGATTGGCTGCCATAAAAAGTGGCGCCTGTGCCATTGACTCCCCTATAAAAAGCAAAAAGGGATGGGGCTGGGGTCTTTGTGGTGTCCCAAATGCATTATAGTGAAAGTGGTTCATTACTGTCTGCTGAGCAGGGGGTGGCTGTAGTGTACGCACATGCATACAGCCACATACGCACACACACACACACACACACACACACACACACGGGGACGGATTGTGATTAAAAGACAGAATGGGGAGAACGGGTGGCTATAAAGCATAATGAGAGCTAATGGTTTTCCAATATGTCCCCTTAACAATGAGTCTGAGTGGGCTGAATTAGATGGGGGGTGGGGGGTGTCTGTGTGTGGCAGGGTTGGGCTGCGGCAAGATTGATGTGGTCAAGGAGAAGAGGAAAGACAGACAGGTTCCTGCTCACTCACAGAGAGGAAACAGCAGAAAAACACACAATATAAAAATAAAAATGTAGCCACAGTGAAGTTTTTCCTGCGGTACAACTTGCTCTGCATCCCGCAAAAGTCTCAAGCAAACATAATCTGAGATGATCATTTGTTTTCCTCATTTGTTTGGATATCATCTTGCCTGTCTCCTTGCATTCCCTTTGCAATTGCACTGATTGCAAAACAACTGTAATAAAAATCTGCTTTGATCTGAAAAAAAATCATCTCCTTTTGCTGAATAAATCAAACGGAAAAGAGAAAATTGCCATTTTCACAATGCATTCCCCTCCGAAGGGTACTTCGCATCCTTCTCTCTGATTTCGTAAGGGCATATTGTATGTTTTCTGACTCTTGTCTCACTCAGGACGAAGTGCACTGGAAAGGTCACCCTGACTCAAAGAAAAGAAGGAACAAAAAAGCATAATACCAAGCTATGGAAGTCGAGAAAGCTTTCAGTGAATGCCATTCCCTTGTCAAACAAGGCCACTTGAACCAGAGGAACCGTGCTGTGAAGACCGTCAGTCCGCAGCCTCAACTCCACATGGACAGTCTAAGTACGTCCTCCGGGGTCGATCAAAGCACCACCAGATCAAAGAGCAAACACCAAAGAGTAGCCGTGCTGAACTTCGTCTCACTTCAAGCCTGACTTTCCTGCCATTGTTGAGCCAAAAATAGCAGGACACTTCAACTTCCAAGTTTTGATCTTACTTTGTGACTTAAATCTCTCATGTAGTTTTCAGTAGCGGCGCATGTGTCTGAATTTTCGGGATGCTGTCGTACATAAATTTCATGAACACTACATCCACCTACATGCCAAACACAACAAAGATCTGATCAAATGACATGATACTGCAATAATAATATAAAAAATCATCTGAAATCAACTAACTGATGAATAAGTAGCAAATCCATTACTTTAGGCATTTAACTTTCGCTTCATTTTGCTGGCTATTTCTGTTCTTCCTCTGAGTAAACACTGCATGAGTCACTGCGTGAGTCAACTGGCAGCACATCTACCCTTAACCGTTTATCTGAGGCTATTATGAGCAGGCAGTGCTCCAGGGAGCCAGGTGAGGCTCCCCTTTGCCTCGCCTCATTTATGTAAGTGATCACCTTAAATATGAATGAGCACACAGAACACAGAAACCTCATATCAGTCCTACTTGGAAATGAACCTCCAAATAGAGACAGCAAACTGTGAACCCTCTGGTGGAAACAGCCCACTGTCCAAGATAACATCATTAAAATACATCACAATTATAAATAATAGGCGTATTCTTGTACCATGCTTTAATGACGTCCACCTTTACACACTCGATAAGGTGATTGGAGTGCATTGTATTTCATATGCAAGAGGAGTATTCAAGCAGTAGATGGTGAAACTGACAGCCAAATCCATCTGTGCTTTCTTTAACGCCCTCAATAAATAGAGAAAGATTAGCAGCATTACAGTTTGATGGGAAGAAACTACCTATGGAAACATCAGCCAGATGACACAAAGCAGTCAGCGCAACATTTGGAGGCAAACTTCGACAAAGAATTCACTTTCAAATCATTGCTCCTCTTCTTCAATTCCCTCAAGCATTGTCTTTTGAAGTCTGAGGAGAATAATGTTTGAACTTCCCTTTTGCTGAGAAAATTCTTTAGCACTAAAGGTACAAAATGCATCTCCGCACCCTATGCAGAGCCGTCGGTAAACGGTCCTATGGAGAGAAGTGTAACGTGGAAACATTATATCATTATATTTGCATTTGAGTCATGAGTGCTCCATGCGCACAGTCCCTTTATATGGATAAATGTTTGAAAAATGGAAAAAATGAACAGTCACTGCTAATTTATTCCTCTAATAAATTCTTAAACAATCCCAAAAGGAGAAGATAATGAGAACTGCAAAGTACTTGTGCTTTGTATGTTTGTGTGTGTGTGTGTGTGTGTGTGTGTGTGTGTGTGTGTGTGTGTGTGTGTGTGTGTGTGTGTGTGTGTGTGTGCGCGCGCGCAAATGTTCAAATATTCTTCCCCAACATTTTTCTTAGCCCTCCTTAACACTATTAAAAGAGAAGTATATGTATGTGTTTGAGTGTCTAAGTGTGTGTGTCCTGACTAAATGTATGTACGCATGTGTGGACACATGATCTGGTGTACCATGTCGGATATAAAAATGTGTTACTGCAATTTAAATGAGTCATAAATAATGTCCCCTGCTGGCAGGAAGCAGAGTTGTGATGAATCAATCAAATGGCACTGCGGTGGTGAATCAACCAAACAAACTAGGGCCCTGCACAGGACTGTTTTCTAATCCCGCTCTTGCCTGCTCTTACTGGATTTCTGACCATCACCGCCCGCTCCTGCAATGTGTGTTATCTATTCTTGCCCATTCCTGCAGGGTGTGTGACAGCTCCTGCCTGCACCTACAAACATTCTGACCGTACACATAGATGGCGTCTTCTCGCATCCTGCAAGGAAAACGCATTAATTTAATGTTCACTTGTTGCCGTCTTCATCCTTTATGTTTAATAATCTCTGGGACCCACACATTATCCTTTATGTTTAATAATCTCTGGGACCCACACATTTTTCTGACCGTACGCTTTCACCGGCGGCAAAGATAAAACCGCCCAGTCCTGTGAGATTTGTGGTGGGTCTCATTGGACCTTTGGGATCCCAATCCCACTGCAGTCCTCTTATACAAACCATGAGGTTGGTCCTTGTATCCTTTCCTGGGACTGCTGTTCTCCAAGCACACCAGCATGATTTTCTATCATTTACTCACCAACACAAAGTTAAAAAGGCCTGAAAGAACACACACAAACACACACATAGATCATGATGCACTGTACAACAGCCAGGAGGCAAGGTAGGTCTGACGCCCTTGGCGAGCTACAGCGAGTCAGGAGTCAGTCCCAGTCCCTGGACTGTGACGGGACTTCCTCAAGCCTCCACGGAGGCTCTAATGAAGTAATGAAGAGCAGACTGGCAGGTTAATGGAAGCCAATCGACTACGAGCGCCGCCACCCGCAGGAGACCAAGCAGAATACTAATCATTCAGGAGCCTCCTCTCTTATGTTCTGCCTAATCTGTTCATGTCTCCCGGTCCTAAAACTACTGCACTATTTACCGTGCAGATAAGATGGCGGAGAGCAACTTCTATAACCTCCAGACAACAGAGGTAGAGGCCGTTTTTTAGAGTGTTAAGTCTGTGATAGGGTATATTAAAAAGCACAATAAACAGGAGTCTTATCCAAGGTTGATGTGGGTGTAATCTCTAGATAGAGACAAGGATCGGGGGGAACTTTCTGCAGCTTCCTCTACTTTTTAGAAATGAGTAATAACTTCACCTTGTCTGGCTGCCCTTTTAAAACTAATGATATTCTAAACTCTATAGCTTTCAGCGAGCTGTAGCTGTCAGAGCTCTCATCTCCGTTGTGCGAGTGCCAGCTGATATATCTATATGTGTGTGTGTGCTTCAGTGCGTATACACATACAATATATGCATGTGTGTGCGCATTGTATCTCTGTGTCTCGTTTTATCTTTGAACATGACTGACAACAAGCACTGGGTTTCAGTGCAACGCGGTGCTCCACTGTATGTTAAGTGATAGACAGAATGGTGATACAGCGGAATGCTAATCCCAGAATCAAAGAAGTGAGCGCAGCAGGAGCTACAAGAGCGGTGACGAAGGGCAGTTAGGATAGAAAAGATGAGAAAATTGAATATTATAGAAGAGATAAATACATATGAAGTGGTTAAATAGGAGGGCTTTCGTTTGAACCTATGTGACAGAGTCCAGTCATAACAAATTAGATGATAATAATATGTTTCGGAGCCCTCAGGATCTGTTCCACATTACAGCCCTCTGGCAAACGGGGACATAAAAGCATAGAGTCAAACGCAGCCACTCACAGCGGTTACGGAACAACGCCAACGGTCATTATAACAATTCATTTGCCGGTGTTATCTCAAAAGTGGTTTCTACGTGGTCTCCTTTGAAAAGGCGCAGCCGTGCAGGCTCAGTCCTCGTCAATAATAACGAACTAGCAAAAAAACACAGCAGGAGAAAATTGCGTCATGGTTACAGGTACAAAATTAAAATGTTCGAAAGAGTAGAAAAATCTATTCATTCTCATGGATAACGCTCAAAGTACAAATTTATAGGGCTGCAAGAACTGAATATTTTCATCATTGATTATGATTATGTTTTGAGTCTTTAAAATGTTTCACTATTTCACTGTATTTAGTGTCTATAACAAGTTCGCAGAGGCCAACGTGATGCTTGTTTGGTCCAACTGACCTCCCAAAATGAAAACATAGGCTATTAAATCATATATAACAGAGTAAAGCAGAAAATTCTCACATTTTAGAGGCTTGAGAAATGAAATCTTGATTAATTATTTTAAAAAAAAGCTTGAAACATATCTTGGTTGCTTTCTAAGCACATTATTCATGTTAGAAAGCATGCGAAAAAGGCTGTGTGGGTTAGACCGTTACGTTGACTGTTTATCCCTGCTTTTTGTGTCCAGGATTTTTTGGGCGGGCCTGAAATCATGGCTCAGTGATGCATTAGAGCCATCCTTGAAATAACACCTCCCTCATTATACAAAAACTAAAGCTACATGCAACAAGCTCTCTTTGCTCTTTCAATAAACAATTCTCTTAAATGCCACCATAATAAAAACACAAGCAATATAATGGCCACAAACATACCTTTCAGTTTTTTAGCACGAATCGGCTAAAAGATGCTAATGCTAATGTTAGCTGCTAATGCTAATGTTAGCTGCTAGCTGCTAAAGAAGACGTTGTCACTGCGAAGTGGCTCATTCTTCAGCTCAGGGAGTGGTTCTGCTTTGTGCTGCTGGGTTAGCTGCTGAATGCGAGTCTGCCACTGTGCGACAATTCATTCTTTGGCTTGAGAGTGTGTGTGTGCTTTGTGCTACTTCCTTAGCTGCTAACAAGAGTTTGTCGCTTCGCAGGGGCTTGTTCTTCTGCACGCCCCAACATCTCAGAGCAGGAAACCTATTTTTATATTCTTTTTTAATCATTCAAATTCATTTTTCTGTGGTGTGACGAACTTAAAACACATTTATTTTTGTTTTGCCCTGATTTTTTGGTGAGTGATTGACTGTAAATATTATTGTAGATTATTGTTCTTGTCAACTGGCTAATTGAATAATAATTTCAGAACTGCATTCTTATTTGAAATATTGTCATATTGGCAAATGATCTAATATTTGACAAAAACAAACAAACAAGCAACTAAAGCAGTAGTAATGTATTCAAAAGGTTCTGGAAACGCTTTAATCCATGCTGACACAACAGCATGTTGCACTTGCAGCTGATTTTTTGGCAACTGTTTCAAACTAACCTGTCATTCAATCTCATCTCAAAGATGTTTAATTGGAATGAGTCCAAGAAACTGGCAGGTGAGTGGAGCTCGCTGAGGCCATTGTCATGTCTGTAAGTATTTTAAAAATTATAAAGAAGGTAGTTGTGACACTATTCATGTTGGAGGTAGCCCTGTGAGAAAGGATTGCTGGTCAGCAACAATGCTTCAGTAGACTCTGGCATTCAAATGAAGGGTATCTGGTATCATGGGGCCTAATTTGTGCAAGAAAATACTCCCACACAGCTCCCACTAGCCTGTTTCTTTGACACGAGGCAGGGCCGATGGATGACTTCATACTGTTTACTTCAAATTTTCACCCAGCTGCCAGCATGCCACACTGAAAATCTAAATCAAGCATAGGTGAAGTATTTCCACTGTTTGGGCATTACAGTGTGTTGGTCATGTGACTGCTGTTGCTTCTGGCTGATCTTTTTTTTTCTTAGCTGACAAAAGTGTGACCTAGCATGGTCTTTTGCTGTTGCTGCCTTGAGGTTTGATGAACTTAATTCACACATGCCCTCCCACCAAGCACTGTTGTACTGAGCCGTTCCATACTTGTGGCCCTCCTGTGAGCCACTTGCCCCTGACCTTCCTCACTGCCAAGGTGTTTCAGCCTGCTGAAGTGCAGCCGACCGCATGTTTTCTTTTTCTTTGTCACACTTAAATCCCAGGAGGCCAGCTGTGATAGTGGAACAGCAACCTCTGGCACTGCAATAATAATACCTCAATCAAAGTTGCTTAGCTTACAGTATACAGTTGTTCTAATGTGTGGTTTAACAGCAAATGAACCTCTTGACCTTGTCGTGTCATACTGATTAGCTTTTTGGAGGAGTTAGCTGTTTGCATCAGTGAGCAAGTTTACCCAGTAAACTGGGTGATTGGGAATAATGAATAGGAACTGAAAATTGGGAGAATCGATAAGTGAGAATCAAACGTAGACGCATGAAAGAAAGGTTAGGAAAGAAGGGAGACAAAAGAGTCATAAGGAGAGTAGACAAGTGCACAGCAACAGCATGCAGTGTGTAAATTATTGACAAGGTTGATCTCCTCTACTCAGCGAGTACACTGTGACTCCATCTCAGTACGTAGCCTGTACTTCCCTTGAGCTAGCACCAACAACACGAGAGAAAGTTAAACACACCCCTCGCCTCCTCTCCCTCCATCAGGGGGAACAAGATTAAAATTGCATGGGACAACGAAACAAGAGGCTTTTCAGAACACAAGAGTGGGATGGAGATGGGGGAGATTAAGCGAGAGGGGGACAGGGTGCAAGGGTTTAGAATGCAAGAGGGTACGGGGGAGGAGATTAAACTGGAAGTCAAGGGGGAGACTGGAACGCTGATGGAGACTGTAAGAGGAAGTCGAGTGGGATGCAAGGACAAGAGTCTGTGAGAGAGAAGTGAAGAAGAGGGTGTAACCTACTATTTGCCGGTCGCTCGCATGTTCACTCATTCAACCACTCATTACTCAGTCAGCCATTAACTGATTGATTTAGTCACTCAATCCCTCTCTAACCCTATCTCCCTCGCTCTGCAATGCATTTCCGATACACTAGTATCTTTAACAAGCGCGGAGCTTATAAAGTTTTACAAGGCTCATGGCTTTTTGCTCTGCAATCAGGGAGGGCATCATAAGACATGGTTGACTTAAGGCAATGGAGGATGGCAAAGTGATGGGCCAGTATAGTTTCTTAATGACACTTTCCGATGCAACAGCCAAGCGTTTGTGCACACACATGCGCAGGGTGGCGTGGCAGGGGGCAGCACAAGTGCAGCAGGCTTCACTGGGGCTGCGCTGGCCAAATGGAGCTCGCTAATTATAGCAAATAAACTGCACTGATCTGTGCCATTAGCCAGTCAGTAATGAAGCAGAGTGGAGGGCTGCTGTGAAACTGATGAATAGGCCTGGCTCTGAGTACTGCACTCCCTGGCCTTTAGTTCAGCTCGAACAACACAGCCTTGTGAGGAAAATGAGAGTGCATTAAGACAAGAGGCATAACAAGACTTTGGAGATGAGATAAATAGAGACAAAGGGACTGTGACAGAGAGGGGCAAGGGAAGACAGAGGAGGGAGGGAACTTAATGGGAGAAAAGAGCATGTAGTAGGAGAGAAAGTGTGCTTGTAGGCCTGTGGGTGTGTAGGGCAGAGAGGAAGAGGGATTGCAGAGATGCTTAATGTGCTGTAATATGGGTCAGGGGCAAAAAGGTCCCACTCTCTTCCTCTCCTCTACCCTTTCCTCTAAGCTCCGGTAATGTTTTGCACTCCGCTAATAGCTCACTAAAGCCGCCACTTAGGAAAATTCAAATAACAAAAAAACAAAATGCTTTGGATGGAGACAAACATAAAATCAGAGCCCTGAGGCCCAGTGCACTCAAAGATTAATAGACAGCCTGAGAGAAAATGGAATGACCTTATTGCAGACACACTCACAAGCACACACACACACACATACACACTAACACTTCGAGGGTATTGTTTTCAACCATATCTAATGAATAGAATCAATTAAACATTTGCATTGCAGAGTAGACCAGTTTGGAAATTTACGACACTTGGGATCAGAGTGAGGTGTGCGGCATTCAGAGTGAAAGGCAGGGTGCTCATGTTCATAACATCTGCAGTGGTATGTGTACAAATATAAAAGAAAATCTTTGGCCTTCCATTTATGCATATTTATCCCTACTTAGCATCGTGTGTAAATGCGGAGGCTGCCATTAGGTAGTCAATAGATTACATCCACAATCAAAAAAGGCTGTGAAAAGCCAGGAAGTGCCTACTGCTTATCTCGAGACCATCTGGGCTCCGATGAGGTTTATATCCCACTTGCTCTCTACTTGAAACTTAAACACACATATTATCTGCTCTTGAGGGTTTTTACACTCATCTCTTTGGCAGCTGAGCACGACCTAGGAGGTGATAGCCTGGAGCTGTGTAAGTCTAAAAGATGGCAAGGAATGTGCATGGTATATCTACAGAAAATCACCAGATATACTGTGCAGTAATGGTAAGGGTTGGGTATTGAACTTTTACAAGTGCCAGCCTACTAATGTCAGTACTACCGAGTAACTCAAGTTGAATCAATCAGTGCCAAATTTCAGTCCCTAAGGATGCATTGGGTTGAGAAAGCCAGGGTCAGAGAGCACCCTAAAGCCGGGAACTCACCTCCTGAACTCCGTGGTCGGCTTCGCAGCAAAGACAACAGAGCTCTGCACAGCCACCAGGTTCGGAAAGGAAGCGGAAGTACAGTGAAGCACCCTAAAGCCGGAGCCAAAACTATAACTGCTGTGTCTCTAGTTTTGGCGTCTGGTCTATTTTCTTTTTTATTTTATTTTAGAAATCGCTGCTGTTTGTGACTGCGTTTTTCAAATTGCATACTCATTCCACATATTGTCAGCTATGTCTAACCAGAGAGCGAAAGAGACAAACACACACAGACAGAGACTTAACTCCTTGTGTGATAAGAAAAGAGCAGAGGAGCAGAATGGTTGTTGACTGCAGCTTCATAAATTACATTTTGTTAAAGAAAGAGCAAAGTACTGAAAGGTACCAGCGACGGTCCCAGTATCACTTCAAATATGAACGGTGCCCAACCCTTGTATTGTTAGCCTTCTCTGGTGGTACATACTGGCAATTCTCCATCATTGATAAATCTTGCTTTTTATCCTCGACTGAGTGTGGGATAGATCTTTTTAGGGGCTAGTAAGCTGGTAATTCAGGTCATATTGGCAAACAGTAAAAAAAAGAAAAAAAAAAAAAAAAAAAAAAAGCTGATATATTTCTGTCAATCTCCCCTCTAGTTGGTATTTGGCCATAGGCTGTGGAGCAAAACAGTCTGATCCCTCTGCGACCTGCCAGCCCACTCGCCCTGCTGCTCACCTCTAAATGGCTGTCTGCCTCTCCCCATCTCCTCCTGCTGCTTAGTGCCCAAGGCCTCTGTGAACTCCACTGGCTGTCTAGAGGCCTGTAAGGTCTGCTTTGGCCCTACTCTGGGTTGCCATGGAGACGAGAGTGCAAAAAGGGAAACATTTCCATCATGGTCAATGACACAAGATATCAAAAAACGAGACACCGAGTGAAGCTGCAGAGCCAGAGAGTGAGACAGACACGAGGAAGATGGAGAGATGAACGACTTTATGCGTGTTTAAGACACACACGCCGACAGACACACACACACACACACATGCACACTGCTGTTTGCGCTTTACAACAAATGCAAATCACATAAACACCCTCTAGATGTCTTGTATGTGCATCAGTGCATATTCTTGTATAAAGGCTAAAAGTGTCCAGAGTTCTCAGTCTCCTGGGTGTTAATTATGCCCCGATGAGCAAGTGTACAGAGATTCATACTGTACACACACACACACACACACACACACACCAATAAGCAACCCTCACAGTTGCCGGTGACACCCAGAGGCAGCTGCTCCAATCACAGTGGAGGAGATAAGGAGGCTACTCTGAGCCGCTGCAGAGCCACAGCTGTCATAGCTGATGTGTCACTGGGGAAGGAATTAGAGTGAGCATGCAGGGGTTGCACGCTTGCTGATCTCCCTTGCTCATTAGCATACATTTGTAAACAAAGAAACAAAAGGGCCTTGGTGCTAGGCTAACGCGCTGTCACGATGTTAGCAAGAGTCGGAGCCAACCGGAGCATCTAAATGAGGTGAGAGCGCTGGAGGAGACCTTTCCGCGATAATTCATCCATCTTCTGCGCTCCTGACAGCCGAGCCGCTGCGCAGGGAGACAATGAGAGAGGAGCCTGCACCAGGCCTGCATCCAAAAAAACTTACACTAGACAAACTTGAGAGTTGAGGCCGCGGCTTTCGAGTCTCGTGGCACCCGGCTATGTGAGCCAGAAATAAAATAAAAGTGACAGAGCAAAGCAACTTTTCTTGTGGGAGCAACAAGAGGAGGAGACACAAAGGTGTCAGAAGAAGGAAAGAGAGGTGGAGGAAAATGGAGAGTTTAGGTATGCCTCGCTAAAAGACGGAGACAAATAGTATTTCAGAAACCGCAAAACACTTGAGACAGGACTGACCCCTAAATAACCTCACTCTGTTTACCATCTCTCTCTCTCCCTTTTTGTCTCCCTCACAAACACTCTCCTCCATTTTCTTTTCTTCTCTCCCCACCTCGTTCCTGGCTGTCTCGCTTGCACTTGCTCTTCCTACACATCTTTCATCTTCTCTTCTTCTTCTCATCCCTTCTCTTCCTCTCAATCACCCTCTGCAGCCATCTGATGCATCAGCAGCGATTAATACCTGCATATTGTTTCCGTGTAGAACCCCGGTGTGGTCATTATCCTCTACCGAGTATCTGATTATCATCGTCCCAAGGAGTCATTACTTCCTGATAATATCGCCTGTGTGCTGAGAGAAAGAGAGATGGAAGAAGAGGGGTGGTGAAGGAGGGAGCCGAAAAAAGGGGGGAAAATGCAGCAGCAGTGGTGGTGAGGGGTTACAGCATGAGAATAAAAGATGAAAGAAGACAGGAGGAGGGAAAGGAGGACAGAGGAAGAGGGAACAAAGGAGCGGGGAAAACTCAGAAGAAAAGGAAGAGGTTATGTGTTCCATACAAGCGGGGAGGGAGAGGAAAGGGAGGTGGGCGAGGAGAAGGAGGAGGACAGAAACAATAATAGCCTTGTCTTATCACTGTACAGTGATAAATTCCCTTCTCGTCGGGGAGTCAGTGGCCCGGCTGGGGCCGGGCCTGATGACAAACCACCTCCACCCTGCACCAGGGCCCTGGCTATTTATGATCAGGCAACTTATACGAGCTGGCCGGGGAGCCAGCTGGGCCTCGATTCGTCTTGGGTTGGTGTCGTCACTCTCGGGACCCGGTGACAACCTCAAATGGGGCCACTCTGTCACGTCCCATCTCCCCCTCCTCTGCCCTCCACTCTGACAGTTACTCTGGCACATCATCTGCTGGTTACTGGTGATAAGAACACTTTTTCACCTCCCTATGCTGTCAACTCGCCACATGTGATAGCAGCCAACAATTCACTTTGAAGCGATTGTAGTAATTCAACGGAATAAATTCAATTACAGGATTCTTTACCACATGGATGTTTCACAGAGCTTGAATGAAAATAATAACGCAGAGGAACCTCATTACACAAGGATCTACTTCTTGGTACTGAAGAGGGAACTGCCTAGTCAGCGTCTCTCTAATGGACAGTCCAATTACAGCAATACTTAGCAATTACTGCCTTTTTGAGGGGCAATATGCTAATTCAATATTGCTGCAATGGTGGAGACAAAATAACAGTATGTGTTACTGTTCAGCTAAGTAAACAGCATTACATAAAACCTGAGCAAACAAATGCATAAAATTGCAATGCAATCCTGCTCCCACGTAAGCCGGCCCACCATCACTCTCACTTATCCTGCTGCAAAAATCCCCACGGCCTACTGACCCTGAATCAGTCACGAAGGACAGGGAGCTCCAATAAAGGAGAACACAGGACTCGACCGAGCAATTAATTCATGCAAGCTGCCGCAATTGTTTGCATTTTGTTTCTTGTGTCTGTTTACCCGTTTACATATTCCTGCTCGCTGTAAATTATTCATGGGTGTTCCTTTTCGTATCCTCCAGCGACAGCAGAGGCTGGTCATGCTGCAAATATGAAGGCAACAGCAAAACCTATTGATCGACATCTGTGAAGACGGTTTGGGAATGAAAAGAAAGGTGAGCAAGCGGGTTCAGGGATGAGACATATTAGCCGCACAAGAGGGAAAGGAGGGGGGAGTCGTGCTCAGCCTTGGCAAAAAAACAAAAACAAACCCAACACACTTAGCAGTCAGAAAAGGGCCAAATTCTGTGTGCTTCTCATGTGAGCCTACATCTGTGTGTGTCACCTGCGGACAGCAAGCGTGTGATCAGTGATGAAAACACTGGTTTTGCAGTAATGGACCATTTACAAAAGACACACTGATTAGGTTATTGAAAATCTTAATGCTAGGTCCACTTAGGGACCATTAATTAATGGTGAGGGGGAGGCATGTCAAATAATTTTCTAAGCACTGGGAAGGTACTCATACTTTAAAAGGTTGTATTTTCTATTAATTTCAAATAATCTCCGAACCCCAAAACCTGCTGGCAGTTTTGAAAGGCATGGTTTCCTTCAAAATTGCCAAAATTACACCATTCATCACAGAAAGAAACTGTGCAAAGAACACTTTTGTCAGGAAACGTAACCAACTGTGAGCTTCAAATAGCCATATTTCAGCAAAATCACGTATTCAACTTGTCTCATTTAAAATGTTGCCAATTTAAAAAAAAAAAAAAAGGTTTTCACTAACCACATCCTCTAAAAACATTAAATTCTGTGCTCCTGAATGCATGACAATAATTAAAAGGGGAAAAAAAACAAAAAAACAAGGCTTTCGACTTTTGACTGTTAATCATCAGAGGGTAACTTTTTACAATCTAATAATGGCTGCTGTGCCAAGTTGCTGAGATTATTCTGGCAGTTGCTGCCACTGTTGGGTGTGACGTTCTATCAGTCTGGATCAACATATCGATTCAATGATCAACAATCCAATATCATCGATGCCAAGTGAAAACATAGATCCATATCATCATCTTTAGGTTACGCCTTTATTTTGAAATTCTGTACCACCGTCAAACAGCAGCAGGCAAGAGAAAGACAGTAAGGATAACATTATTCACTCGAGTCAACAGACAAAGCAAATGTCGCGTGTAAACAATGCCGTCACGAGATAATACACAACGTACCTGCCCAGGTGAGTCTCACACTGCTAACATTAGCTGCTCTGTCTCAACAGTATTCTGCTGAAAAATCGTGCATGCAGGTTGAAATTCAACCAAGCTGTTCTGTTGGGAGATGCAGTGACTCAAACCAGTGGTGATAAAGAAAACGTATGAACAATACACGTAATTTGTTAAGCAATGAATAGAGTAAAAAAAAAAAAAGTCTGCTAGCTGCTAGGCTAATTTATGCAATGTAAACACGTTTAAGCTAATAATGGGTCACTGGCGACTAACAATTGTTTTGTCCATGAACCCTGACAGTTATTACTGAGCTGAATTTGATACTTGTTAAATGTTTTTGTTGTTAAATCATGTTTTATGGCTTTTAGGAGAAGTTCACCCTCAGGGCTTTAAGCCAGATAGCCCTGAAGTTTTATGAAAAAAACCGTGGTTTGGGTTAAAATGAAAAGAATTCTTTCAGAAAGAGCTCTCCGACAGAAAGCCCCGAAGGTTCATTTGTCACATGTGCTGTTTTGTGTGTGTTGGTGGAGACAATTTAAAGTAAACTTTACTGCACTTATTATTTATGTGTTGTTTTTATCTATTATGGCCAAAAGCAAAAGAGAAAGGGGTGGCATCTTCTTCTGTAATTGTGTTAAAAGGGCAGATAATATTGTCTCATATCGCTCACAGGCCCCTGAATCGCATTGAATCAAAATTGTATGGTAGCAGACTTTGTATTATCAGCAAATATCATTGTCCAGAGAATCAATATAGTATCATATCATGATGAAACTTGTGATTTACACCTCTACTGGTGTGTGTGTGTGTTAAGCTACAGTTTATCTGAAAAAATAAACGTGTCTCAGAGTGCATGTGTGATGTGTGGTAGGAAGGGTGGATCTTTTACCCATATTCTGCTGAAATGCACACAGCTTGTGTAGTGATGCGATTTTGTGGACAACTTGAATTTTGTTTAAAATAATTAGCTGTTTGTTTTGGTTGTAACTTTCACTCCCTGCTGTGCGTTTGGTATAAATATTAAAAATAAAAGTTATTTATGGTGGAGGGAGGGTCATGGGCTTTCCCACAGTCACTCAGGGAGGCTCACGGAAAAATATTTGTAGCTTCAGGGAGGACAAAGATAAATAAATAAATGAATAAAGGCACAGCCCAGCCACCCCCCTCCTCAGATAAACAACTAACAGTCCCTTACAGTGCCAGCTTTTCTGCAGCACAGCTGCATCTCATGGTCTTTATCAGCAGAATTCTAATAGTAAGAAAAAAATGTGTACCATTAAAAAAAAAAATAACTGTTTTTTCAATCGCACTTGTAAGTTATGAATATGCAAAAGCAGGTGTGTAACAACACTCTATTTTGGATTCAGTCGGTGACTTATAGTATGTTGCTAGCTTGCTTTGTAAATTCATTTCTGCACACACCCCCTATGATACATCTAGCATACGCATCAGTTTCCTGATGTAAAAACAAAAAAAATAACCCAAAAAAACCTGTGTATTTATAAACATCAAAGGCATCAAACGAGATGAGACTTGTCGAGTCAAAAAAAGCTAGAAGGAAATAAATAAAACTAACGCTGCAAGTTGGTGTGTGTGTGAGTAATTGGGAAAGCTATCTGACAGATCCGCTTCCATTTTGAAGGGATCGTCAAGGGAGACGGCGTTACTAGGGTGAGCAGAGGGTGCAACAAAATTATTTTAATGTGCTTAATTGAACAGATGCCCAGCTTGCTCAGTGTTTCAGCACAGACAAGGCCTCAATCAATGCGTTTCTCCACTGATTTGCGGAGCCAGATCACACCGTGTCCAAGCACGGTGTCAGAATATCTCAGGCTTCTGTGTCTCCCTGCTTGGCAACATCCTTAACAGAAAAACAAGCAGACACGCCAAAGAATAAATTGGCTGGATGACTGACACATTTAAGATCAAAAACTGATATGATTGTGTTGCTGTGCCATCGTCGTCCCTCACTGGATGCCGTCAGATCAGGCAAACTCAGATCTGTATGTCACATTTTTTGGTATGTGTGCAGACAAACAAATCAAATATTTTGTTTTAATATGAAACAATAAAATAAAAGCACAGTTTTTAATTGGTATAGAGTAAACAGGAAAAACCCAAATGCTGTGTTCACACTACGAGTGACAGGCTACAAGTCATTTCCATTGGAAGCCAGTGACATGAAGCTACAAACTGACGCCTGACACTTGTCTCTGCGGACGGGCATGTCGCACTACCAAGGACAGTTGAGCTGGCCTCAACCTTTGTCAGTGCTCCAATAAGGCTGTGAAGTGTCAACCAATCATATGTTTTTGTATCTGCCTGTGGTATTGTGTTATTTAGCTTAGTCAGTTGATGCTATGCTAACTTTCTGTGCACTGCAGTGCACATGGGAAGGCAATGGGGCGGCAAAATGTGATGTTAAAATGGGCCTGCAATGCATTTATTGTAATGAAATACAAACTTCAGATCATGTTAAGTCTTAAGGTGTTTTGTGGCAAGTAGCAGACACACACGCCTGTGACGATACATGAATGCTTGAGCAACACTTTAACAGTGACTCCTGAGTGGCTCCAGTACGGAAACGGAGGTGAGCACTTGTGTTGGATACCCAAACCTAGTGCATATATGGCACCTGTTCCGAACTGACCGTTACCTACCGGACCAAATCACAACACAGGTTTCAGTGCCTCATTTCAAGCCAGATTGTGGCTTGAAATGTGAGAGCATGTATGTGACGGTGACTCATGACAGTGAGGCTGCAACAGCCGCAGCAGAGAGTACCAAGTTAGATAATAAATACTACTACATCAAAACCCAAGTCAAGCTCCCATGCCTTACTTTCCACCTGCTGATTAAGTGAAGGGGGTTAACCCATTAGCCCCAAGGTTAGTGAGTGAAGTTAGCCTCCCATTGGGACCTGACAAGGCTCACTTAAGGTTGACTGTTAAGGTGGACCAGCTAGTCTCATTGTAGTGACAATGTCAGCTGCTCCTAAACAGGTAATGGAGAAATGTGTGTTTGCTGAGTCTCTGCTGAGTTAAGGATCCAATTATTAATCCCAACTCAAGGTTTATGTTGCTGTTATTAGATCTGCACTGTAACTGTTATTTAGTGTAAATTATCATAGTTGGGTAAGGGTTAATTTGTAATGTGAATTTGTTAATAGTGCTTTGTATTTATTCATATTTATGTATTTAAGAATACTTAACTGTTAAGAATTATATTGCTCAATTTCAAGTTCAAATGTGCCTTTGCAATAAAAAAATCCATTCTTAAATGTCACTGAACATCACTTTGTGCTTTACTTTTAAAAAACAATCAGTACAGGTACTGTTTAGGCATTGGTATCCTTTTTTAAAAGTATTGTTTTTGCTACAAAATCAGAAAAAAAACCTAAATGATACCCAACACTAGTGAGCTCAAACCTCCAGAGACATGATTTAGCATGAATGTACATATAAAATCATTGGTCACAATAAGAAATATGTAATCTGAAGCAGAAGTATATTTAGTATAGGATGGTTTTATCATGCTATTTGAAGCTGCTTTTAAGTATTTACAAAAATGTAAATTTAATAGAACTATAAATGCTTTTTGTTACTTTTTTTTTCAGTGCCTAACATTGCCATACTAACTTCCTTGCAGGTTTTCTCTGATTTGTCGTCTAACAGCTGACTTTCTGTTGTGCTTGAGTTTGTTTTTCTTTTATTTCCAATTCATGTAATTTCCTATTATTTCATCCCTATGTGGTTATATGTTTCATATTCATAGATTATATGTGAATTGCCTCCGCCAAGGAGGTTATGTTTTCACTTTGCTTTGTTGTTTGTTTGCCTGTTGCCCGTCTGTTTGTCAGCAAGATTATGGAAAAACTACTGGCCCAATTTTAATGACATTTTGTGGAAGTGTGTAACTTTGGCTGAGAGAAGAACCCATTAATACATTTTGGAGTGGATCCGAATCACAGGGCGGATACACAAATTATTTTTCTCTTTCGTTAACATTGCGAGATAGGGCCTTGGCGGAGGTTTGCACTCTCCATGTGCCCTTAGTTTCTACATCACTTATGGTTTCACACAGATAAATTATTTATGAGAAGTTTGATAAATACAGATGTGTAAAGAGTGTTTGTGTACACACGGGGCCTTCGTAACCTTATGCGCTTCATCTAAGCCCCCCCCCTATGTAAAGCACATTTGCTGATGCATGAGACCGCATATTATATTACCTCCTCACCTGGAGTGCATCCTTATATTACCTTATTTCAGGAGAGGAGAGAGCTGCCATTTTATTCATCTGTGACTGATATGCAGTGTGTTGTGACCCATATCTGAACTCTCATGACTACGCAGCCACTTATGACCTGCTGAGCCCAGCGACGCATACCTGATAGGAACTTCTGCAAACACAGACATTACACTAACATTCCCATACTGTTTAAGCCAAGGCAAAATTAATGCACGAGCAGCTAACAGCTAATATTTGGCAGAGATATGAGCCAGACTCCACTCTCCTCATTGTATACCAGAGTCTGTGGACCCTTGCAGTCGTCTCCCTGGGCAACCAGTCATTCACCCTGTAGGAGGATTTAATGTTGAAAACCGCCGCCTTGGGCGACCCGAGCATGAGGTGGAGGCAGAGAAGCGTCTTTCAATCTGTTACCCGTAGCAACACTCACCATACTATGCTGTTGTTGGTGTACACACCTACTGTAGAACCAAAACAAGACGTCCCCTGAGTCATGAGCTTGCATTAACCTGACAGAATCTCTCCATCCTTTTTCTTTCCATCGCTGCACTGCTCTCTGTCTCTGTTTACGGCCGTACGTTTCTTCAATGCCTGAGTATTTTTGCTTTAGTAGCTATCTGTTTTGCAAGTCACACTTAAACCAGACAATATACTACATCAACATAAAAAAAAACATTTTTGTGAGAATAAATTTTGCTTGGAATTTATTTATCAAAACATCTTGATAATGCCTAGGCTGTGTGCTGCATTGCTGATAACTGATATAGACTGAAACAAAAAAAAGCTCATCTGGATATGATGATCTCTTTGATGATGGTATCAGCTCAGACAGACAGCTCATCTGTCTGTCTGTCTGTCTGTCTGTCTGTCCACACATCTCAAAAACCGTCCATCCAATCTACTTCACACTCGGTGGGTGTATTACTGAGGACTCAAGGACGTGCAGTATTGAACTCGGTGTGATTTAGACACATGTCACGTTCAGTATTAATAAACTTCGAATAATCAAGCAAACAGCGCTCTGTGAGGCAGCAGGGGTGGGGGCAGGCGCGGGTGGCTCTGCGGACTGACTGATGCTGAACGCTGAATATACTAATGATACAACCAAACTCCTTTTCACTTCCCTGGAGTCAACGAGCATGAGCAGATAGCCTAAAGGAACAACACCCAGCTGCCATTGCAACTGTACATTTGCCATGCTAACTAACGATGTCAATAACATCACTGTTGGCAAAATACCTCTGCTAATTAGAACCATACTCTGCTTTACGCCCAGTTCAGACCAAAGATTTGCAATGAGACAAGTTGAAACAGGTCACTACTTACAATATGCAAAATTTGAAAGCTTAAAATATGAATGAGTTTAGTGACAGTGAGAGACTGACTACAGTTGCATTCATAATAGTGATTAAACAGTGAAAAACACAAAAACAAAACAAGCATCAGATGGACTGTATTCATTGTAAATATGCCACAGTAATATAAATAACCAGCGCCAATTAATCAGTCAATGAGAATGTGTGTGTGTGGGGAGGCATAAGCACATACAGCAAGCAGCGGCAGCAACCCACCGTCCGACACTGGCACACCATGAGGACGGAAACAGAGGGCTCGGCGGGGACGGAGCACCTGCCGCAGTAAGAGAACACACCGTCTGTGGTCATTTTAACTTGACGAGCAGACTACAAGCCGACTGGCTGTAGAAACAGGTGACATGCTTTACGTTCCAAAACCAGCTTCTGACGATTTGACCAGTTGAACTGCAGGTGACACTATCAGTCGGCTTGATTCGAGCTCCAACCGGCCAGTTCACACCGCTGCAACTTTTCTCTGCAACGATCTCCAACAGTTTCGTCTCATCGCGAATCTTTGGTCTGAACTGGGCTTTATAGTTTTGATGGTTATGTCAAAGCAAGAAACTAATATGACTACTTGGAAATTAACACATTCGTTTATTGTATTTGCCGGGTGTTTCTGACCCTGGGCAGCCACAACATGATGTTTTCAGGGGCAGATTTAGTGATTTTGGAGCCCCAGGCAAACAACTTTGTGCTTTACTTTTCACCCTTGCTCTAAATGGAAATGTTGGCACTGGCAGTGGTACAAGAAGTACTCAAAACTTTTGTTTGGATGAGTGGTTCACGAGAAAGCTGCAAGCAGCAACACCACAGGACAAGTAATCTGCCTGCTCTGAACAGGCACGTTTTGAATGGGCACTGCACTGGTGATAATAATGATTCTTTCACAAATTCCATTGCGTGAAATCTTGAATATTCTAAAAATGTAATTCTGGGGATGATATAAAATATCATCAACAGAATACAACCACATTACCAAGGGTACATCTTTTATGTCACTTGTTTTGTCATCATCAACTATCCCCAGTTTTGGATTCAAGACTTGCCACATCTACTGATTGCAGCTTCCAGCGATCAGTGGCATTAAGCCACAGGTTAACACCACTTGGCAAGTCAGACTACCTATCATTCACTGATCTGCCACACTTTAATAGGCATTACACTGTCTTTAAAGCTCACCGCTATCCAATTAAGCTATCAGCCTATTTCAAGCAGGTTCCTGAAGAGTGATCAGTGTATGCCAAAAGAGGAGGAACATGAAAGAAGTCTGTTCAGTTGTAAGAGTGTTGTAGCAAGATAGAGGGAAACCATCACTGCTAAAGACAAAAGCCCATTCTGCTGAGTGTGGGCTCAGCGCTCTCTGAAACAAGTTCTGCAAAGACAGATGACATTCTATTGTCATACCAGACAACACGGCAGTGTGGGAAGCAGCACGGTGCAGCGCAGACGCAGCCTCTGCTGTTGTTGCCAAACACTATGCATGAGGAACAATGTAGCAAAGAGGGCACGGACCACAGTGCAGGAGGGTGGTGTGTAGGTGGAGAAGAATGACGGAGGCAGAAAGACAGATACGTGTTACACACACACAGAGTATGCACTTGTGCTCTACAAGCATACAGTACGAATACAGAGGCTTTTTTTTTTTTTACCAAATAATTTGTGCAGAATCAAACTTGACAAACATACACTATAGAGGAAGGAACAGTACGAGAGATTGAGGCAGAGGGCAGGATAATACTGAGAGAGAAAGACGAACTGAGGGACAGACAGTGGGAGGCATGTGCAGAGATAAATGGTAAGAGACAGAAGAAGCAGGAAGAGGCTGAAGGAGCGAGACAAGATGAGAGAAGCGGGGACAGTGGCAAAAGTAATGAGATGAGAAAGAGGGTGACCTTAATCAGCCACTCGCTAGAATGTACGCACACATGCACACACATACACACACAAAAAATACCTACAAACCTGGTGGGTGGGTGTTTGCACAGCAGTACTCTCTGTTTCATTACAGGCCCATTTCCCCCACCTAATACCCGGACAGGAGCTGGCGATAAGGAATGTACACACTCTCCTCTGTACACAACATCTCATTTGAGCAGAGGAAATTGGAAAGAAGAGGAGAAAGGAGGAGAGTGCTGAGAGGTGAGAAGGACAGCAGATGAGGGGTAAAAGGACTGGACGGAGGAGAGGAGGACAGTGGCAGCGAATGAATGTTTGCCAGAGCTGAGATAAGCTCGGTCCACCACGCGCAAAAAGGTAAAGGTGTGGGTTTGAGATTGGGGGATGAGTGGAGCAAGGGGGGGGATGAAGAGCGGTGTAGCCGAGAAGAAAGGGAAAGGGAGTGAGGGAGAGCGGGCGGAGTGGTAGACAGAGGTAAAAAGACATGCTGAGGGATGCAAAAGAGCAGCAGAGCTAATTTTCCTCTACTTCTATTTGATTTTTCTCAGCGGCAGGATAAAAAATGTGGCACTGGGGGGACTTCATAGCTAAAAGAAAGAGGGTTTTTGAAGACATGTAGGGTTAAGAGAGACACAGAGGAGACATAGATGGAAAGGGATGCAACACCAACTGCAGAAAAACTACTTAAGGCTCAACTGAGGGTCAAAAGGAAACAAAAACAAGCAGCAGTGACGCATACAGAGTGGCAAAAACACACATGATGCTCATTGCTCGGGACAACAGGCCAGCAGCACTCACACTTCTGCCGGCATTAAGGGTCGCAAGAAAACACTGGAGAGAGGGAGGTGACAATATTACTCATAACACAATACCAAATGACTCTGGGCCGTGTCGGGGGATATATGAGTAACGCCAAAGCCCAGCTAGGAGCACAGCTAAGTCTGTGTTAAAGGATCACAGAAATGGGGAGAGAGGGGGCAAAATCTTTACTCACAACAGCGTCTCTAGCCATAAGGAACTCTGCCCAATTTGTATTCATCCGTGCAAACAGGGGCAAACAACCGAGAAGGATAGCAAACACACATGCACACACTGCAGGGTCCTCGCTCTGGGCATGCAAACACACATGATACAGTCGGGCCGGCTAAAACAAGCGTGCAAACAGGGACAAACACAGCAGACAAAAAGAGCCCGTTAAATAGCGGAGTCAAATTTGTACGTCGCTTTGGACAAAGGCAAAATGAATAAATGTAAATTAACAACCTGCTTGATGTAATTCTGTTACTGATGTGACTGTTTCTTTCAATTCACACTATTCCTCGTGGTTTGCTGGTACAGTTTGCGAGGCTGGAACATGAGCTTAATCTTCTGTCGCGTTTACTGCAAATAACTGTAAAATAAAATGAAATGTGAGCCACGTTTTCTTATAAAATCCTATGCCGGGGATGAATGAATTTCTGCAGTAAATTCAGAATATATGTCTACAAACAAATCCCATTTCCATCCTTAGCGGCCTCAACCCATCTGTTCCTGCTCTGCAAAGCATCCATCACGGGGGCCTAATGGTGGACCGATACTGTCAAATGCTTACTACTCGGGATGAATGGAGCACCTTCTCACCAACCCTGACCGTGCTAGCGCTTGACACCATAAACCAGGTCAACTTGTCAGAAGATGGAGTGGGCTGCTGATCGCGCGGGCACGCTCGCAGAGACACATGCAAACTAACTCGCACGGGGAGCACGCACTTACAGTCCACCTGTGCGTTCATTTATAACCCACGGCGTGTCAGAGATGGATAGGAGGCAGGGGGTAATTGCTAAATCTAAAATCAAACACGAAGGGAAAGTGATTTCTCTCGGTAATTTTCTGTTCACGCACGACTGACCCTTTGGTGAAGCACCCGCCCGCCTACACTTGCTTCACTGTAAAAACTAGATGGGGTTACAATCAGGGATTAGGGACAATCAGAGAGAGGAGATGCACTATTATTATCAGAGAGCGATCACTGGCTGAGGCAGCCAATTACATTGAAGCTATGATTGCCAAGATTTCTTGATTCCCTCTGTGTTTTCTCAGCCAGCTGAAAAGACAAACAACTGGCCGGATGCTCTCAGCCAATTGAAATGGTTGATTAGAGAGGGAAAGGAAAGAGGAGGATGCAGGAAAATCCTAGATCAAATCATCTAACATTGGAGGGGAGATATATGCAGAGGCGCCGGTCTCCTGTGTAACTTCAGGGCCCGCTGGGAGACATCAGCTCTGCTCACTATTCATGTTGCATTTAGGCACAGTTACACTGCAAGAGAATGAGACGCAGGCAGCTTTTTGGCCCCGCACAGTAGGCAGACCTCAAAGTAATCACCATGTAACTTACACCAGATAGACCAGACTGACAGTCTAGAAAGAAAAAAAAAAGGAAAATAATCCCCTAATGTCGCTTATGTAAATACACACACACACATTGATGTTTATTTTAAATGGAGCAAAGATGCAGACAGCATGTAGGACACGGCTGGCTGGCAGGCAGACAGACAATCTCGGGGAACCATGTTTCTATTCACAAACACACACAAAAGGGGCTTTGGAGAGAGCCCTCGGAGGTTAGGTCTAATCCTGCTCCAACTCTCACGATGCCACTCAAACCTATTGTTCAGTCGTGAAAGGCGCGGGCAATCTCCATAAACTGATGTGGAAGCGCACAAGGGTCAGCGTCGCATGTTTGCGCCCGTGTGGGCATAAGTGCAGTACGGGCATGTAGCTGGTTATGTGGGGTTGTCCTCAAGTTGTATTTGATTATCTCCACAGCGTCTAACACATTGGTATTTGCCTGTTTACACACAAAGACAAATATAAATGATGTATTCTAAATAATACTGAGAAGAAAATGTGTATCTACCTGTATTAGAGCATACACATCCTATATCAGCATATAATATATCAGTGTTTACAGCTTGTTTCAGCTGTCCCAAAAATAATTAAATGCAGGTTAAAGAAGTTTTTCACTGCTGGAAAGATGGTCTTTCCATAAAACTAGACTATCTATGCAGTAGAGAAATGCACATACTTTTGAGATTGGTGCTATAAAAACAGAGGAAATGGGCTGTGCACTCGCTTTTGCTTGAGGTATAACAATATACTGTACCACAATATACTGCACCGCACCAGACCGATAAACCCTCATGCTGGTCGGTAACATAATGTGAGCTTGTCCATTTTGACACAGGAAACAATATGGCGACCAGCTGGTAACAAAATGTATCACAGTTAAACGCTAAGCTAAAATTCCTCTTCTGATTTTAGGCGAGAAATAGACAACACAAACTCTCTTATTACAGCAAAACAGTGCACTAAAACATGTTTCTGAAGACATTTTAGGCGAGACATAGGCAATACAGTAACAGAATCTTGGTTTAAAATTGATCAGTGCTGCCGAGCTTTACAGTTTGATCTGATTTTTTCAGCCTCTGTTTCTTTCATACAGGAAACAGTATGGCGCCCACTTCCTGTTCACAAACTCTTGTATTACAGCCAAACAGTGCACTAAAACATGTTTCTGAGGACATTGAAGGCGATAAATAGACAATACAGTAACAGAATCTTGGTTTATATTTGAGCAGCACTGCCTAGTTTTACAGCTTGATCTGAGCTTGGTCTGCGTTGAGAGAGGGAGATGTGCGTCTCTCTTTTGACCCGCTTCTATACTTTTTGTATAGAAAGTACAATCTTTAGTTTGAAACAGCAAAAACAGCCCCATACAGCAGATTTGAGCTAGGGAATGAGCAGGGAGATCTGGGCACTGCTAAGATGGAGAGAAGTTTATCATAATTCATTTATACATACTACTCCCACTGTTATGATACAAAGCTGGTTGAAAATTGGCAAAGGATCCCTTTAAGGATTTTAAAACTAATTCATTTAGTATGCTGAAATTGTCTGTTTAAAAAATGTGGATATGGAAAGTTTCTGATTACCTAATCAAGGGCAGTATGTTCTCCCCCCTCCCTCACTATTTAAATCAAAGAAACCATCTTAAAATACTTGTCAAACTCATTCATGACTGTCACTGCTTCTGCTTTGTCTGAACAATTCTGACAAATGTAAACTGAAGCGATAGTAAGAACTATTGTCACAAGTATAAACTGTTCTTTATAGTTTTGTAGTCACCAGACAACAGAAGCAAAAAGATATGAATATAAAACAAGAACACATCTATTGAAACACAAATTTAGTGATTGTAGAGCTTCGGAGGAAACGCGAGCGCTTTTCTCATTGTTTTGTCACTCCAGTGTGTATTGCCAGCCTCTAAGAAACAGTCTGAAAACAGTGGTGTGGGCAGAATACTTCTAACACCTAAATGGTGTCTTCAAGTTTATCCACATTAGGTTGGACATGGCCTCGGAGAGCTTGGTTTGCACAATAAGAAGAGATGGCTCTGGGGTGTCTCTCTCCTCTCAGCAAAGTACAAAGAGCTGTTATCAGCCCTCATGACAATAAGTTTGTGAAGCACTATATGTGATAAAGGTTGAAAGAAAAGAGAAAAAGAGAGACAGAATCAATCCCCTGAGGCCTCGAGTCTAGACTTAAGACCCAGCACCTCAGTAATCATATTATCAGTGTTTCATTGTGTGTGTGGGTGTGTGTTTTGGTCCCTGCAGTTTAGATTAAAGAGTAGCCCCTGAGTCTATAGCCACCTCCCTGCAGCTCCGGCTCGGAGTCAAGGGCATCTCCAGTTCCCACATTAGAGCTGGACCACTGCTTCACTGCTTTCCTTTCAAGATTACAGACAGCCAACAGGTCCAGAGCCTCTCCGATTCCCTGCCTCCCTGCCATCCTGGGTCAGGGTTAAGTAATTGGCTTGGCACGCACCGCTCACCTGCGCCGCGCTATAAGGGGACACTAAAATGGGCAACACTTTAACATACTGTCACAGTGCTTCTGAGCATCTCAGCATATTTTTAAGTAAATGCACTTATGGGGTAATTGGTGGGTATGCTCAGGAAAAAATATATCTAGGAGATCTACCTCTTAAAGATCACACATTTTTCTGCATCAGGCGAATTGGCCGAGTGTGTCTCTGGTGGGCAGGATTTCATTAAACGCCTGGCTCCCATCTGAATTGCTGTTCGTGTGAGTTCAAAGCCATCGATTTGCACACCACCTCCGCAGGAAACGGAGAAAGAAAAAAAAAGTGCCACATGCAGAAACAAGTCCCCATTGATTCCCCGATGGCATGAAAGAAACCTTGGCACGTAGATTCTGACACAAGAACAGTTCGCTCCTTCCTCTCTTGATGGGGGTTACTAATCAAGTTGAAAAAAACCAGCAAAGCAGCAGCAGCAGAATCGAAGTCCTCTCATCATGTATGTACAAAAAGCTGAGGCTGCTCTGGTGGAAGAATTTTACAGACCTTACCTCATCCTGTATCTGCTAGTGTGCTGCGCACTACCAGGAATCTGGCAATATGACATGTATTACAATACAGGGGGTATGATTCAAGATATTCAGATACTGTAACTACGGCTATATATCACAATATTTTAAAAACTGTGTGCTCTTTATGACAGGCCCGTGTGCTTTATGTTTATGCTACCAAAAAGTGGAAGAGTCATATGGCTAAAGGTGGATTACAACACTACAGGGTCGAGCAGTCAGGGGTTTAAACACAGCACAAAATGAACCACTGCCACAAATCTTTGAGTGTAAACTTTAAATTAAAAATCAATAAGGTGTTTTTAAGAATTGATACAGTATCACAAAACATTAGAGATGCACTGATCCTGTGAAATCCTGGGCCGATACCAATAGTATTTTTTATTGTAGCTGTTGTTTATTTGGTTTTGTCATTATGTATTCCCCCTTCTGTGCCAGGGAAACAAAGAAATCTTTATTATAGAAAAAATACTCAACGCTACCTCTGTTAACTGTTATCTGGCCATCAGTTTGCTAACAGCTAACGTTAACTAGCTCTCCTTCATCCAATGTCAACACGGACTTGTTTACAGTGTAACATTACCAGGGAAAAAATAGGGTGTGTCCCCTGACACTTTGGTAGTGAGCTTACTGCGTCCTTTTATCCCGAAAGCGCCCCAGGGAAGATTTCTGTTTATCTGAAACACTTTTTCTATCGTCCCTGGGATGATAGGATGCCACTGGTGTCAAGCCCTGCTTATTAGCCAGTGCAAAATTGACATGACACAACTGTACATATCGGCCACCGCCACTGATGAATATCATCTTATTTGCTGATAGGATGATGGCAGTCAAGAAGGCGAATATAAGCTGATACCAATGTTTGGCCGACAAATTGATGCATCCTTAGAAAATATATAATTGCAACACTCAAGTGTATCGATAATTTCTTCCACCCCTTGAATCCACCCTGCATTAGCAAATTATGATGTAATTCTTGATAGCAGTCCAGCAGTGCACCATCAAAGCAGTGGATGCATAAAAGGCTGGAAAAGGAAAAAAATACCTCTCAAATTAATATAAAGAAACATTCTCTGCCTCTGCTGTCATAGCCCTTGTTCCCACTGGATCATTAACCTACATCAGGCTCCACATTAAACATCAGCTGGTCAATTTGTCACCCTGGTTCCCCCCCACTGCGCGCTAGTCAATGAGCCAGTGTGCTAATAAACGCACACTGTGAAGGTCCTCATGGCAGAAATATCGACTGGACAGTGTTTGCCTACAATGCAGCGTGATTATCAAACAGGCTCATCCAGGGAGAGAACAGCCGCTAACTCATGTTTGAATAAATATTCATTGAAAACAAGGTAAAAATGGTGATCTGCTCTCTTTGCTTTCAGGTTTTACAGCGTCTCTTTCAATGACCTTTTAATTTATGCATTTATTAAAGCCCGTGGCAATGTTATGACTTTTCATCAGATCACATTTGGGCTAAAAATGTCACATCTTGGTCGAGAAAGAAAAGCACGGGCAATGAAAAAGCTATGAGAGCGCTGTCATTGTCTCATTGTGCTACCCGTGGTCCTTGGTTACATCATCTTCTTCCCCTGGCCATGATGTGTCTCTGTGCCACCCAATGTGAGGGGGGTGGGGTGACGGCGAGAGGCCACAGAGGGCAAACCCAGCAGGGAAATCAGAGCTCTCTCTCTTTGTGTGATTCAATATCACGCTTGTGTACCCATGAATGGATGCCAAGACATTTGAGTTCAGAGCCAAGGATCGAGCCGAGGAGCGAGCCACGGACGCATAAGGCTTTAGCGAGGACCTGGTGGGTTGGGCAGAGAGCTGCGGAGCTTACATGCTCACACACAGACAGTTTATATACTCATGAGAAAGAGAAATAAAAAGGGGATTTATAAGGTCAGGTCACTCACAAACAAACATGTTCTGGGGCAGAATTCCAGTAAAACATAGGCCAACTTTTACAAATAATTAAATGGCAGTAAGAGTGTAAAGAATTAAGATTGTCTATCCCAGTGACACCAGTTGAAAAACCTTTTAACACCTAGAAAGATGAAGGTGCTGAACCAGTCACTTCAGAACTCTAAGAGGTACAGATAAGGGACCTGCAATTTCCAGAACGTCACCTGAAGAAAAAACAGTTTTTAAAACCTGCAGCGTACTCTACATTCAGAGCAGCCTGCCGCACAAAACCTCTAACCCTTCTGCTCACGCTCCCCAACAGTCCACACGTCAGTGCACATATCCCTCTGTGCTTCTGCTGCTCTCGGCTTGGCAAGCGGGCAGGAAAGGGGAATTGTGAATTATGAAATTGGATTATGAGTTCGGCAATTCACTGAGCCCCATATTGTCTGTCAGATGCTCCAGAGAATATTGGGAAGGGAAGAATATATTATTTTGGAAAAATTTAATAGGACAGCTAGTGAACTGACATGCTGGTAAAATATAATAAGTGGGCGCTTTTTTAGGGTGGTGAAGAAAGACAAACAAAGAGTAGGTCCTTAGCAACAGTTGCCTAGCAAAGCTTTACAAAAGATCATTCAAAGAAATAACTGAATGAGGAGCAGGTATATTTGTATTTATATTGATACAAGAGGGACGGGTTTGAATATCTCATGCTGTGCTGCCATATTTCTTCCCTCCCTTTTCTATTAAAGAGTCCAGCAGTCTCAGGAACTCACTGAATACAACCACATCTTTCAAAAAGAAACTTGCTCCTGAATATTTATCAAGAATATGAGTGCGCCATGACTGGGTGAATAGTTTTATATGAGAACAGCCTCCTAAACTGGTTAATCTAAATAAGAGGGAAGGAGTCTCTGTCTGTCTGTCTGTCTGTCTGTCTGCCCTTCGATTTTCATGACAACCGTTCATCCAATTTATTTCACACTTGGCAGGTGTATTTCTGAGGATTGGGATGTTTGGTGTCGAGTGTAAGCCCTTGAGATCTATGGGGCACAATTATTAGTAGTGCGTTAATAATGCCAGAAGAACACATTGTGTAATGTATTGAGACGGCATGCTGGGGACAGCTTAGTCCCCATTACTATAGACCCTTTTACTGTTAGTGGGCGGGGCTTAGCTGGAGGCAAAGTGATTCCCCAAAGACATTAGCTAGTGCTGGCTGGCAAGTTCTGATTGCTTGTTTTAGACAATGGAGGAAGATGATGCGAGTGGTGCATTCAGACATACTCATGCTAAGTGCCGAAGTGCACTCTGGCACAAACTGGACCATTCGTAAATTCGGAGCACTGTCTGAATGTACCAATCAGTTATCCAGAGCACCGCACTCTCAGAGGGCAGAGTGCGCTCTGGGCACTCTGTCTGGTGAGACGGAGCAGCAGAGCGCCGAGCAGAGTGAATGTGTGATTAACTTAACTGTTGGTTAATTTATATAGAAATATAAAGCTCTGTTTCTTCAATCAACAGGCCTCTCATGTTAGTGTAGAGCGTCGGACTGAAATTATGAACACACCACATCAGTTTGTTTTGCTATCGACGCTAACGAATGTGCTAAAAGTTAGTCTTATGGAGAAATCCAATATTCCTCTTAATACCTCCCCAGCTTCTGATTAGCTGGACATGATAACCCTTAATACACATAATGTTATTCAGCCCCACAACAGGAAATACTTTTTCCCTAACCTGATATGAAGTGTGTGCTGCACATGTGAGCATTTTTGATGATCGCCTCCGTCCAGTCTGTTCGTCTTATCGCATTTAACCATGGTTGTCCTTGTTTTTGTTGACGGGCAGTGGCAGCTGGTATGTGATGAAAAGTTTTGAGCTGTGACTCCTTCTATTCTGGCTCCCAATTACACAACAACACAACATTTTAAAACTCCTATGTAGCCTACAGCCCTGTGGTGGCAAGTCGTGTTTTGCCTCCAGCTAAGAAACTGATGTCATTGTGACATCAGCTCTTAAAGGGTCTATAGTCCATCCAGGAACAGATGAAGAAGGAGAGACCGGAGATGTTACATTGCAGCAAACTCAAACACTTCAAGAATCAGCAATGTAACTTTCAGAATGAATGGTCCCATAGCTGTTAGCAAACTCAAGCACTGCTAGGGGATGCAACTATGTCATGGCAGGTGTATTACTCACGACCCAAGGAAGCACAGTGTCGAGTGTGAAGGTGCTTGGATGAGCATTTCTTGAGAAAGCTGCAAGCAGCAATACCAGAGGCCAAGCTATTGGCCCTTTCTGAGCAGGCACATTTTGAATGGGCACTGCACAAGTTGGTAGTAAAACTCAGTAGCAAAGCATCAATTTGCCGCTTGCACTGTTGTAGTCACTGATGTTCTTTATGCCTTTGATGTGTGCTTAGACAAAAAAGTGTCGACAGGCATGCGAAAAAAATTAGAGCCATTAAAAACACTTTTTTTTAATCCCAGAAACAACAACACACGTACCCATGTGCACACACAGCAGTCTAATTACTTGACTTCTTGAGTGGGCTACAAACACATCCTGACGTCTTAGCTCTCAGATGGCCGTATAAGAATTGTTAGTTAGCCCGTGATTGCATGAGCAGTTCCATTCAGCATCTGCACAGTGCTGCAGGCTACATGTGTCTGTCTGGCCCTGAAGCCCTCTCACACCCCAATCAACCTAACTCTCAATTAGTGAATCAGCCACATTTAGGGAGGAAACACTGCAGGGAACGCTGGGAGAGACAGAACAGCAGACAAAAAGATATTTGAAAAGAAAAGTGCCAGAGGGCCAAGGAGGCAGAGAGGGGAGGGAGCATGTTCAGAAAACTAGCAGACTGCACTTAAATGTAGTAAACTTTTTGAGAGTTTGTTAGTGTTAACCAGCATACCAACATACAGTATGCCGCATATGGCATTTTAGCTATCTTTATGCAGTGTGACAAATGAAAAATCTGCTATTTAATGGATTTTAATGTTCAAGGTTTGAGAGAAAATCAGCCCGTTATCATTTCAGATTCTGAATACTCTTTTCAAAGTGTCAAAATAACAGCTACAGTGGATTCACCTTGCACCTGGGGGCCTATTTCGTTGTTTGAACGTGTACTTAACTTTTCCCCTCTCTCTCACAGATAAATGGTCAAACTGTACAGCGTGACAAGAAAATTGTCCAGGAAAAAAATCCATCATCGAAGCAGAGATGTGACCAATGTCACCACTCAAACAGTTATCTTTGTGGTTCATAATGCAATGTAACCAGAGATTTCTATTTTGCAGATCCTTTCCCTTTCTACTGTCACTTTTATCATCTGGAAAAAAAGTACTTCTGTGCTTGGTTTCACCAGGATATTAAAGGTTTTATAAAAGAGTCTCTGTGGGGAAAGCAGAAAGGATAAGTGAATTTTTTTCTGGGGTCTGGGACAGATTGTCAGACAACTATGGTTTACATCCAGATTATTGCTTCACATTCTCTAGAGGTGAAATATTACATCGGGGCTGAGTACTCACTGTCACTCCGAAGCCTTTGTTGTCAACTGCGGGGCAACAGTGTAGGACAGGCGGAGACTACTCCGGCTTCCCAGAGCTGTTCAAGATTCAGGGAGAGTGGCAGGTTAAATAGGCCCCAGCTCTGATTGTTAATCGGTCACAGGCGGGTTTCAGCCGAACCTTAATCGGCTATAAAACACTTGGAGTGGAAAAGAGACTCCCTGTGACACTTACTCCTTGTTTTCCTAAAGTGTCTTGTCCCTAACGCAGGCTTGCTCGACTCACTCTCACTCTCCTGGTACTAACGGTGTGTTCGCCGTCTGTCCATCAGCTCCTCAAATGATACACTGCACTGCCACTATACAGCCCAGAAAACCTTCTTCTCTTGGTAATCACTACCTGAAGTATCATCATGTGAGTCAGGCTGACAGAAAGCTCAACTTCACAAAATGACTCCCAGAATGCAACGGACTTCACAAACTGACATGTTTCCTTTAACAAGTAAAGTTCGCAAGTTTAGAAGTTGGACTAAGTGAACGTTTCACCCCGATGATTGACTCCCTGCTCTGTATTCTAGTTTGGTGTTCTAGCTCCGGGGCTGAGAGACATATTTCCTCAAACAGAGATCAGCAGGGGGTATCTGCCTTTCTGTTTTTTCTCTAGTGCCGGACAAAGAAAAAGATGTTACTCTAACTCTGTAAGTACAGGGTAAAACCAATGAGGCAGGTATGCGGAGCAACTTTTTGGAGGGATGAGTGGAATCACATAGTAACTATTAGGGGTGTGACAATCCATTGATCTGGATCAGTATATTGATTCAGTGACCAACAACCCAATATCATCAACGCGAAAACATCAATCCACATCTGTGTCACCATCAGACGGCGTCAGGCAGATAATGGCAAGCAGCCAAGAAAAAGACAATAACGATACTTACTCCCCATTTGGGAATAAAACTGCAGTGTGGAAATATTTTGGATTTCGGAGAAAAGACGGGTCAGCAGACAAAGCGTATGTCAAATGCAAACAACAGCGTCACAAGATAAATTATTCAGGGAACTGGATGACCCCGGCTGGGCATCTCACTCCACTTCCTTGTTGCTTTAGCTACAGCAATATTAGCTGTTTTGCTTCAAAAATGTTGGGCTGAAAAAAAATGTGCATACTGGCTGAAATTCAACCATGCTGTTCTGTCTGGAGACACAGTGACTTAAACCAAGGGTGAGTAAGAAAATAATACATGTAATTTGTTATGCTGTAAGTAAAGGAAAAGTCTGCTAGCCCACTGGCTAATTAATGCAATGTCAAAGTTTAAGCCAGGTAGCCCTTAAGTTTTAGGAAAGAGATCACAGTTTGGGCTAAAATGAAAAGATTTCTTTGGGAAAGGGCTGGAAGAAGCCCTGAAGGCAAACTTATCCCATGTGCTGTCTATATGTGTTAGCGGAATCAAACGTCAATGCATTTACAGGTTGCAATTATTTAGTTATTTATGTCTTGCTGTATTTTTCTTTTTTGGCAAAAGTAAAAAATAAAAGGGGTGGCAGCTTGTTGTATAACCAAGTGTGTAAAATGGGCATATGGTATAGTCTCATCTTAACTGCAGGGCCCTGAATTGAATCAAATCAAAATTATATCATAGCAGACTTCCTGATAATAGCAAACGTCATATCGTTGTCCAAAGAATCAATATAATATCATATCGTTATAAGACTAGAAATTTACACCCCTACCACCCATCTACCTGCCTACTTAGTTTCAGTCATACAGATCACCATGTTTCTCTTCTTACTCCACTGCTGAACATCAGAGCCGTCAAAAGCAATTTTTTCCAACAATTGGAATTCCTTTAGGAAGAGTTGCGTGGTTTATTTTTGGCCGATGGAGCTACCCCTTGTTTAACACTTTGGATTATGGGTGGGACATTTAAATCTCAGTGGGGAGAGGCTGCGTTCTGCTCTGACCTGAATTAAGCGCTAAAGATGCTGAGGGCTGCAGGCTCATCTGAGCTAACAGGATGAGGTTGCGAGGCCAGGCTCCCATAGATGCTCAGTCAAGTACAAACAACCACATGGTGTTTTGTGGGATGGTGGATGGGCAGCGGAGCGATCATGGCCATTTTTAGCTTGACTCTTAAACTAATGTCCACTTCATTCATCTTCTGGGAGAAGCGAGGGGGGGGTGGGGGTGGGGGTTGCTGCTGCTACGTGTGAGTGTGAGAGTACAGTCTTTTGTGTGTATATGTGCAAATCTGTGTGTGTGTCCATAGGGATGTGGTGTCAGACTCAGCTGACTCACATGTAGCTGTGTGAGTCAACCTGCTGACAGGAAAATGTAGCGGTGGAAAGCAGATATGGGCTTCAGGTAGCTTCCCTGTCCTTTATATAATGGTTTGAGCCCACAGAAACACACACACACACACACACACTGCACCTATACAAAATGCGCACAGACCTCATCTATATAGCACTCCACTTGATTTTAGCACACTGTATCCAGCACATCTTTTCTTGTGTGTTCAGCAGGTTTCAGGTTTTCCGCACTGATGTTCGCACATCCCACTACCTGTGTCTGACAACATTAACAGTGATATAAAAAGCCCCTCTATGGCAGGGAAACGATTGTATTCTCTGTGAAAAGCAATAAAACCTCTGTGGGACGTGGCTTAACAGGTCTGTATAGGTTTTTAAAATATGCACAGTCCACATTAAGCCCTTTTTAAAATGAATCTCTCGTGGCAGCTGGAGCCTGATGATATTCCCCTGCCTGTATTTGTCATATCTCCTCCACAGCTCCTGCACCTATTTTCCTCGCAGCTGGAACTCAGGGGGCAAATCTAAATGCTTCCAGAGTCAGGTTCCCCACAGCTTAAATAGGAGGCATGCAGGCAAAGTCAGCCCATGATTGTGTGTCTGTGTATGTGTGCGCATGAACCCCACAGGTGCAGGCTCCCACAACCCCGGAAGGAATAGAATCTAGGCAGCAAAGTAAGAATCCCTTGTTGCATATGAATGAGCAGAAAGTACTTAAATTAGGGGCAACGGGTGGAACGGAGGGCATGTGTGTGTCTGTGTGTGTTTGAGTGGGGGACCACCAGAAGGGATAACATCTAACCCAGGGGGACAGCAGCCTGCAGCAGGACACAGGTGCTACATTCTACAGACACATCACACACAGGACGTATTCTCACTGTAGCACAGACAGTAATAGGCGGTGGTAAGATTTGAGAGGAGGGTAAGAGTGACAGAGAGAGAGCTGCCTGTCTGGGCACATTGAAATGATGGAAGGACACCACCTGCAGAAAGGCCAAACTGCTCTCTGACTCGCACTGGATAAAGACTGTAAAGACATCACATCTGTCTATTTTCATTTTTATTGCACAGCACCGTCAAATTATGTTAACTAGTGTTGATTGTGTTGCTATAGCAATAATTAGAGAAAAGAGGCATATTGTCACATACTGTACACAGATTATTTTAGTCTCGCAGTGAGGAAAGAGCACATACTGAGGGAGTTCTGGTGCCAGGAAGGCTTAATATAAATATTGCACAGAAATTACTCTGTGTTGCTCATTTATGATAAAATTTGTGACAAAACTGAAGAGAGTTGAAGTTTACAAAAGCAGGGTGAATATTAGTTGGCCTGCTAGACCCTGGTGAAACCTTTACGACCCAAATGATAAACTTAATTTGCTGTGAGAGGCTTTGTGTTATTGTTATTTGTCTAACAAACCTTTACTGTCACAGTCACAGGAGATCAGAATCTTTAAACATGATATACACGTTTATGAACAAAAATTGACTACTGGGCCAAGTTCACCTGTGCTATGATTAGTCATGATATCCATATCTATGACCCCCTTTATACCTAAAATGCATCAGGTATCCACATTTTATTAAACCTGACTGCATTTACACCTGGTATATGTGTCCAGAGTCCACATTAAGATCAACTGAGATCAGATCGCTCTGTCCAGCCCAAACAGCAAGACGTCACTCCTTTTATTTGTGTGGGTCCAAAGAAAAAAAACAGAAAAGATGGTAGCCATCTATAAAGCTGTGCTATTTTATGGACTTTTCCAAACTTTTTCGACGCAAAGGAGAAACTGTTTTCAACAACTAAAAGCAGAGGAGAATGCTGATTATATTGCAGCTGCTTTTATTTCAGCTGTGGTCAGTGCCACTACTGTCCAGAGGACGATGGATGGATGGAGACACGCAAGATTGGTGGAAGAGAATAGTGATGGCGACCTTCGGGCATATATATATATATATATATATATATATATATTTATCTCTACATATCTACATACAACCATGTGGGCAGAGCAAACTAAGCTATAGGGGGGCAGCAAGAAAGCTTCTGGATATATATATGTGTGTATCCAGAAGCTTTCTTGCTGCTCCCCCCCCCTCCTATAGGTTAGTTTGCTCTGCCCACATGGTTGTATGTAGATTTAAAACACAGTTGCATTCACACTTGTCATCACAGTGTGTCCCTGATCACTTCCTGGGTTGGTTTGGCTGGTCGGATCACAATCCATCCTTAGTGTGTCTTGGATGCACTTTCACCTGTCCTCTCATGTGGTCAAGCACTCTGACTGGAATCAGACCACCTTAAAGGATAACTTCGGTATTTTTCAACCTGGGCTCTATTTCCCCATGTGTATGTGTGCGTATGATTCATGGGTACAACTCGTTCTAAAATTGGTTCAGTATTGAGGCGCAAAATGAGCTAAAACGGTAACGGGGGCAAATGCGTCCCGTATAAAAGTGCTTTTTTTCGCCACTGACCGGTTCAGATCGCCAGTGTTATCTCTGTAGATAGCATATTGTAGCGGCCCTGGGGCAGTGGTGAGTGTGAACGAGTGGAGTCAGCTGTCAGTCAGTGTTGGAGCAGAGAGGGGGAGGGCTGCCCCGCTGGGTACTGTAAGTGAGTATGTGTGTATGAAGTGTGTGTGTTACGCTAGAAGAGTCAGAGTTTGGGACGGAGTCTTTTACGTGCTACCCCCTGGAGTGTTACCGGAGTTTTTGGAGTGCTCAAATAAACGGGCCTTTTTCCCGAACGCAAGAACAGGATGTCGCGCAACACCCCGTACAGCTTTCATAGGCTGCCTTTGTCGGACGGCGAGATGCTGAAGTTGTGGCTAGTTGTGCTACAAATGGATGCTAACACTCCTGTCCAGACACTGCGCCTTGCAGACCATCGGGTCTGCAGTGCTCACTTCTCCCAAGATGACTACTGCCAGCCGAAGAAGAGAAGACATCCAATCCCGAAACACCTCTTCCTCAAGAAAACGGCTGTCCCACGAGTAGAGAGAGCTACAGACACAGTGGAGCAAAGCTCGTGACATCACACAGCCCAGAGGTAAGGGAAAGGCTAGTATGCTATTTACAGAGATAGCACTGGCGATCTGAACTGGTCAGTGGCGAAAAAAAGCACTTTTAATGCGCAAACTTATGCGGGACGTATTTGCCCCCGTTACCGTTTTAGCTCGTTTCGTGGCTCCGGTTGCATCTGCCTCCCTCAATACTGAACCAATTTTAGAACGAGTTGTACCCATGAATCATACGCACACATACACATGGGGAAATAGGGCCCAGGTTGAAAAATACCTAAGTTGTCCTTTAAAGGTGTACAGGGAGTCAAAGATGAAGTGAGCATGCCAGTTCTAATGAATGTGTATCCCTCTGGACAGGCTCCTTTGCAGAGCTATTTATTCCTTGAATTTTATGTCTGTCCTTTCAATCTTCAAAGAGCTCTCGCAGTGAAGTTTTTAACCTTGTTAACACGTTCATTTGCTGTATTTTATTTGCTACAAGACATAATGAGCAAAATAAGCAGTCAACACCATGGCTGAGCATTTCTCTCTTGGAACTGCAGCATACCAATTACAGTCTCAAGACAACAGAAATCAGATTTCCAGGGTCTGTGACATCACAAACATCTCCAAAAATGAAGCCAAAGCAAAGCACCAAAAACTGCAGTTCCTCAATTGTCACTCAAGGCGGGCCTCAAAAACAAGTCCCATGTTAAAAAGCCCAACTTTACAGCAGAAATAAAGGTGTTTACAGCCTGGTACGAAAACCACATCTGGTCTCTATACCTAATTACTTTTGTTCATGACAACTGTGCAGGGATAAATTCTTATACAGTGGTGGAAAAAAGTTTTCGGACACCCTTAAAATTTTACACAATCTCAAATATTCTCATGAAATATTTGTGGAAAAATCTTTTTTGTGTTTCAAAAGGTGTGGCTGCATTAGACAGATACAAACACATACAAATTATATTGTTTTGTTTATTGTTTACAAGAAAAACTAACAAAACTAAATTCTTGACAGTTTCAATATGTCAG
>NC_065525.1:17859123-17880971 GCF_006386435.1 Epinephelus moara | reverse complement strand
CTGAAGAACTTTCAAATGTGCTGGCTTTATGTAGACACGAAGCTTGGCAACAAAAATTGTGTCTTTTAATAAAAAGAACGACCTTCATCACTGATACCAAAATGACCCAATACTCAAAATTTCTTATGTATTTTTATGGAACCAATCAATTTTAAGTTTTTAATGGCTTTTTTAGGATTTATCTAGTATTTTGGCTGTGACTGTACTAAAAGAAATTGCACTTGAAGACCTAAGAGTGATTCTTAATGCAATATTTCACAAATGCATGGGGTGTCCGAAAACTTTTTTCCACCACTGTATAACTCAGTTGTTTACATTTTTATTAAGGCTTTATTGTTATGCACAATTAAGGTCGTGGCCACCTTTGAGTGACAGGCTGCAGATAGTATCCTCTTGTTCACTGTCAGATCCACTCCTCGCTCCTCCACAGCTTCACCCTCTCATCCAAATATGGTCACCTCTAGTTTCAAAACAGCTAGTTGCCGAACCTGAGGCTTCAAAACAGGAGTCCACAAACCAATAGGTGACATCACATTAGCTACATCCATTGTTTTATATAGTCTGTGGTCACAAACCAAGTCAAGTTCGTCAACTTGCAGAGTGGGGCTTTCCATAATGCTGCGACAAAATGAGAAGCAAGTCAAGTTTCACTTTCTCTTCTACTTGTCAGAGTTAGTGATTAAGAACAAGGTTTATCTAACTTTAACAACATTTTATAAGTTGTTTAATTAAGTAGTCAAGTCAAAGGATTATGTATCTACTACTTTATACAAGCAGAGTTTTGTGTGTTTGATGAGCAGGGTGAAGGTAGGAGGTACGCTCGAGCTGCAGGCGAGTGGCTGAGGGTGAATTTGCATATTTACAGATCCACGTATACTAAATGAGGCAAAGGTGTGGATTTACATCTGAGCATTTTTAAGGCATAAAGGGATGTTTTTTATGCAATTTTGGTAAACAAAGATGAGTTTTTAATTTAAATATTGCCTGGAGATGAAATTAAAAATACGTTACCCTAACCCCTGAACCTCAGAGTGGCTAATATTCGTCACAGATGATTAGTGAAGGTCTTGTATGCAGTAAAGGATTTTACTGTCTGTCATCCCAACATGTTGCAACCATCAGGTTTGGTCATAAAAAATGAATGAGTTACCAGCAAGATGAATAATGCGATCTAACATTGGTAGGGAATGGTAAAGAGGTCAAAAGGAAAAGGATTTACATATGATTACATGTTTTTCTTCTGCTCATTGCATTCAATCACAATGCGTCAAATTCCTTTCACACATCGCTGCATGCACCACTTAATAACTCTCTTTTCTTTCTTTCTCGCAGATGTACAGTAAATTACACACAATACTATGCACCTTGCTGTTACACTAGCCTCAGGAGGCCATCTCTGCAGAATGACTGCCTCTAAACAAAAGGAGCAAAGACACTTAAAGGCGGTGGCATTGACCGTCCATATTGTGCTGCGCGTCCAGGTAAACATAGCTCTGGTAAACACTTGTATTCAAAGTAACAATGACTTAACCCAGCTGAGTGAGACCTTCACCTGCGCATTGAACGAGCGTGTCTCAATCTGATCGGAGTAATAAGCAGAATCCACTTCAGCCTATGATGACTCAATTTGCACAGGCACAACTCGGGCTTAACAGCGAGGACTTTTTTGTTGATTGGATGATTTTTCTATTCAGAGCACCAGCGAGCATTAAGGGCACTCAAAGAAAAACAAATTACTCTTCTATGGGTCCACGCCCTGTATGTGTGTGTGTGCGCGCGTGAGTGTGCGTTTGTCCTACAAATGTGTGGGCTGAAAGCAGATTAGTATGAACTGGCAATATAATAAGCTTTCCTACAATTCTGAACAAAAATGAGAGCGAGATAGGGAGGAGAAGACAAGGGCTACTCTGTGTTATCACGCTGCATTGACCTTGTTTGCAGAAGGCCAAACCACACTATCACTTTCTCCATCACTAACTTCAGCTTTTTAAGTGGCTGGGTAGGAAACACTGTTGTAAACAAAAAGTGATCTTTTTCCTCCTTCATTTACCCTCAGGCACACACACACACACACACAAAATGTATACCAGTCTATGGAGCTGCAAAGCTGCAACATTTTAAGCAAGATAGAATCTCCATAGTGTGCTGGGAAATCAGACGCTTTTACCGCAGCTGTCACTGATACTGACTTTGTAAGAGTTGTTGACGCTCTTTGAACCCCCAGCATACAGTGAGAAGTACTTTTTGAACAAAGAAAAACCCTGATGAGGGCACTTGTGCATATGCGACAAGCCGCTACAACAATGAACATTAACTTGGCAAGCAAAATTAACAGTTGATGTAATGGCTAATTAATTTGGCACTTTAAATCATGAAAAATAAGTGAGTTACACGGGCACGCTTTGTCGTCTCGGTGATTAGGCTTGATTCTATCTAATTGAAAACAACAGAGAGGTTTTCAGATAGCGGCAGTGGAGACCTGTTATCGCAAATGTAGCTGCAAAGTGGTTTATTTCAAAAGAGGAATGACAGCTAATGTGGAATGCCTGCAGTCCGCAGTGTGGTCTGAGGGAGACAAAAGTAGTTAGCCACGCTTTGCTGCCAAGTACACAAAGATATTATAAAAGAGAAAACCCATGAACACTGGAAAAGACAAGCGTACAATCACAGCACGCTGGATTTAACATATTTTCATTTTAATATGCGGTTTCCTTTATGAGCAAAGCAGCTAATGTTAGATGAGGAGAGGAGATCTGATGTCCTGCTGAAAGACTTTGTAGTGTATCACTACCTGTCGCTCACACACCTGTCTCTATGCTGTAGATGTTGTTTTTTTATTCTTCTTTTATTGCCCTATAATATGTTTTTTATTCAGTAATGTTATTGTGTTTTAATGTACATTTGATGCATGCAGCAATCAATTTTTGGAATGTGTATTTCCATTTTTGAAGGGAAGAGAGCCAAGGAACAAGCCTTTTATTGCAAAGAGCCGACTGCATTATTTTCCATGCACGACACAATAAAACTTGAACCACGGGTCAGTGTGAGCAGCGTGCCAACTCATCCCACAACCAAACACACACACACACACACACACACACATATAAACCAGGAATAAATCTCTATCTTGGTTTCTTCCTACGTGTATACATACACAAGTATATAGGTGTATACATACACTTACACAGATCTATCTAGCCACTTGCTAAACCCACTTTAAATGCAGCACATTAAAAATCTTGCTCCATCCTCCAGCGCTCAATATATACAAGTCCTTGGCTGTTTTATCTCCATTCTCTGTAATTTGAAATGCAATGAAATGGTCAGAAAAAAGTGCTGGAACAATTACACTGAGCGGCTCATTGTCAGTCCCCCTATCCTCCCCAGCAATGTAAAAACACCTCATTTCTACCAGCAGGGCGAGTAGCAGCAGCATGTCTGACAGAGAGATAATAGAGTCGAATCGTCTTGCTTTGCTGAGGAAGGTGAATCTCCATGTCGAAAGCAGCCAGATGAAAAGCTCGTATTTGTCCCACATCTCATTTGCAGATGTAAAAATTGATGTTACAAAAAAAAAACACAGGGGGTGGGATAGATGTGTCATTATATGGAGGGGAAAGGGAGGCTGAGGAGCAAGAATAAAACAAAGACGAGCAACTGAACAAGAGGGAAATGGAAGATAAGAGGGTGGAGAAGGAAGTGGAGGAAAGTGTGGTGACATTAGACGTACAATGCCCTCTCTGTCAGACGAGCTTTTAAGAATGTCCTCTCTGTGCTATCATGGAAATGAAGCCATGTTGCGATGTGCACTGAAATGTGAATCTGAAACTGGAGACATCAACAACAGCTACAGGAAGTGCACGTACAGTTTCTTGCAGTGCTGTGCTCGGATAACATTTACAACTATTTTCCAATAATTCTCATCTTCCCTCAACTTTTTTTCCCTGTCCCCTGTTCAGCGGAGACAGAAGTATCCTTCTATTTTAGTTTATACTATTGTCACTGTTTGCTGCTTTTTATTGCTGTGGTAAGTGTTGCTGCTGTTGCGGCACACCGAGAGCTTCAGAGTGAATAATACAGCAAGTCGACGAACCAGCCAATAAGCCAGCCAGACAATCTGAAAACCAACAGTTCTGCCACAACAGAGAGGGGGCTCTGCTGTGTGTCAGAATAGGAATGGAAACCAGTCGCTGAGCCATATGAAGAAGTGACGGTGTGCAGATGTGTGTTGTTAGGACAAACAAGAACACAACTTGTAGAAGGAAGTTGGACTCAACTGGTTTAGATCTCTGGAGCTCTGCATCACTTTTTGTCCAGGAGGGAGGAAGCGAGAGCAGCGCCCTTCATCATGTTAGGTAGGGAATACTGCCTGATATACTGTGCGTGAGACAAAGCCAACTGAGGCGAGGAGATGGAGTGCTGTGATTTAGGAGTGATGAGTGATTTTCTCATCGGCGCATTGATGGAATAGATGCGAGTTGGCACAAACCCAGCCAGGTAATTGGTAGAGGTCGACCCTGAAGGTGAGAACAGTGGCCTTTCCGGGACGTCCTGTCAAGGTGGGGAAAATCTAGTGTGGGCAGCAGTAATGCACGGCTCAGGCTTTTTTAAACCGATGCCAACCCATCCCATTATGAAAGCCAATCTGCCCCGCCTGACCCATAAACATATGCACTAATAAATCATCCAGACCCAACCCGTAAACCTGCAACACTGAAGCTGAAAGTTTCTGGTACATGACCATTGCTAATAACAACCTACTTGTTGTTGGCTACACAGTTTATCATCTCTAGTAAGTATCACAATATAAAACAGGTTTTCTGTTTAAAAAGTACAAACATAAAAAGACAACCAGTAGCCTACTCTCCCATCGTTTTAAGCGGTTACATCTTTGGTATGATAATGAGCACACAGCTGACAGGTACAGTGGTTTGCTGACATGACGTAACAGAAGTGCGTATTTAACAGATTCATTGTGGACAGAGAGAAGACGCTGGCTTGCTGTTAGGACACCACATTAGGTCTACATATTCTCAGAAGGAAATATTTTTACCGAACATTATGACCCGAGAGCTTTAAATATGTTGGATTTCAATAGATTTTTCTGATTAAATAAAATAAATAAATAAAGGAATTCCTGAGTGCAGCAGTGCTGATGATAAAGCTGCTTGCTGTGTGCGTCTATGAGAGAGACAGAGAGAAAGACGGAGAGGAGAAGGTGGACTACTGCACAATGTTTCTCTAAGTTATTAATAACTTACTTAGAATGCTGCTTTGTTACTTGATTACCCACATGCCTGAGACCTGCAATATTTACACTCGACCCACTGGTGGGTTGTGGGTCAACCCACACATCACTAGCAGGTAGTTAAAATTTCACTACCTGATTTTGCTGTACAACCCAAAGCGCTGCAAAATCCATATACATATTAAACTTTTAACTCTCTTGACAGACAACAGTGACGTGGGAGGAAACCTTCAAAAACCTGCCTGCATTTTAAGAATCCATTAGCACCTACTTATTTATGAAAATCAGCTCGCAGTGATGTGAAATTTGTCGAGATGCATAATCCATTACAGCGAACAACATGCTTTTATCATTGTCACAGGAAAACACAGAGGTAACAAGGTGAAGCAGCTGGAAGTGGTGGACTGCATTACCCCATAACAATACTGTAACCTCTAGCAAAAAATAAAAGCACTTAGGATGTTCCTATGTTGCTAAGTTACTTATTAGATTCAATTATTTATTTTCACATCATTCAGAACTGAGGAAAGAAAGAAAGAAAGAAAGAAAGAAAAACATTTAAAATCTATGGTACAAATGAATGGGCTAAAATATGCAGAAATATTTGCTAGGATCCTTTAAGCACCAGCCACTCGTTTTGTTTACTTGAAAACAGCCTGTGACTGAACTTTCTGTGACAACTTGCTTATAACCTTCTTTTCGCCTGCAGCTTTTCCCCACAGTAATTGCCACAAATAAAAACTAAGCTCTCAAAAATAAAAAGTTGTCAGTATATGAAGCGGAAAAAACAAGCTTTTGAAAAATTATCTTGCAACACAAAACTCAATGACCACTTCGCTGATCAAAACATCCAGAGCTGATTTTCAATCAACTGTATCAGCGTGATTGAGACTATCAGAGGGATAAGCCACAACTTGAGAATGATACGATGAATACTAAAACAGGGGATTTAATTATTATGAATTATAGAGAAGTTCAATTAATGAAAAAATGTTGAAATTCAGTGCACACTGGCAGGGCTCCTCTCAAAGCAAGTATGCACAGTTGTACAAACACAAACACAGCTTCAGAGTAAACTGCAAACTTTCCTTTTCTCTTGAATATCTTTCCTCATGACTGGCCACAATAGGGGGAAAAAAAGGGAACAGTGTTTGACAGCGCTCAGAGAGCTATGCGGCGCTCCTTCACAAAGCGGCTCACATGGTAATCAAGCCGGCGAGCGGGCCTTTGAGACACAAAACAAAAGAATGACAAAGTGCAGCCCTTGTCCTCTCTCTTTCTCTTGCTCTCTGCTCCCGCCTCCTCCGATACTCCTACGCTTCGTGCAAGAAGAGAAATAAGATAAAAGATGGAGACAGTCAGATGTAAAAGAAAACTTGGATGATAGGTGAGATGGAACGAGAGGAGATAGAATGTAAGATGGGATAAAAAATGTGCTGTAGTAATACAAGATAAAAGAGAAAAAAAAAGTCGAGACAGAAATATATACCATTCAGCTCAACTAAGCAAAATGCAAAAATGCTACTAGAGTTTCGCATCGGGTTGCTGTCAGCAGGGGAGACCTGTCAGACCTGCTGTGGAGCAGTGGGGAGCCTTATCAGCACCACTATCACATACTTGGTGTTTTTATCCTTTTGTATATAGGCGCAGGATACAGTTTTTATCTAAATGGCAGCCAGACAATGTTAGCGGAAGCCCTTAAATGTCAAAGTGGAGGAAACTTTCCCACTCACTGCTCAACTTTACCCGGCGAGCTTTTATAAATGGAGATGAATTCCTATCCCACCTCCAGATCTGGTTCCACAAATGTGTAAATATTCATAAGTGAGCATTGAAAGGGAAGAATGTGCACGATAGTGATTTCAAAAGGAGGGTGAAAGGGAATACTATGAAGAGAGATGCACACAGGGACCGGTACACTACGGTCAATTTACTCTCTTACATTAAGTGTATCCATTTTTATGACTTTTCAACAGAGCTGCAAAAAAAAAAAAAAAAACCCACAAAGCTGATTACAATGCAACCAACATCCCTGTGTCTGTATTGTCACCGAGGTTTATCTGTCCCCCTCCTCTGATCCTTTCTCTGTCTTTGCTGCAAGCCAGCACAGCCTCGAGAAGAGGTGACCTTTTCCATTAACCACCGCTACAGAAAGCTCATTCTGAGCAGCAGGGAGCGCGCAGACACACACTCTTTGATGATTGATTGAAATCCTGCTAGGTCCGGATCACTTACAGTAAGGCGACACCAGAGCTGATACAGCCCGGCACTGCATAGAAACCCTATGAAAGAAAATCCTTCTGCAGAGGTGGGGAGTAAAGAGCGGAACCGGGCCCGAGCGCGGGGAAACTGACAAATCCCATCATGACAAGGATCATGATCGTCTGCAGTCGATACTCCCACCTGACATCTGTCTCTGTGGCGCTCACTCTTTTCTCTCTCGCTCTCTGGTGGTTTCTCCTTTCTTAAAACTTGCCGCCAACTCGCTCGCTTTCTGATTCACACTCCCCTCCTCTGTGTCTCCCAGCAGTGTCCTGGTAAATTGTCCAAACTGTGTGGGTTTTTTGTCACTCTACTGATGAAAATTGGGCTTAATTAAAACTTGATGGCATTGTTTAACAGTGTGATCGCTGCCTTATTAGACACCCCTGCTGCATTCGGTGGATGCACCTGAATAGCTTTCCACTGTGAGCCTCATCTCATGTGTACACATCCAACACAATTCCAGGTACAAACAGACTGTACACCATGAAGGACTGGGAATATTATCAGTCACAGCCACATCCTCTCCTGGTGCATCCTGCTGCATGTCCCACCTGTTGCGTGAGAAGGGTGTCCTTCTTCTGCCCTGTCCCTCCTCCCTAAATGCTCGTCCCCCATTCGCAGCGAGCGTGCCAGCGGGCAGACAGTGCCATCATTCAGCTGCTTCCTCTTCTGCTCGGCTAAACACTGGGGCTAAAGTGCAGACGGCAGCGGGATCGGGGTGGTGCGCACTCACAGACACATGCAATAACACACTGGGAAAAAAACAAACTACATCACACATACACATTTCCCTCCCTTTTACACTAAATCTCTCTGTTTCACTCGTTAACTCTCTCCAACACACACATGCAGACACACACAGACAAATCTCCTGCGGCAAAGCCATGGCAGTGGGCCAGAACTCTCATCTGCATGGGGCAGAGCTGGTACCTTGATGGTGGCTTGTTAGGCAGGCCAACACAAATTTCATTAACCCCGAGGTTAACACACTCTGGACTTGTGTTTTTCCAACGCTTGTGCTCACCTCTCAACCTAGCCTCCCTTCATCCCTCGATCCTATATCCACATTCGTTAATCTTACACGCAGCACTTGAGAGTTGTGAAATGCACGGTGGGTATGTGAATGTAACACATCCTGAGTGTGAATTATTTTAGCGCCGTTATAAATTCTGTCCAGGGGCGCTGTGCAATTGCTTTAGCATGAGCAAGAAAATGCTAAATCACCAAAGGGAAAGAGTGTCACTGAGCGAGAGATTACACAAACATATTTTTAGACATGCAAGTACATGTGAGAAAAAGCAAATGCAGGAATATGACAGCACAGACAATGAAATAAAAGCAAATGCATAAGAAGAGCGAAGGTGTTATTTCCCGCTCTTAATCCCTCTGTTGTCTCCACCTCCACCAGACAGGTCCTACAGCATCCAGGCACATTGAGGATGCACTGTGTGAGTTGTTATGGGGACATCGTTCATCCTCGCTGTGGAATTACCCAGAGAGAGAGATTTACTGGGTTGGTCAGATAAGCTGTGGGGCAGATTCATGGTTGAGCTTCTGACAGTCCCCATCCCAGCTCCCCAGACACAAGCTAACAATGGACTGACTGTCACATGCGCATGCTTTTATGACACAGCCCTTTAAATGAAATAAGGCGTCAAAGATACGCTCGCTTCAAATTAAATGACTGTTTCATATATAATGCAGTTTCCCGATATTGGTATGGTTATATCTAATCATTTCTCAAAGATACGGGAGACATATGCATAGATTATACTGTAAGATTCCCCATTTCAATTTTATACTCACAGCACTGAAAACATCCAGGTTTCTGCAGCAATAACTTCCATCTAAAAATCGAATTATGTGCTTGCACAGTCTCCGAAATATTTCTGTTAAGCCAAGCCAAACAGTATGGCTCTAAAGAATATAAATCACCACATTAGTACAGCTACAATTTCATAATTCACCCCTTTCAGAATGTCTCCTGATGAAAAGCTTTTTCTTTTTTTTCCATTTTCATCTCATTAACAGAGCTCTTCCACGGTGATGTAAAGGCCCAGCATTCCTAAATGGAAGCAATCTTTAAAAGCCGTACCGCCCAGCTGGGTTCACACGTGTCCCCGGTTTAACATGCCCAAACCACTTTGTTGATGCAGACTTGCAGACTGCGCCCACGCTGGGCTCGGTGCTCCTGTAAAAGCTTCTAAATTCAACTGTCAGAAACCCACCTAAGATATACAACACAACTTCCTTGGAAATTGCCTCCTTACTAAGCATGTAGGTTGTTTATAGTTTCTTGCTCTGTTCTTCCTTCTCCCATTAACAACTCCGGTTCCGTTTCATCAAAGGGGCAAGTGGGCACCGAGCAGCTGCATTATTCACAAATCTGAAAAGGTAATTGACAATATTCATTGTTGCATGAATAAATGATGGCATGAAAAAAGGTGCTGTGTACGTGTTAAAGTGCTTGCACGTGCCGAGATGGCAAAGTGGTCCTGGCCGAGGTAAAGCTGACCGACCGTGAGAACCACAAGAGCTAAAATTAGGGAAAGTGACATCGGAGGCCATGGTTACCATGACAGCGAGTCAGCCTGAGGGTGTTGCTGCTGAAATACAACAACAAGACAAATCCAACTTGATACTGAACCGCAACTATGTCCAAGTGTTTGAATGTGAATGTGTGTGTGTGTGTGTGTGTGTGTGTGTGTGGTTGGAGTTTCAGTTTCACCCCTCTCTCAGGAGATATGAACACAATACAATGACACTGCTTCCACAAGTTGCGTGTGCTTTATTTTTAGTCTCTCCGAGGATATTTAACGCATTCAGGCTTCTTCGAAACCTGTGAATTCATCGGTCTTGATAAAATAAGCTCAGAAACATTGCACCAGCCCAGCACGTTCCTCCCATATGTTGTCTCCATGGGCAACCAAGCAGCCAATCTGTCGAGGCCCCTGAGACTTCCTCTTCCGACTTCCTCCTTATCCCTCCAGAGCGGTGATGTGTGTGTGTGCATTATGTGCCATTTTACAAATACATAGGCAACATATTTGTGTATTTGTGTCGGGGCGGTTGAGTGTATGCACGTGTGTGTGCCTCTACATGTGTAATCTTAGTTAATCAATAGAGGCCTGTATGCAGCAGCCAGCCTCCTCCTCCTCCTCCTCAGTGGACCTGTTGATGCTGGTAAACAGGGGGGCTGTTGTACAACTGGGTGGCCGCATAAATGTGGCACTCATCTAATATGCACCGCAGCGCTGCCTGCCAAAACACTTCCTCATTGAAATTCTGATTAAATAAGGCTAGTCTGGCCAGTGTGCAATCTGAAAACTATTTAATTATATCTTTTTGGCTTTCCCCATCATCACAGTTACAACAGCTACCTGGGCTTTTAAGAAAAGATAAATGAATGCCCCAAGAAACACCCACACATTACGTCCCATTGGTATTGCTTATTGTGCTGTGATTATGTTTATTTGACTAGCCTATTCATACACAACAAAGGCATATGGAAATTATACATTCCTGCACAAAGCAAATCAAGATCATTCTTTTGTCTGTATGTTCCCTACCCTACAGTTTTCTCTTCAAGCACAACAGGTTCATAGAGTGGGAGGTATAGGAATAGCTTAAGAGTAGAATGGCCATTTCAATTAAATTAGCATAGGAGGATGATCAGAGTGGCGGCCATTTTTTATGTGTAACATTGTCTTAACAAAGTACTGTGAGCACTGTAGCGGGCTAACTTACGTATGAACTGACATGTGGTAAGTTGCAAACTCACTAAGGTGAGGTTTTGCAGTAAAGACCGAACAAGCAGTGGAGTAGTACGTAGCATGGAGAGTAGAATTGGCTACTGAACTCAGTACTTGTAAGAGTACTGTCTAAATCACGTCAGCACTTCCTAGTACCAATTCACATTAAATTCATTGATGCCAAATTTCTGTACCTGAGAGCACATCGTGGTGAGAACACCGGACAAGAGTCGAAAGTGACGTGAAGCCCGCCAAGCCTTGAAGCCAGCTTTGGAGCTCCAAGGCCAGCAATGGAACTCCACTGAGCCACCAGGTTCAACTTCAGACAGGTGGTAGAAACGCCCCAAAGTCGAGATGATGGCCACAGAGCTCCACGGCCACTCAGTCATTTCCCAGCGAGAAAAATCTATCGCAGCACCTGCCACGATACGGCTTCTAGTATTTTTTCTTTCTATTATATTCTAGTAATAGCCTAGTATCACTGCTAGATGAGCAGACACACACACAAGGACACACAAGCAGACGGACAGACTAAGACAGCAGATTACCTCTATGTGTGATTAGAAAAGAGGAGAAAGTGAATAATCACTTTTTCATCTACATCACCCCTGCAGCTTGTTCAAAAATCTGATTTTTGTTATTACAGGAAAAGTAAAGTTCCGAAAAATGTACCATTGGGTATTGGCATCGAATTATAGGCAACAGAACCAGTACTGGATTAAATATGAAAAGTACTCAAACCTCATAAAGAGGTTTTGTTTTGTGCAAGATCTCCGTTGGTTATGGGTCAAGGCAACATGATGAGCATCAACAAAAGACAAACAAAAGGAAAATGCTGGCTTAGTGTGTACAGTAGGCCAAAACATGTCTTATCACTATAGCAACTACCAACAACTGCCATTTTATTTTGAACTGCACAAATGACCCCAGCACACAGTTCAATGCCCATCTCATCCCAATCTACATCTATGGTAGGGAGTAACTTTAACATCTAGATTTTTTTTTAACTAAGTTCCTCACTTCTCAAGCTTCTGTTTGTGTATGCCATTACCTCCCTCATATTAGATCCTTCTCTCTGTCTCTCTACTTTCTATAATATCACAAAAAAAAAGGTGAGTGCACTGCCCATCACCATTCAATCACCAGTCTATCACACAGCTCCATCCTGTACTGAATAATTTAGTGACAGAAAATGATGGTCCATTTCAATACGGCTGCGGCTGGCTTGACGCTCTGAATGATGATGACCCCGAATCAAAATGACCTGATGATTCTTCTGCGTAATTGATTTCTTAGCCTACCAACCACAGTGTAATATAAATGACCACATATGACTTCTGAGTAATGATGTGTCCATCAGCGCATATCAATAAATATATGTAGACTGGTGGTAATCACACGGTTTCCATTACATAGACTAGGTGATGCACAGGTTGGGGGAAAACATCACAGCTTCTTTTAAACCTAGAATGTAAATATCACCAGACAGGTAAAAACAAGAAGATTGCTATTTGAAGCTTGGTCGAGGCAATCAATGCCTGCCGAGAGTGCTTTTCTTTCACTGCAGCACCCAGATTCTTGTCAGCCAGTACCCAGAGTTCAACCAGAGACTTTCCATTATCCTTCCATGACTGTATTCCTGTATACAGTATGTGCGTCTGTCTTTGCGTCTCTACAGTTGTTTTCTTATATGAACTTGTCCAGAGAATCAGGTCTGGATTCTACATGGTTTAGGTAAGGTGTAGCGCCTGGAAAAAGCGTGCAGGGGGCAGGGGGCAATGCAGGATGCAAAAAATAGGTTGCGGAATGAGGCTCCCGGGAATGTCTCCAAGTGGCCACCTGCAGCAAAAAAAAAATCTGCGACCCAAAAAGCATTTTCTCCATTGACCACCATTGTAAAAGAGACTTCTGTAAAACTGTTGACAGGACACCTCCAAATGCCAACAAAGTCAATTATGAATCTTTCCATTATATATATTTTATTCATAGAGGTTTTATATTTGTAAAACTTTCCTCGAGTCAAGAAAAGATATTTTAAAATCTGTGATGTCATAACGATGTAAAGTGTATGAGCTGAGCGGGAAGTCATGGGCGGAGCTAGCAGGACAAACACTACTGCGCATACTCATTGGGCCGCAAATCACAAGTAAATCACAAGTAAATCCGGAAGCTGGAAACGTTTTTTTGGCATATGCGCCAAGCGAGCAGTTCCATTTGACTGAATAGGCGCCATCTTGGGATCCGGTATCTAGTTATTATCATTCTACATACATCTATGTGTGGAACTCGGAAGTGTCTGTTTACTGGGGGTAAACGTATTTGAAATCACAATAATATTGTATCGTGACTTCAGTATCGTGATTATATCATATTGTGAATCCTTTGGTATATCACAACTTGGTTATAAACAACTGAGTCTCTGGCCGTTCCTCGACTTTGTCTGTATATTAAGTGTTTGTCCTTATCAACGTAAGTTTTCACATCTCGTCATCTCTCTAGTTAGACCTTTTTCTTTGTGTCTTCATGTAAATAACTCTACTCCTTCATCCCTGGATCCTTGTATTCTTCTGGTTTCGCACCAGTCACGTGATGGAAACATCATCAACATGCCTACTCACTCGCTCTGAATTCTTCAGACAATGACCGGCTCTATTCACACATGGGTTCAGTTGGACATTACACAGACTTTGTGCTGAGGAACTGGCAGACTAAAGTCCATTTAATGTCCCGTCCAAATGATTCAGACACTTGCGTTCTCACAAACAGCTCCTCCAGGTATTGTCTAAATGAGTTCAGGGTTGCAGTTCATGAGTTAAAGGTGCTTCCCAAAACACACACAAGGAAGTTCATATACATTATTTCAAATTGCAAAGAGTGAAAGAGTGGTTACAGCTGGTGGATGTTAAGTGCCAAAAGGTAGCAAGAGGAGAAAACAAAAGGCAGCTAATGTGTTCAACAAAGAAAGTTTCAAAGCGTTCACAAAAGCCATTGCAAGTGTTTCACGAAGGAGAAAATGTATTCACAGGGTTTGTTAGGTCTTAAGGATACACACAATGTGTTTCGGTGAGAGACGTTGAATGCATTACAAAACTGTGTTTGTTTGCCATGAAGACTCCGCGGGGCACCATTAAGAAGGCCTCTTCTCAAAGTCTCAGGCCCCTGCTTCCTCATTATGTTGACCCAGTGAACCAACACATGAGCACACTGAGGTGAGTCGACTGAAGTTTGAAACACTTGACAGACTGTGTATAGAAATCATCGGCGGTAAACTGTCTCCGACGTGCTTCTCAAATCATTATTCACAATTAGATAGACGGCCTCAATGGGGCACTTTATGCCAAGATGTTTATATTTCTCATAAGTCTGCTGGTCATATGCCAATAAGACATTATCTAGTGGATGAAGTACTAGCAGCAATCTGTCTGATACGTGTGCTTCCTCAAGGAGAGGATTTGGCTGAGACAAATCTAATTTCCTCCAAAATAGGGACAAGCGGAGTGGAAATTTGACAAATTGTCATTTCATATTCAAATAAGGGGGGGACTCAGGCCAAAAATGAAATTACATTATTTCTACCTGCCCCACCTCAGTGCTAAGAATCAATGAAGATTTTTTGTGTGGAGAGAATACTGCCAGCCTGATATGAATATTTACACACTTCATAGATCCCCATTTCCAGTAATGGCTACATCTCACTTAGAAACCCTTGGTGCGAGAGGGGACATGTTATTCATAAGAGGTTAAGTGAGTTGACCTGCTCAGATGCCTGCTAAATGGAAGACAGTCAATTAGACACACAGACCAGCAAAGTACAGCATAACAGCTCCCTTCCTTGCCAGACGGCCGCCGCGGACGAGTCACAAAAGGCAGACTATTAGTGGAATCCTTAAAATGAGGAACACAGTAATATCGAAAATATCAGCGGGGCTGTGGGGAGAAAGAGAATGAAAGGGAATGTCGTGCTCTCGGACAAGTTAGCACAAAATCAGCAGTGCAGCGACAGCAGAATCACAAAGGGTAAAGAATGCACAATGCAATGATATCCCATAAATCTGCTTAGTGTAGGAGGACTGAGAGTGACCACTCATTACGTCAACTTCAGTGTCTGTGTGTGTGAGATATAATATCATGAGCACCTGTATGATATGGTGCAGTGCAACACGATAGCCCTGCAATGAATATGGTCGATACCAGGCTGATCATGTGCATTTATTTGTTTACTTTTCTTAAGAAAGGTCTGCCATATATATCCAAGGTAGAATAATATATGCTTCAGAAATGCGGGAGTCAGTGCAGGGATGGTTGGTTGACTTCACTAGCTGCGGACACAAACTCACAGCTCGCTCAGCTGCAGTCACCAAATGCAACAAGCCAGAGTGGCAGCCTTCAGCCATCAGTATGATTCAGGACTATGCTCATCAGAAAACTAAATCTAGTCTGTCACTGGGAAAACCCCACAGCTGAGATCAGAGACGAAGAAATGATCCCTGTGTGTCAGTGCATTGTGCGCGTGTGTGTGTGCACACTGTGTGCACTCTTCAAGGACATCATAATCATTGGGTATCACTTTACACAGACAGCTGCGGGAGACAGAGTACACCACCATCCCATGTTGAATCTGTAGTAAGTGATGGTGCGTTACATCACCCAGCACCTTTTATCACTATTCCTTTCACTGCAGGTCCGGTACAATACTCTAGATCACTGCTACAACCAGCCGTTCACGCTGTGCACAGTGGCTACACGCAATCAAGCGTTGGTAATAAGAGGCATCGCAGCAGCAGGTGGAGATCTGCCTCCCGCCTCCCCTGGACTGCCCAACTACTGATATGTTTTCCAAGCCTGACTGGTGCGCCCGTGACCTCTACAGCCACCTCTATGAACAGCCCTTTGATTATTAATGTTGAAGGCGGGGGTCTGGCTTTCGACCTGGCCCGACACCGCGGTGCTCTTTACTTAGCCCGGAGAAGGAAACTATTGTTAATTTATGAGACAGGCTGCCTCTCTGTGTTACTTCTTCTCTAGTCCTGCCCGTCACACATGCCACGGGAGGACAATCATGTGAAAGTCTGTGGGGCTGTTGTTTCAGGGACACATTTATGATAAATCCAGTAATATTTATAAAGAGACTTTATGTGTGTGTAGTGTTTATACTGACCTCATCAAGAGTTCTGGCATCACACTCCTGGAATACATACATCTGTTACTATGTGGGGAGTTCACAGTGGAGTTATTATGCTGTGGAGCATTTTTCTCTTTGTGGATGTCACCTTAATATTCCTGCACTGTGTTCAGAGGTGTTTTTATGATGTTGCACTAGTTTATGGTATTACCTCCTGAGGTATCACTGCACTACAGTATCTATAAAGGGGCTGTTAAATGTCTTTAGGGGCTGTTAGTTCATATCCATCAGAGTAGAAGACTTCTCTGGAAGTGTAGCACATGAGATGCACAGACAGGTTTCTCTCAGCCTACCTTTTCCGTAATTGAAGTGCAGTTTGATGGTCTTGCCCTGGTTGATGTGCAGGTAGGTGAACCACACGGCGGAGGTGAGCAGTACCAGCAGCAGCAGGAGCTTGAACTGCTTCCGGATCTTCTTCACGGGGAAGCGCAGCATCCTGGCTCACACATCCTCCGGTAGCCGCCCGGTAGATAGTCAAAACGGGTCCGGAAAGTGCTCGATCGGTGGCTGCTGTGTTTTTATATATATATATATAATTCTGGTTGTCCACCGCTCTCACTGATGGTCTACCTCTCCCATCCCAGGCAGCCCTGCGAGTAAACAGGGAGTGTTAACTACAGCCTTAAAGCGCGTCTCATTCCCCCGGATCCACGGGCTGACAGCAGCGCCAAAGTCGTCTTATCCTCAGATCTGGGTCCAAACACCTCTGTGGCAGTCATTGCTTATGAATGCAACCCGGTTTTACACCCCCCTTTTCTCCTATGAATAGCGTGGCTTGTAAACAGGCTTCCCCTGCTGGAGTTTCCAGGCGGCTCGGGGCGCAGCAGTGAAAAGGCTGCGGGATCAAAAGCCGCTAAGTTCAGTTAAGAGTGTGACCGAGGGAACAAAATAGCAGTCCGGCGATAATCTACACAAATCCCCTGTAGTTCAAGCCTTTGCTGACACCGCGACGCTGATTATTTTATCGGCTACTCAAGGATCATCCCCGGCCATGGGCTTTAGCGCAAAGTATCAAAGAGCGAGAGGAGGAATTTAGTTTCCATGTGGAGAGGTGATCGGGCAGAGCATCTCAACAGAGCTTACTCCACAGAAGCACCGTTTTCCTGCAGGGTGGATCTTTTCCAAATGAGTACAAATGAAATTAAAAAGGCCTTCAGTGATATATGCCAGGCTGCTGCCGGTGAAACCTCTGGCGGAGTGGCCACTGTGAAGGTAACCTGATCAGGGGGGAAGGTTAAGGTGGCAATCGACCAAATGTCACAGCCCTCTGCGCTCCATCTATTGTTAAACACAGCTGAAACTGAGACTCCGATCGAGGGCAGCGGGATTTCAGATGGAGCGCGTTTTTATTTAAGTCCCGGGAGAGGAGGGGCGATCAGCTGTCATCCTCACACTCGGGCTGGTGTGAAGCCCCGCGACGCGTAAATATCAAACCGAGATTGCAGATTAAAAAATGTGCATGCTCCATGGCGGCGGAAACAATAGAGAGGCTTTGAGAGGAATACTCAGGTGTGAGTGTCCGATTTGAGGTCCAGGGAACAGATGTCCATGTGCTCCGGTTGCTCCGCTGTCTCGCGGCAGGTGCGTTTCACCCAAATTCTCCCCAAAGTACCTGCGTCGTCCGAGTCCACCGCGCGTGCGACAAAGATCAAAAACAAATCATCCGGATTAAACTACTAAACACTGATATGTGGCGCTAGCGGCGACGCACCGCCTTGTGTTGTTATTCTGTCAGGAGCTTTTTTCCCTTTAAAACGCCGCAATAGCATCGTCCGACCCGCTTGTCGCCGCGCGCGGGGAGGAAAACCAGCGGAGCTCCAGGAAGGGTGTCGCGGAGAAACCAGCAACAAGCAGTGATGTAACCAGGATAGAACATGGTTTTGTTTTGCTACAATGAAACACGTAAAGGGTATCTCCTTTCACTGCACAGCTCAGTACGCCCATCAATTGAGCATCTTAACGGTGCAGAGCAACCTAACCTGGCCAGGAGGGGGAATGGCAGGTCCGGTGTCCAATCGCAGCCCCGCAAAGCGTCCACAGGAGGCGGGATGACAACGTTTGCCCTCACCGTTGCTTGGTAGGCTACTACTGTGGTACATCATCCAATAGCTGAACGCAAAGCTGGAAACTTGTTAAGCTTTCCTATTGTGCCCTTTTGCCCAGATTTCAAGGCCCCCATGCAAATTTGATCAATACTGATTAGTCATTTTTTATGCAGTGGGTGGAGACACAACTGGAGAGATTAATCTATAGGAATATAGATAATTAATGGAGATACCATCTGTGCACAGAAATACTCTTGTGTCAGTGTTGGGCTCGTCCATCTTAAAATAAATGTCTTCTAGTAACAGTCATTCCTCATCTTCACATGGATGTTAAATTCCTCAGCTGGAGTGCATCCCTCCCTGAAATCTCCAGGAAATAATGCATGTAGGCCTGCTATTTTTTTGTTGTTTTTTTTTAATTTGACATAAATTTACACAGATGCTTTTGCAAACCAGTCTTCTCATCCTAAATTGATTTATGTCTGAGTTAGTGGTAAAAATATATAAGCTAGTTTTGGAAAAAGAAAATCAACACCAGTCTAATATTTAAAGAGAAGGTGGCAAAATTATTCTGCATATTTGTCATTTTAATATAGCATTAATAACGTTACTTAAACTGGCTTCGCATTTCGTCACAAAGGAATTGCACATAAAGTAGCCTGTGTGTTGTGTGTGTGGTGACACCCTGCAGACGCACTCAGGACACGCGCTTGACTGCCGCCCTCTGGTCAAAGATGAAAGAGCAGTGACTACACTGAGTCTTGAGGCTTCACTGTAGTGGATGCAAAGTTAGTGCTTCAAGCTTGTGAGACAAAATACAGGTAGAGATATAGCAAGTTTAGATGCCATTGTATTTCATCTCACTATCCACAATACAACTATGCAGACATATTTACTTATATTTAAGCAGCACACTGATCTAGTAGGCATTTTCCCACAGAAGACATTTTGATTTGTCATTGCTGGAATTAGAAACTGCTTTGCGCCATTTTAGAGTCTTAGTAAATTGAGCCTTTGGTCAGACCAGTGAGCATGCACACTACCTGGACCCTGGACACACCCAGTTGAAACAGAGCCATCAGTAACATTATTAATTTCACCTGTGCTTTTTATTGAATAAAGTCAAAATACATGCTATAAAGAGTGTCTGTATTTAAATGCCCCCTGGGGGGACTAAAATATTATAATTCAGCTAAATGCAGATATTTAAAGGCCCTGCACACACTGGTGTTTCTATTTATTCTGATCAGACCTCTGCTCAGGCTGATGATGCTCAATATACTAATAGGGTAATAATCATTTCATGAATCCATACCACATACTAATGAGCAGGTGTTGATTATGCAACATTATACTAAAAACAGTGCTTATTATATGCTGTTGGTGTTGACTCCTCTCCCACAACGTAATGCCCAACAGAAAAGATATAGCTGCTCACAGCTGGAAAAAACCTCCAAACTACTAACTTTTGCCATCTCTTTGTTAAGGTTAGCAGGGATTCTGAGGTCTTAGCTTGAGTAAGAGGGGGGCATGTTTAAAGATCTACTATGCAGGAACTGTTGGCTGCTGTTTGTTAACAGAACCACCAGCAGAATTAAAAAATCAAAGCAGACCCCAAGCTTTGTCCACTTGCTGTTTCACTTTGCTATATTTGCATTTTCCTCACTCTGTGTCCGTGATTTTTTGAAGCTTCCTCTTGGATGCCTTTTGCTTATAGTCTGGCACCGGGTTGTTAACTCTATTAAGTCCCAGCCCTATCTGCACGCTGTTCCCAGGAACATCCTAAGCATAACAAAAAAAGAAAAAATTACAGGCAGAAGGCAGGGTCTCTGCAGATAAATACACCACCATACACGTCTAGTGGGTCATAATCAATGATTCGAAGGGATTGCGTCTGTATGAGTCTACATATTGTTTTTTCTAAGGAAAATCCTGCATAGTTTACCTTTAACAACAGCAAAACTATATCAAAACATCTGCTTACACGAGCAGAGTTCAAAAGCACACGGTCTTTTGTGGAGGCATGTTTTTTGATTCTTTGTTCTTCCTGCAGGCATGCGAGGAAAATAATATTTTCCTCCTGAATTCAGCATAGCATGGGGTGAATAATTGATACACAAATGATCATTTTGTGGCTGAAGTATTCCTTTAATTATGATGTTTGTTGTTTACTAATTGGGAAACAAACAGAGATTAGTATATAGTCCAAACTGCAGTTAGGGCTGTATGTGGTATGGAGAATTAGGCCACTGTGAAAAATAAAGGTATAAAATATCCCACCGTGACAGATGACATTAAATTTAACAAGAGATTGAGGAAGATGTCAGTCATGCACAGGCTGTACACACCCACACAATCCTGAGTGAGATGATGTCTCATCAGCGAGATTAAGTGAAAATACCTGTGAGCCATAAGTGTGTGTAGGGGCTTTAATATAAAATGCAAAAAAAGTATGATGTAACGTATCATTCACTATAGTTTGACACGCATCAAACATGTGGTTTATCCCCAGTTTAAGTCGAGACCAATCATCCAGCTGTAGCCATGATAAGCTATTGATGCCATTATGAATCTAGATAAAGGATAAAAGGGCATGGAACCTGGCATATAGGAATGTGACCTCAATTTAGTTTGTCCCAGCTGTGCCTTCTGAATCAGAGGGACCACAAACCATAATCCTCTGTCTCCGTGGATTAATAATGTAATCTTCAGAGCAAACACTGAGCGTAAATGAAATGCTTAGGTATTCATCTGGGCTGTATTGAAATGAGTGCTTAGTGAATGACCTCAGCCAAACATCATTTACGCTGAAACAAAAAAAAACTTCACGGCATTCACCTTGCTGGGGCTGTTGCAGGAAAAACTGAAGGTATTTCATCACACATACCGGGTTTTGAAAGTCACTCAAAGTGTGTAATCAAATAGTTTCATGTACTGTTTCTTTGCTCCCTCTCTCTCTTGGCTGCAGGACATTATCATGGGCTTTTTGAGGTCCTGATTCAATTCCTCTTTATGTTTGATCGTCTGACTTGTTTTTGTCAGGCTGAAGACAAAAACAAGTCTATTTTCTACCCAGTCTGTGAACCTGAAATTCTGTCTGTCTGCTCCTCTGTTATTTCTGTTTCATCCAAGGGCAGGCAAGCATCCAATGCACAGCAAGGGACCTGCACACTTTTAACTCACATTAAAGCTAGACAGAAAGTTTCACACGCTGCATATGGCTCCGTTTATTGTTGAGCAGCACGGGGAGAGAGAATTTGGCTAAGAGAAGGGAGTTTTTATATTATCTGAAACACTTTCGCATTCAGGTACACCTGTCTTTTTCAGTTTTAAAATGAAACTCGTGCTGTTTTCCC
>NC_065525.1:17826847-17858623 GCF_006386435.1 Epinephelus moara | reverse complement strand
GGAGGGAGCGTGGGTTTTCTCCAGGTACTCCGGCTTCCTCCCACAGTCCAAAGACATGCAGGTTAATTGGTGACTCTCAGGTGAATGTGAGCATGAATGGTTGTCTGTCTCTACGTGTCAGCCCTGTGATAGTCTGGCGACCTGTCCAGGGTGTCCCCTGCCTCTCGCCCAATGTCAGCTGGGATAGGCTTCGGACCCCCCTGTGACCCTCAAGAGGATAAGCGGTTACGGAAAATAACATAAAACACTTTTTTGGAGTTCTACACCAGACACATGCCATACGAACTAAAGGTGGATTTATCGTTAAAACTCAGAAGCTACTTGACACTTTGGAAGGATGATGTGCTATTCCCTGTTTTTTTCAAAGAAACACAAAAGTGGAAAGGTAAATTATGAGGTAGAAACAAGTAGATCTGCACACCAAGTAGCTCCTGTTGGCAGGATTTTAATGCTGTGTGATGTTTGGAGTCAGCGGCTTTGCCTCTGATTTATGATGAACAGAAAGTCGGCATCTTAAATACCTGTGACGCCTGTACTAGTCATGTGACAAACCACACCTGTTGCCAACATATATAATTAAATAATAGTAATAGTACTCCAATATCATACAGTACATACAAAAGGGAATAATACTAGCATACACAAATCATATTTTCCGCATAAGTTGCTTATTTCTAAAAGGTCTCTGACTAAAAAGCCGAGACATATTCGTCCAACAAACACATCTGATATGCCAAATCATGCATCACCAGCAGCAAAATACATTTTAGTATATGAATGTACACACAATTAGGTCACACATACAGAAACAAATGTGTTCAAAGAAAGTCAGTTTCATATATACATACAGTACATACATACAAATCATGTACCTCCAAAGGACTTTGACTAAATAGCTGTCTCATATATATATATATATATATATATATATATATATATTAGAGGTGCATTTCTCTGTTTCTCTAACCTTATAAGAAGTTATAGAGAAACAAGTAACACCAAAATGAAAAACAAAAAAACAAAAGTAGTTAAAATTAAACGGGAGTTACTGTTTCTTCAGTGCAGCACCACTGTCATTGAACACTGGGTTGTGTGTATCTTTTGTTTTTTACTGTTTCTTAAGAAAAAATATGAATCAATAATTTATTGATTTTGTGTATCTTATTCCATAGTGTCACCAAGCCAATAAATAATAAATAAATAAATAAATAAAACATGAAATATATTGGACAAGGTTACTTAAAAAAAAGAAAAGAAAAAGAAACAAGTGGCAGTGTACTCACCAGGGGGTTCATGTATCCAGCAGCCGAGGATTCATTGAGGTGAGGGTGGATTCTGCAAAAACAACACCAGCAAGTAAAAAAAAAATCAACATATTACTTGATTATTATCAGCTGGCCTAAAGTCATTGATGTGATCAGGGGCATCTCTAGGATTTGAAGACATTGGGGGCTTCACCTGGACCTCTGTAGGGAGGTCTGAGGATCCTCCTCTGGGGATTTTTTTCTTTTTATGCGCTCTGGCATCTTAGTTACCCTTAAAAACTGTTTTTTAATTTTAATTTCTAATTTAATTTTGTATTAAAAATATTAGTAGTTTAGAAACAGGATACATGCAAGAGCTATCATTAAAATTTAGAGATTTTTTAGGTACTTAAGGTACTTCTATTTTATGCTACTTTATAATTATACCCCTCTCCCTCAGAGCGAAGTATTGCACTTGTTACTCCACTACATTTGGCTGCTTTAGTTACTTTGAAAACTTTATTAATACAAAATATAATCAACTAATACATGATGATGTATGATTGTAGATTAAACCACCCAGCAGTATATGAAGCATTTAAAATGTGCTCCACCTTTACCTGCTGTGATTACTGGGGCACTATGAATATCATCACACAAAATGCGCTGATTGAATGACACACACAACCCACAACTTGTGTTTTGATTAACAATGTCATATTATTTTTTAGGGCATTAATGCATGAACAAAATGTCACATTACTAGGTTCGGGGCTTTTTTTATTGTTAGGTCTACCCTTTCATTCATTCATTTTCTATAACTGCTTATCCTGTTGGGAGTCACGGGGCTGCTGGAGCCTATCCCAGCTGACACTGGGCAGAGGCAGGGAACACCCTGAACAGGTCACCACACTATCACAGGGCTGACACACAGAGACAGACAACCATTCACTACAATTTTAGAGTCAACAATTAATAATCAGTTAACCTAACCACTGGATTGTGGGAGGAAGCTGGAGTACCCAGAGAAAGCTCACACTGACACGGGAAGAACATGCAAACTCTGCACAGAGGGGTTCCCCCACCCTGGGTTTGAGCCCCCCACCTGGGAGCCCTCTTGCTGTGAGGCGACAATGCTAACCACTGCACCACTGTGCCGCCCTAGGTCTACCCTGATTTTTTTTTTTAAATATACACACAGCCTATGTATATTTGGGGCTATTCATAAAACATTTTGGGCTGAAGACTGAAATGCCTAGGACTAACAATACCACTGGATAGATTACTGAATGGGCCACCTGGGCAAAATGTCACTCTGCCAGGTACCGTCCAGGAAGTGTTTCAAAAAGAACATAAAGAGATGCATAGGAACTACAAAGGCCTTAGTCAGACTGCCAGACAAAATCTGATTTTTAGCCAATCTAGATTGGAACCAGATGGCTCTTGTGAAGTCTGAACGGTCATAAATGACATGAAATCCGATTTTTGCAAACAAGATCGAAAACACTTTTGAGAGGTAGTTTCAAAACACATTTGGACAGATGTGTCTGAATCTGAATAGCTCCTTATACGACTTCACACAATACACGCTAGATGACGCCTCTGCCCCGACGTCGTTGCCACAGCAACCTGTCAGATTGGTCAATAATGTGGCCCAGTCTGAACAGAGCCAAATCCAATTTGGACACTTGCTAAAAACAGTGTGGACAGTCAGCAGTCAAAAATCGGATTTGAGAAGGAATCAGATTTGAATCAGATTCGCCTGCAGTCTGAACGCAGCCAAAGAGACACAAAATACAAGGAGACAAAATTACACCTCCCAAAAAAGACACAAAATGACCTCAAAGAGATACAAAACAACCACAAGGAGACACAAAATCTCAAAAGGATTTACAACAAAGAGATGCAAAACAACAGCAAAAACATAAAAGAGGCAAAAGTCTGTATGTCTTGGCCCTATGTAGGAGAGGTGGTGGAGCCGTTTTCATATCTGTTCCCAGGGGTCCATTGTCTCATAATGGACCTTTTCACATCTGACTTGTCATTGTAAGAAAAACACAGGTGAAACTGATAACATTAGCCTAATTATGGATCAGTTCTATAAAGTGTGCCAGTGCTATTCCATTGAGCCAGCATGCACAATACCAGGACTTCTCCTACATGAAATGCATCTATCGTTAATCTCATTATATACACCTGTGCTTGTTCTACTTAGACATGTCAGCTATGAAAAAGGTCTATCCACCCATGCCTACAGTACAAATAAATAAATAAATACATTCTCAATAGTGTTTGAGAAAACATATTGCCACCCCAGTCAGGTCTGAATAGGCTACATTAAAACAGCATTACCTGAAAAAACAACTGCAGCTCAGGTCAATGTGTGGAGGAGGTACATTAAATTTTCTTTCCTGAGAAAGTAAGTCGGCTTGAATGACGACCTTGGTTATTTAAATGTAAAGTCATATTTGAATAAAAGAAAATTATACAATAAAAACTAACATTATATAACTAAGAAAACAAAAGACAGATTTCCATTACAAAAAAGAAATAATCAAAACCCTTCTGGCAGTTTTATGCACTTCAATGCCAGATAGTTTGCTACATTTGCCAAACTCATGTGTGAAGCACTTTGTCTTATAAAACCTGAGCATGTTGTTGTGAAATACTTAAAATGATGAATAAATCTCACCTTTCTGTGGTTTCAAAGCTTCATTCTGTTTTACAGTTGTATCACACAAAACACATTTTTCTCCCTGTTAGCACTTTTCAGACTTTCTTTTTGGGCTTGCCATCTTCTTCCTTGGCCACCAATTATTCGTTAAATTATATTTTTCTGCATGGAAAACAGCAGGAGACACATTTTCAGTAATTAATTTTCTCTGTGGCAGCAAATGAGAAGCAGAAACTCTGGTATATGTGACTTAAACCTAACTTTACCATACTAATAACAAGCTACACATGAGCTAACTAGCTATTAGCATGTCAAGGAGCTTAGCTAGCAACATTGATTAGCCAGTGAATCTTTGACTGTTTGAATGCACACAATTTAATAATGTTTCACTCTGGATCAATTTCTTATAGCCTAACCCACTGACAGTACTAAATTAGCCTTTCCTGCTACCGTTACTATCAACTATTGATGATAATTGAACGTTAGCTAGGTTAGTAGCACTTTAACACCCAAGCTAAGTGGACCTCTGTTAGCTAGCTGTTCTTTACCGCTAAGATGCTTTAACCAGACCATACAGAGGTGTTAACAGGTGCAACAAAAATCATTTTGACTGATTTCGACAACTATTTAAGTACAAAATATTATAATACACATATGTACCCTTTTTCAACACCACATATTGGCAAGAGGGGTTTTAATTTTATCATTCAATTAATTTGTAAGACAATGTGGTATCATACTGGGTCAAGACATACTTCTGTAAAATATCGTTCTTTCAGTCATTTCATTATTAATAATTACTGCATTAACCAAAAAGACTTGAAACAAATAATCACTTGAATAATACAGACAAAATGTAGAATTTGTGGAAGTCAAGGAAACTGTGAAATAGTCCAACACATTTTTCAAAACTCAGCCCATCAGACGATGAGACATTACTCATATTGGGATTGGTGGTAATGAGCAGACACAAAATCACATAACTGGCTTTGTTCTGTTTGTTTGATTGACAGACAAAGACTTTGTGATGAAAAGTGGTGTTATTGAAATAGTAATTGGCAAAAATGGTGTTGTGAAGTGAAAACAGACTTTGGAAAATATTTTAACAGAAATAAAAATGTGAAAAGAAGTACATTTCAAAGTAAGGTGAAATTTAATTAAATTTTAAGACAGTTTACAGACATATTAGGCTACATATTCTGCATTTATACCATTATATTACAATGTTATATTTAATTATTTTGTACTGAACACTGTATCTGTGATACTAATGCTTATAGTTAATAATAGGTTGCATTGCTGGATCATTGTGTGTTAAGTTGTCTTGTTGATGCTGTTGATAAACACAACCTAGTCCAGTGCTTGACAACCTCACAATGTAAGCCTCAAACATCCTGGAGGGCACTTACAAGTACATACAAGGTCACAGACAGAGAATGATAATACTGTGAGTCATTTATGTATTATTGTTTTTAACTTTTGTGTTTTGCATTTTATTGATGGACATAGACCCGACGCAGTACCTGCTAGAAACTCTCCATCACCACATTCTCTTTAGAGAACGTTTTAAAATACTAGCCAGAGATGACCCACAGTGGACGCTCAAACTAACTGACCAGTGGGAAACATTAGGATGATGCATTGGTCCAGCCCAGGACAAGCCTGGCCCGGCAAACCCAGGACAGATCAGAGCCTTATTTGTCCAGAGAGAAGACGCAGCAGGTGTTTAAGCTGAGTGCTCCAGCCTTGGCTCATCCACCAAAAAGGAACCAAGAAAGCAGTGGAGGCCGGGCTGGGCAGGAACCCACTGAGCGGGGAGCAGCGTGTGGATTAGGAACATCATACGAGGAGACATTTGGTCTGGAAGCAGTTGAACCAGAAACCTGGGGCACTGACTGAATCTGTGAGAAAGGAAAGGCTTTGCTGTAACAAGTAAGTTTGGTTGGCTTTGTGTCTTGGTTTTTGTGAAATAATAGAGCCAAGGGGGGAGTAGAAAAAAAAATCTTCTTTTGCAATTTGCCATCCTGTATGCTGTGAGAAAGAGAGAGAGATCAAGGACACTGAACAAAGAGGCGGAGAGGTAGGGAGGAAAAAGAGATGTTCTTGTGTTCCACTTACAGTGAGACAGCAACCTGTTCAGCACTTTGTAGCTTCGAGTCACTCGCTCCTCCTTTAGACTGTGGAGTTATACCATCAAAGAGTTTGCTGTGGTCGTGCAAAAACAACTTCCTTCAAGCTTACGGAACTAATTAGTTCACTAACCCCAACATGTAGTGTGTCTGCTGCAGGAAGCTGAATTTACATTTTCCATTCAGAGACTAATGTTGTGGTTAATTGTTCCTTTGGCTTGTAAAGTCACATTTACATGCTAAAACCAGGCTGTTGCTGAAAAAACAATTCTATTTTTATATACTGGCTCACAAATATAAACATGATCATGCACACTGAGTTTAATGTGAGTTTTATTATTGAAAGATATAAGTAGGTACAGTGAGTGATACATTTTTAATTAGCACATTAGATGGACACTTGCTCGCCATTGGCTTTGCACAGTTGTAATGTGCTTTGTCTTCTTCCCTCAGCCACTGGTAAAAAGGATACATTACGTGCAGGCAAAGATGCACATACACATTAGTGCACAGCATACACACACTGAGAGAAAGCAAAAAAGAAATGGGGACTGGGCGTAAGAGAGGAATCCAAATTCAAAGAACGAGAGGAAGAGCACAGTTCATCAGTGGTACAAACACAATGCTTTATCTCACACAGCAGGTGTGTGGATTACCTTTTTAATTGGATCTTTGTATGAGCCTGGCAAAGGCAAAGGACTATTGTAGTCACTGTTGAAAGGGGTATGATAGAGCAAGGAAAGGGCACGTGGCGAGCAGAGGAAGGGAGGCGAGTTTCAATCATTTTTGGTGCGTGCTTTTGGAAACACAAACCCAATTACCACCGAGACGGAGCAAAGAGTTGTGTTCAACACATTCATGCAAACACCTGAACGCACACTTACACACAGTTGCAAGTACACAAACACAGTGTCCGCTCTGAACATCCTCATTTATTATCTCTGAGTAAACTATAGGATATTAGCTGCATCAGTGTGTGAATTTAAAGAGGATGGTTAAGACTGTCTCATGTCCCTCTGGTGCCTCTTATCTACTGGAGGCTATGTGTCAGGACTAAAAAGCTGTTATACACAACCAGACCCAGCGGCATTAGCTGCCAAATGACTATGTTCTGCCAAAACTATCATTTCACATCTCTAATTGTGTCTGTCCCAGCCAGGCTCACATCGGCACCACCTCAACATCATCATCATGGCAGCAGAGCTCCTCCAGGCCACTGGGGGCAGAGTGGAGCAGATGGAACAGCAGATGGGTCAGGTGAGGCAGATGTCAGATATGCAAATGTCCTCCTCATCCTCCTCCTCCACCTTCACCTCCTCCATGGGCTCCACCAAGCTGCGAAAAGTCTCTCAGGGCTTGTCAAGAACCATGGAAGGTAGGATTTATCATCTTCTCCCCATCTGCCATGCTGACTTATATAACGTTTTTAATTATGAGACCCAGCATGAAGGCCCCTCTATTAGAGCCATCATTACAGTGAGCAACAGTAACAAAACTGACTGTGTAAAATGATTGTAATAGCAGCTTTTAAGGAATTCTTAATTCATAAAGAAAACATTGTGCTTCTAACATGCATCCAATCTTTATTTTGACATTGTCTGTTGTTTTGGAAAAGTTGGAAAAAGTGGTCAAATTGTGCTGTAGGATCACTGGTGTTACTTCTAACAGCCTACAGCATCTGTATGAAGATAGGGTCACCTCTAAAGCTCAGTCTATTCTCAGTCTGCTCTCAACATCCCCTCCATGTTGAGTTTCAGATGCTTCCATCAAGTCAGTTTTGCCTCCCTAAATGTAGCACTAAGTGTTACAGATCGTCCTTTGTCCTGTCTGCTATTGCTTATGTTAACCAGCAGTGACCATTAATGTCCATGATTTACCCCTGACAGTGTGCGATTCTGGATTCTGTGTGTTTGTATTGTCTGTTTTGTTGTACTAATGACTACTGTCTGTATCCCAAATTGCCCCTCAAGGACATTAAAGTTTTACCTTACCTTACCTTACTTTACCTTCGTTACCTTACCTTACCTTACCTTACGGTGAATGAAAAATCCCAATACCCCCCCTTGTCCACTACCCCTTAGCCCTTAGCCCTTGGCCCTACCCCTAACCCTTGCCCACTACCCCTTGGCCCTAAAATGAAGCAATGAGGGGTAGGGGTAGAAAACTTTCCTTAGGAATTGGGACACCATTCACTAAGTCAAGGCATCGGTTACATTCACGCATATGTAACTATTTTAAACAGGAAGCTGCGAGCCATCTACATTTCCAACCAGCACCTACAATGGAGTCTCATTCATCATACTGATCGCGTTTGCCGAATTCATCATGCTTCGTTTGATGAACGACAGACGACTAGCTAGCTAACCAGCTAACATTACGAGGCAGCATAGTTATACTAGCTGGCGTGTTTTGCAGAACAGGACAGATGACAGATGACAGATAGTGCGAGCTAGCTAGCTAGCTAACAAGCAACCTGACGATGGTAACGTTAGCTATGTATGAACTTTTTTCCCCGTCTCTTGCTCTGTTGTTGTATACTCAGTACTTCCCAAACACATGCATTTTCTCTAAAAAGTGAATATGAAAAGATTTAGTGTGTAGGAGTTAGGGAAATATATTGGCAGAAATTGAATATTTTGAGTATGTTTTCTTAAGTGTATAATCACCTGAATGTTTATATCTACAAAGGGGGCGGGTCCTTGTCAATAGCCCAGAACAGACAAACCAAACACTGGCTCTTCACATGTTCCCGCTTTGACATCGGCCACTGTAGTTAACAGCCTCTCCACAATGAGATCATCAGGAAAAAAACTGATTTTTTTATTTGAATTTGCTTTATTCAGTGGTTTAACCGGTTAAATTACCAGGTCCATTTGTTTTGGAGAAGAGGAACCCTCACGGTAAAAACTTCCTGAACAATAAACACTGGAGGAATCCTAACCAGGAGTTCACGCTTGGCACATGGGGAAGTTTCAGATGGTTGCAATCTGCAGTCCCCACCACTAGATGGCAGTAAATCTTACTAAATCCTACATACTGGTCCTTTAAAACACTTCCACAGTAACAGTCTCACACACACAAACAAAAAGCACACAGGGGCGTTTGTACTCTGCTTAATGGTATGCGTGAGCAAAATTTCATTGCCTGCACTTACTCAGGTGCTATACTCGTATGTGGAAGTGTTTTAAATAGTTAAGGCTTTGGCAAAATGCATGTGTTTAGGAAGTACTGAGCATACGACTGGATCAATGACACTTGGGTTATGCTGCACGAGTTGTTCGAGTTTGTAAACGGATGTTTTGATGTAGTTTTACTGTTGTTAAATGCAGTCCCCATTTTCATCCAATCCATTAGTAATCCTCTGTTTCGAGATTCTAAATGCATCATGCAGGCATGCGAGAAAAACAAGTTTTCTTTAGGATTTCAAGATAACATTGGGTGAGTTTTTAATATACAAGTGATTATTTTGTGGGTGAATTATCCCTTTAACTGACATTTCTTACCTGTCCCACTGTGCAATGAGTATTTTCCCTCTCTGCTTAAACCTCGGAGCACACCTGGGACTAAGTTTTTCCAGGCTGCCATTTTAAGCTCCTGAGCAAAAGCAGACCAACAATAAAGCTGATTACATCATTTATTTTATGTACCATAATGCAACCAAAAACATTCAAAGTCATAATGATAATATTTGTACATGATTATGATGTGGATGTCCCTTATGCTCCCTCAGAGCACACTGGAGTTCAGCGTAAGACCTCTGCCGTGGTGGAGTCCTTCAGCCAGGTACAGAAAAACCCCCAGATCCCTGAGGGAGAGTCTGTCCCAGATTTCGAGGAGAAGCTGCGCCCCGTCACTGCCCAAGAGGGTGAGGTGAACCTCCTTTCATCTCGCAGCACATTGAAATTTCAAGAAACACCCCTTGCGTCTCCTAATATTTCTGTTCACATCGCGTTACAAACTGTGGGACCCTTGAGACTATGAGAGAGCTACGCATAAGCTAATTTTAGATCCTTCCCCATAGTTTGCCCAGAAACTCCTGATGACACAAGCTGAACTCCAATGGGAAGTTAAAGTTTGCTGCAATGTGTAAACTTTAGACAACCATTTGACTCTGTGGGTGAAGGTAATGTGAAGCCACTCTGATCAAAGTCCTGACAAAGACCTCACAGAGCTAAAGGATACTGTAATAGAGTTGCCTTTGCTGCTCCTGCTGAATACTGGTGCCTGTTCTGCATAAACTGTAGGTGTTTGAGCCTTACTCACCCCGGCTCTACCTGTGAATTATAGATTAAGAGGCCTCAGTAGTCACAATATGCAGAACACTGCAGCGTAGCCTTTGCATTAGCATTCATGGGTTGACCTTAAACTCACTGGTTACGAAAGGAAAACAGGAAAAAGGCAAGATAGGGTCAACTGATCTGATGTATATTAAGCATGCTCTCTCATCAAATCTCAGATTGGATTTAACGTTACATTTGTTGGAAATAATTGATAATACAGACAGTTGTTACTTATCAAGCATGCATGTATCTGATCTGTCATTTATAGGTGACAATGCTGTGTTCAAGGCCAAGGTGACGGGGAAACCCCAGCCCAGTGTTAAGTGGGAACGAGCCAGCGGTAACCCACTGTCAGATGCGACTAACATTTTCTATGACAACATAAACAATCAGCATATACTCAAGGTTGGTCACGAAAACTACACAGCTCACAGTGTTCCTCTCTGTAAAGAAACCCAAGACAATTAAAGACATCCTGTAGAAAAATTAGGTATTGATTCAGATCTCTACTGAGTCTATCTAGTTTTCTGTGACATATCAAAAGGTTGAATCATATTGTTTTCCTTCATTGTGTTCTTTCATATCACCACACAATGAAAAATATATCAGGAACATTTCAGTTAATTAGTCAGCTCTGTGTTTGTATTATTTCAAGCAAGCAACACTATAAATACTAGCTAGCTGTTGTATGTGTTAATACACTCAGGTTGTTCTGGTTGCCTTGGTGATGGCTGATCCATCACACCTGTAGGTAGATGCCATTATTCTTACAAAATTAGTGTTTGGAGCACCAGTATCTGCAAGTACATCTTTTAATTACTCCACATGCACTTAAATCAGAGTGTCTGCAGGTTCTTTGAAAGTCCCAAGAAGTCTTAAATCAAGTTAATAATAAAAAAAAAAATGTTAGTCTTAAATTTGAATTTGTGATCATTTGTGATCTTAATTGCCCCTTTTTCATTTCCATTTTATAAACTGAGTCAAGATCTTCTGTGTTAAAGTCCACACTTCTGATGTTGCAAATCTTTAAACATTTAATCCTCACTATGATAACCATATTCCTACATAAAACGTACCTCTGCACTGGGCCAGACACATAAATATAAATATATTAGTTACCTTTACACTCAACTGCAATGTTTAATGAATAAAAAGATAATTTGTCTGAAAATCAGTCTTAAATTTGGTTAAAATGGTCTTCAATAGGTCTGTAAAACCATTAAATTAAGTGTCTGGTACCTGCAGACACCCTGACTTAAATCTAAATGCATTCACCAAGGTACAGTATATAGTTTTAAAAGGGGTTTTAAAAGGGGAATGTAACTGTAAAAGACTACTGTAGAGTGCAGCGGCTCTGTACAGCCTATCATTAAGCCGAGGGGCTCTGCCATCTTGGTTCTGTCAACTCAAACGGCACACCATGCATCATGAGGAAAAGTAGATAGAAAATAAAAAAAAAAACCTCTCTCTGATCCTTTTATCTATAACCACTCTGGAGTGGATTTAGCGCTTTCTCTGTACCAGCCGGGGAGCTTAAGTGAAGCTTAAATAGCTATTATAAAGCAATTAACTTGTGGGTGCTGACATATGCATCTCCCCTTGCCATCTGTTTCTGTGGTGAGGGATGACTGTTAAGTTGCGGTGCTAAATGTTTACTGGGTATTCCCAGCATGGCACTGCCTCCTTCTGCTGCACGCAAGTACTGCAGTGGGATTTAAAGTGACCGGACGATGTCATGACAGTATGACATTGGGCAGCAAGCAAGACATTGTCATTCATTTTACATAACCTGTTGTGACTTTTCTCCACTTCAGATCAAAAACCTGGCCCTGGAGGATGCTGATGTCTACAAATGCGTTGCCTCCAACAACCACGGAGATGCCACCTACTCTGTATCCCTCATTGTTACAGAAAGTGAGTAGCTATTTCATATCGTACACTATGTGAAGCTTTCTTAGTTCTGATAGTTATTTAGGAGCCTTCAGCTTAGTTTATGTGCTGTTTTTATTCAGTGCCTCAGGTGAAGATGCTCTGTCTTTGTTCCTAGATCCAGCGTTGGACTTCAAAAAGATGCTGAAAAAATGGTAGGAACACAAGCCTGTTGTCTAATACTAGCCGTGACACTCCCAAAACCTGTCAAGGTGTGATGGAGCTTTCTCTGATCCACCCCCAGATCCTTTTTTTTTGGTATGCATCCTGAAATATCTACAGGATGAGATCTAAAGAGCTGCAATGCGTACTGGTGTTGCTGCAGGGGCAGAGGAAGATGCTTCTGAGCTGTCATCACACATATGCATACTGCCAGACATGCTGGCAGACATACGTACATGTACACACACAAGCCCAGCATTAATTTTTATATGTGCATGTAAACACACATGCACAATTGTTTCCTCCTCGTGCAGCAGTGTGGAAAAGAAAGAGAAGAGGCCACCTACAGAGGAGGAGATGCTCAAGATCCTGGCTGGAGCTGACAAGAAGGACTACGAGAGGATCTGTGCCGAGCATGGCTTCACCGACTTCAGAGGCATCCTCAGGAAGCTGAAGGAGATGAAGAAGAAAGAGGAGGTGGAGGTGGGCCTGTCATATAGAGAGCTTGTTCACATACCACAGGATCACATACGGGGGAAAAGGTTTGGGATGTGGCATAAAAAAAACAGCTTAAAAATAGAGCAGAATGGAAAAGGTGGGGAGGGGGAAAGTTTAATGTCACACAGCACAGCCATGGCAACAAAGGTGTGTCGCATAGCAACGCTAAAGTCAACTAACATGAAGATGGGGTGGGGGGGATGACATTTTTGTGGTGTGTTTAAAATCTATAAATGAGTGTTTGATCATTTGATTTATTTCCAGATGGTGCGCGTGCTGAAGCCCCTGGAGGACATCACTGCCACAGCTGGCACCAACATCGTCTTTGACACCATCCTGGAACTGAAGGATCCAAACATCAGGATGAACTGGTTTCTGGTGAAAAACTGACGCGCCTGCCTGTTGTGTTTCAAAGTTTGCATATATACGGGTGTTTTTGTTACATAAAACACTTGCGAGTTTCCCCCCCTCATCTAGGCATTTTGTTTACGATTCAGGGCGCCGAGCTGCTGCGGATCCAGTATTCTCACGGGAAATATGAAGTGAAACAGATGGGAACCAAGCACATGTTGTGCATTTCTAACGTGAGCCTCAGTGACATGGGCACCTACACTCTGCAGGTTGCAGACAAGAGACTGTCAGCCAGGCTTAACGTCACAGGCAAGTGCAGAACGGGACTCAAGTCCTTCCCACTGCTCATAACTCAGGGAGACAATGTCATCATTGACTGCATTAACAACTCTTAGTGTCACTTTTATTCACTTGTTTTATATTGTTTGACAGATAGGAACAAGTTTTATGCGCGCATAACGACCTGCATATGTCTTTCTCCCATCTCTCATTCCATCTACAGGACATAAATAGACTAAATGAATATGTTTTACTTTGTTTTTTTACTAGTCAGGGTTGTTTTTCTCTCTCAGGGGCTTTCTTAGCTGTTTCATATTTCTTTGAACACCCACATATCAAAGTGCCGATTGCCAGACATGTTTTGTGGCTTCCAACTCCTTTAATTTTGCATGAAATACTTTTCAGTGAGGTGTCTACATGATTCAGTCTATGCACTTTAAATCATATGATTGGAACGCCTTTTTCTCATCCATCTCTCCATCAGATGAACCTCTGAAATTCCTGTCTGACTTCCAGCCCAAGAGAGTGACAGAGCGCCAGACTGCCACGTTTGAGGTCCGTCTCTCGAAGAAGACAGACGCGCCGCTGATCTGGAAGGTACGTGACTGAAGAAGACACACCGAAGGACTTGCATACACATTCACACAAGCACAAGATTTAAGAATTTGCTCTCTAGGAACATTTCTAGGAGTTTTCGGCTTGTAGGTAACTCAGATGAAAAGATGAAAAGAACACACAATTGCACCGACAACGTTCTAGGCAAACTTGAACACCAGGGAAATACACATGATTGAAAAAGAATATGGAAATAGTATTCCCAGTTGTGTTTGTGTTCTGACAGGTAAAGGGAAAGGAAGTAAAAAGAGATGAAAAGTTCGACGTGTCCCTGTCTGAGGATGGTCTGACCTACACTTTGAAGATTAAGGATGTGAAAGTCAGCGACACTGGAGACTACACCATCAGCATCGGAGACCTCACCGCCACTGTGCCTCTCTTCATTGAACGTGCGGGCCAGTATTTCATAGGCTTTGCCCTCATAAAAAACTTTTTTGTTGTGCTTTGTTATGTTTTGTTTTTCCCAAAAGGGCCGTGTCTTCTTGTTTTAGTGGAGCTAGCATTTCTAAGGAAACAAACTTCCCCCTTCAGACTCGGTGGAGATGAGCAGTTACTGCTTTTTTTCCCCCTCCCCTGAGATTAGAGGCTTCGTTCCTTCATAGCTATGCTAAACAACATCATCTTCCCTCCATCGTCCAAATGAAGACGTATGGGTAGCATAATAAATCCTCCCTCCTAGTGCTGAGTTGAAAGTAATCCAACCAAATCCCTCCTCACAACAAGCTCATTTATTACGGCTGTGTCTAACAAGATGCTTACTTGCCCAAGGTGCAAGCTGGGGCATGTAAATATCTTCACAAGGACATGTGGCTGTCCTCTGGGGTTGCAGGAACAGAAGCATAGTAATTGAGGTTGTGTTAATTACATTTATTCATGAGGAGACTCTATATTTCTTTTTCTTTAACTATAAGTCTATAATGAAGGTTTGCTGTCTGCGTTAGGACTGAATATAAAGAACCAACCTAATAAGTGGGTACAAAATTCAATTCTCTCCACCCTATAATCCTGTTTTTCTATTTCTGAAAGTGATTAAACTCATTTTGCATGCGTTTATAGTGCAGAAATTATGTAAAATGTAAAGGGAAGCATGCTAGTAAAGGCCAAATAAACCCCAAAGTGACCCTCTTCTTTTCATTCTTGGGCTATTTTACCTGTACCCAGGGATTCCCATCAAGTTTACCAGCCACTTAAAGAATGTCCACGTGCAGGAGAGAGGCAAGGCCCACCTGGAGTGTGAGCTGAGCTCCAAGGACGTGCACATTCGCTGGCTGAAAGATGGATGTGATATCACAGCCAGCCGTCGCTACATCTTCATGCACGAGGGAAAGAGGGCAGAGGCTATCATCGAGGACTGCGAGCTGACAGATGAGGGAAAGTATTCAATCATCTGCACTCAGGACAACGACGCTCATGAATATGTCACCTCTGCCACTCTGACCGTGGATGGTAATGATTTCTGTCTGTCTGGAGTTTTTGGGGGTGTCAGTGTTTTAAGTCTAGCATTGAAAGATTAATAAGGCTTTCTTTGTGTTGCCAGAGCGTTTCGCCTCAGTGACGAGAGGTATGTCAGATACTCAGTGTCCTACAGGCTCCCCTGCAGAGCTGTGTGTTGTCCTTGACGATGAGAAGGTGGACGGAGTGTGGCTGAAAGATGGAGTAGAGGTGAGAGATGATACAAGATGGGATAAAAGGGTTAGAGTCTTCTTGGTGGTCCTCAAATGCACCCTTTTTCTGTAAATGAAAGCTTCGGTCCATTACTTTGGTCCAGACTGAAGTATCTCAACAGCTATTGGATGGATTGCCCGAAATTTTGCACAGGCATAATTGCTAGACGCTAATGGTTTTGGTGATCCCTTGACTTCTCCTATAGCACCACCATCAGGCCAAAGTTTTCACTTAGGAGTCTTTCATATCAGGGACCCAGGCTCGGATCCAAGTACACTTGACCTGAAAGTCCAGTTTGTTTTATAAGTGTGAACACTGTGTACTGTACCCAGGCACGGTATGTTGAGCTGTGTCCAGTCACTTGAAAAGAAAGTCTCGAGTACGGTTCATGTGTAATCTCATCCTCTGAACTGCAGGGCCGTGGGTGATAAAGTGGGAATGCAGGCGAGAGAATCATTTTTAATATTGTCTCCAAAATAAAAACAACAGTAGGCATAATGCAAAGGTTTGCCTTTATTGTGTGAGCTTGAGATGTTGCAGTAGGTGTACCGACAACATAAACAAAAAAGCTAAGCACATCTACTGGATGGATTTGCACAGACAACACCATTTTAATCAAGTGAAACGGTTGTATCAGTTAAGTTATATCACCCACACACACCTCCCATATTTTTGATCGTTTATTTGTCATTAACACATTTTGTTTATTTCATCTGACAGATTTCGGAGATGAGAGGCGTTCAGGTGGTCAAACAGGGAGCTGTTCATAAGCTGATCTTCTCGGGTGTGACTGATGCTCACGAGGGCAAGTACACCTTCAGAGCCAAGGGGGCTGAGAGCGAGGCTGTACTCACTATTGCAGGTGTGTGTTTGTAGTTGATATTTGAGTATGTGTCCACAGGTGGGGAAGAGACCTACTGGGACAAGCTTCCAGCCACTGTCATGGAAACAAACTTAAATCTTTACAGTGTGTTTTTGATACTACCACCAGGTGTCGCCAAAGTCAGACATTTTTAAATCCCTCACTCTAAAGCTACCAAACTTTTACTGAAAACTGATTAAAATCATAATGAAATTGAAATAAATCACCCATAAAGATAGCATCCAAATCTATATTAACCATATATTTTCCCAGACCCTCCAGAGATTGATTCCTCTGTGCTGGACTTGTTGGGGGCCCGACCTGTGACTGTGAAGGCAGGCCAAACAGCCACCATTAAGATCCCCTTTAAAGGGAAACCACCTCCCAAGGTCACCTGGTACAAGGACGGCATGGAGGTCATGGAGGATGAGAGGACCAAGGTGGAGAGGACAGCTGACGGCACCTCGCTGGTGCTCAGCAGGTGGGTGAGCAGAGATATTCACTCAGATATTTTATGATCTTTTGAAAAGGCTGCACACAAATCACTTTGCTTCTTCACTAGATGTGTGCGAGAAGACAGTGGGGCAATTGTGCTACGTCTGAAGAGTGACTGTGGCACTGCAGTTGCCAACATGCACCTTAATGTGATCGGTGGGTGACAATGCATAATTTAACAAAAGTTAAGTTTGCTTTAGTGCAGATACAAAATATTTGACACATGTTTTGCCACATTCCCCAGACCATCCTAAGCCTCCTCAAGGGAAAGTAGAGTTCCTCGAGCTTTCAGGAAAGTGTATCAAGATGAAGTGGAAGGCTCCGCGGGACAACGGGGGCAAGCAAGTAACCAGCTTTGTGATTGAGCGCCGTGTGGCAGGTAAGAGGTCCTGGACCAGGGCTGGTGAAGTAGACAGCGGTACCACCGTCTTCAGCGATGATAAAGTAGAGGAGGGCCAAGCGTACCAGTATCGCATCAGGGCTGTCAACGTGGAGGGAATGAGCGACCCTCTTGAGACAGAGGAGGTACGCGCCGGAGAGCCTGTAGGTGAGAGATAATTTTATATTATATAAGCCATCATCAAACACATTTCTCAAAACGTCGAGGATAAGAAAGTTAGAGAGAAGTGTTTAAAGAGCTCAGAGCTGAGACTTGTCATCACAGCTATTAAAACAATCATGTCATTGTTAAACTCACCTTCTCTACTAGCTCCCTTCTCTTCATATCTTATGACTGAGAACACTTCTTCTGTTTGAAATCCGTCTACCCAGAGCCTCCGGGCACATCGTCCCAGCCCCAGGTGTCTAATATAACCAAGGACACCATGACAGTGAGCTGGACACCTCCAGGCAGCGATGGTGGAGCCCCAGTTCTGGGCTACGTCCTGGAGAGGAGGAAGAAGGGGAGTAACATGTGGTTACAGGTCAACAAGGAGCTGCTCACAGGTCAGACTATCAGCTATCATGTTTTGTTATCATGTCTAGTTTCAATAGATTTGACATAATCTTTCACTTTTCACTTTGTTTACACATTTTTAATACAGACATTCCTGAGTAGGTGTTTAACTTGTATTAAGTCAACCATTACTCTATACATTAAACCTGCATGGTACATACATCCTCTGTTTCAGGTTACATTTCATGCATTGAATTTGTCCCTATATTACTGTTTTCAGATACAAAATTCATGGTGGAGGGGCTTGTGAGCGATATGGAGTACGAGTTTAGAGTCATTAGTGTAAACAGGGCTGGAGCAGGTCATCCCAGCACCGTCTCTAATGCTGTCCTGGCCAAAGACCCAATAAGTGAGTGCTTCACTGCCTCCTTCCCTTTTTGTATCCTTACTATCACGACTATCTAAAAAATACTTTTCTCCTGTAGGAGCTCCCGGCCTGGTGAGGAACCTGTGTGTGTCTGATTCAACAAACTCCTCCATTTCTCTGAGGTGGACTCCTCCAGAGCAGGGAGACGAGCCCTCGGGTTACATCCTAGAGGTACGTGCCGAAGATGCTAAAGAGTGGTCCAAGGCCACCAAGATCCCCATCGCTGGTACGGCCTTCAATGTCGGAGGACTTCAAGAGCGGAAGAAATACCACTTCCGTATCCGCGCTGTCAATGAAGGAGGAGTGGGGGAGCCCATTGAGCTGTCGGAGGGTGTACTGGCCATGCCTCCACCTGGTAATACGACTGCATTCTCTTATAGTCTTCTGTTTTCCTACTTAGTTTTTTCATTTCTATTACATTTTTGTATTTTTCCCCCATACAGTGGCACCCAGGTTTGATCCTCTGGGGAAGCTGAGGAGCCCGATGGTTGTCCGAGCTGGAACAGCACTTTGCCTTAACCTCAACTTCACTGTAAGACTTTGATCTGCTCAGAATTTTCCGATATTTCTTTGAGACTAGCATGCTCCACATAAATCCTATTAGTTCTTACCTATTAACCCTTCCCTTTCGTCACTGTTACAGGCTTCACCTCCCCCGGTGGTAACCTGGTTCAAGGATGGCGTCATCACTAAAGGACGGGAAGTCATCACCAAGAGCAAGAATCACTCCCAGTTCCTCATTGTCTCCTCTCAGCGATCTGACTCTGGCATTTACCGTGTCCACCTGAAGAACGACAACGGAGAAGCTCACTATGACATCAATATCAGGGTTACAGGTAAGTGACGAAGGCTAAATTTTATATGCATGTCGTCTTTAATTGTATGCTGTTTTTAACATTTATGTACTTTATTTTACCTGACAATGTAGTCCATCAAAGTATATATGTATATCAGGGGTTACATTGTGTTGTGGAAAGTCCTAGACCATACAAAGGCTTATAATGAAATATTTCTCCTCCTCATCACCCTCTCTCTGTACTCCTCTGTCCCTCAGACTTCCCTCGACCACCAAAAAACCTCCGCCTGGAAGAGGAGGTTCCGGGCACAGTGACCCTGCAGTGGGATCACACCCCAGACATGGCTGACGACGACGAAGGAGCGCATTACATCATCCTCAAACGTGACACCAGCACTACCTCCTGGTTCACCGTGGCCGAGCGTGTCTTCAGCAGCAAGTACACCATCACTGGACTGCTTCCCGGGAGGAAGTACTACTTCCGAGTCATTGCACAGAACTCTATTGGAGACAGCGATCCTTTAGACTCGAAGGAACCTCTCATCATCGCCAAGGAGAAAGGTGAGAAGGGAAGACATTTGATTTCAGCATTATTGATCAGCATGTTAAATAAATACTCATTTGCTTGTTTGTTACTGTGTGTGTGCATCTGTGTCTAAGAGGGGATCGGCAGCCTTCGATTGAGGGAATACACCTCTAAATCACGTCAGGTGAAACCAACATTTCTTCTGCCGCTGAAGGACCACGCTGTTCGCAGAGGCAATGACTGCACCATGAGCTGCGCCTATCAGGGCATGCCAACACCACAGGTACGAAGAACATGGCTAATGACATCGGTGTGGTGCCTCTACCTGAAACATTTGTTTCTTTGCTGTTGATATCCTCTCACTGCCCCCTAAGGTGACAATAATATGGTAAATTCCCCCTCACAGGCCTGCTGGTATAAGGGGGATACGAACATCTCTGACTCCCCTCGGTTTTGGCACAGCACAGCTAACGGCGTGTGCACCCTGGTCATCCCCACCTGTGGAGCAAAAGATGGTGGAGAATACACGCTGGTGCTGGAGAACCCTCTGGGGAAGGCCAAGTGCTCCTGCACTCTGGTGATATTTGGTAGGTTCTGAGAGAGAGGAATGATGGTTTAATATAAAAAAAAATATTGTTTTGATTTGCTTGACTGATTCTTTATGTCTCTGTATGTGATGCCTTCCAGATCAGGATGATAAGAGTCTGTTGGAGAGCCTGACCAAGCAGGCAAACAAAGAGAAGCTTATTTTGTAAGAAGTCTGCTTCAACCGTCGCCATGACAGATGCCATTTGATTGGCTACTGACCTTGTACTGCATGTACTGTCACCAATGACAATGATTTTAGCTGTGGTTAGATTTTATAATAACAGAAAGCAAGATTTGTGCTGATTTCTTTTGGTCAAATGCCCTGTTAGTGCAACAAACGGCCACTAGATGTCAGGCTTGTTCCCATCCTTGTGTCGGCATTACGCTCCAGGAGCAGATTCATGTTTGCTGTGTTGGAGGGATTTTTACTCATTAGTCAGCTCGCTCAGCCAGAGAGATTGTCCTTCCTCTCTAAGTCACACATGCTTTTCTCTCTATAAAATGAATTCATCCTTTCTCCAGGGTGTCCAGTTTGTGCCCAAACACACTTGTTTCACAGGGTGTGCTGTACCAGGCCACATGCCATGTCAACCGAGTGGAATTGATGGGAGTGTGTGTCTGTGCATAAAAATCATCTGATATAACAGTGCACAGCGAATCATACCCACACAGCCAGTTTGGAACTAGAGTTCAAGAGTCTGAGGTTGGTTTGAGGACAGTGGCATGCACACTGCCAATTATGCAACGAGCCAAAATCCTACTACCCTTCGAGGTGTCCTGGTTGCTTAGTCTGTTAATCTGTGTAACATGCAAAGCCCTGGGTTTGAAGTCAGCAACTTTTATCAGACGTCATCCTCTTCTCACTTTCCCAGTTTTGCCCGGTGCACACCACTCACACACAAATGAATATACATGTCAAACAAAACTAGAAGGTATTTCACCTTGCCACTGTGCTTATAATGCCACCGGAAATTATTAGGATGGTGTCACATTTTTTAGTATTGTCTCTGTCAAGTGCATGATTGGATTTAAATTGAAGCGCTGACAGAGAGATGCTGACTCCCAGTTTTGCAGCTGTTACCATGCACATTAGATGAGCTGTGTAGCAGCTGTCATCCCTTTTATAAATACCAGTAGCCCCCAAATTTCAGGTGACAGAAAGTAACTGGACAAGTTAATGTTATTTTACTTAATGTTATCATATTTCAAAGACTGTTTGCAACTCATAGATGTCAGGGGACACTTTATTTTCCCTGCTGATGGCTCGTACTGCGGCCATTTACACTTCTTGCTTGTTTCTGGGGCTTTTTGCGTTTAGTCTGGTCAGCAGATAAAACAGTTTGATTGAGGCCTGGTGAGCTTGGCACATCACGTATTAGCTGTTAAATTATTGTCTGTATGTTTAGACGACGCAGTCCTAAGATTTGTTGACTATAAAAGAGGCTTCAAGTCCAACACTCCTCATCTAATATGGTTTAAATACAGATTTTATGTGAGCTCTTGAACCTAAAAGTCCACTTAAACCTCACTGTGATTGTTAATTTCAAACCTTATGTTTAGAAACAAAACTATTACTAATTGTCCTCATACTTTCCCACTGCAGTGTGTGATGGCTTCCCTCAGGTTAAAGAGGCCTCGAATGCTCCTTGAAAGGGTGAGTGTGGTCCGGCAAGGAGCTGCCAAATAGACAGAGAGAGGTTACAACCCCTCTCCATTTTGACGTCACTGCACTGGCTCTCACAAACTCCATTTCTATGGAACCACCAGGGGACTGGCAGCATCAGGTTGCCAGGTTCAAATCAATTAGGCACCAACGTGTAATAAACTGACGTCACTGCTACCTTCCGCCTTTCTTGCTGCTCAGATACGGCATAATAAGGTGGAAGCTGTGTGAGGTGAAAGCCAGAATAGGCAGTCTAGGTATTTGGCAGAAACTAAAGGCTGCTGTGCCCACAGGGAATTCAGTGTATTTCCTTTTATTACGTTGCATATGCATGACTAGACAAATAGACCCATGATGAAAACCTATTAAAGGGTTTTTCAGTACACAACTTAAATGAGGTATTATTGTACAGCGGTGAGATAATTGCACATTTATTTGAAGATTCAGCGTCATTTCATCTGATATGATTATGTCAGTGGAAGCACATGTCACTGAGCCTGTTTTTTTATAAAGGCCATTACAGATATGCCTCATTTTCGTAGAAGACTGGAGTTCTTTGATGGTGAGACCTTGGCTGCGAATGAATGAGACGCATTTGGAGAGAACTGGCACGGTTCCCACAGGAATAAACTAAAAGATTTGATGTGTGTGTGCGTAAAAAGAGAGGAAAAAAGCGGACAGAATGAGAGAAAGCGAGAGGAAGTATTGGTCGCAGTCTGAATGAGTTTCCACAGAGTTAAAGCCTGTTGAAAGCACATTTTCCACCTCGGCCAGACAAAGAGTGCAGCAGTTACTAGAACACAGATCTCTGTTGTCCTCCAGTCCTTTCTGCCTTAATGGCACTTTAGCCGCTGAGGGCCAACAGCTTCAGTAGAAACACCTAACAGTTATAAAACATCAGCTGACATTTTGAATGTGGTGTCTTTTGATGCTGGGGAAACAAACAGAAAAGACCAGGGGAAGTGATGTTGAAGTTGCATTGTACTTGCATTTATTTTTCCAATAGATATTCACATTCATAGCAGTTTCACTACAGCAAAGAAACTATCTCGTCTCTACAGTCATGAAAGAAAGAAATCACAAAGTGAAAATCAAGGAAAACAAGGTCAAATATATCAGCAAGAGAAAAAAAACAACACATTTGTTCATAAAATTAGGTCATATGTTGCATTGTAATGGGCCTTCAATAGTTTTTCTGTGGAAAACAAACCCAGCTCTTTCCACAGTGACACGCAAGAATAACATTTGGGGATGCTTTTCTGCAAATAAAAGGATAACTCTTACAAAATATATTCATACATAAAGGTTTGTAACACTTCAAGAGCAATTAATACCTTCTAAAGAATAACGATGATTCTCTCATGCGCCCATGCGTCACCTTCTTGTGCTTCAACCATCGACATCAAAACAGTCACTGCTGTCTCTCTTAAAGACAGGGATGCAAAGAGTTAAATGAAAGAGGAATATATATTTAAAAGATACAGTACATGACAAACTTTTGTTTTAAACACTAGCTTTTTAAGAGAGATTGACTGGCCTTACTCTGTATACAGAAAGTTGCAGCACACTGTAAGTTAGTATTAAAAAGATGGCATTCCTTTTACATACTTGTCATAGGCTTATACTGATGTCGGAGGACTGTCAGTGAAAACACCTGGGTGTGTAGTGTGCACATTTCCCTTACTGTAAATGAGTCATGAGGATTCCTACCCTACTTGTAATGAATGAGTAAAGGAATACCACCTTTACAGCTCTATGTTTTGAATGTCACCTGCTGCGTGGTAATGAGCACAGCAAAGGCTTCAAATAAAACATCACAGGAAACAACAGCAAAAAGAAGAAAAAAAAGAAGTGCAAACGTATTCGGAGGGCCGAGTGAAACCACAGGACCTTTCTACAACAGCTACTGGTTCCAGCTCATTACTCACAGTGCAGGACGAACCATACTGGCCTCCCACAGCTCTCCCAGGTCCCTTTTGTCTGCGTGCACAAAGCTCAGAACAACAGGGCTGTTGACAGGCAGAGGTAAAGTGATGCGCCTTCTGGCCTGCCATCTGTGGGGGGGACAGGATGGCAGCCAACGGGCCGGATGGAAAGGGAGTCTTCCCCTGTGTGTCATATTTCACCTCCTCGCCTAATTTATAGCTACAGTATCGCTCAACAATAACCTCCTTCCTAAGTGGAAGGCCAAATGCACTCCTGCACTGATGAGGGAGACCTCTGCCTCCTCGAAAACAAAAGGTTGTTTGATACATGAGAGGGCTCTGATGCTAACATCCACTCAATGTAACGAGTTCGGTTTTCTATTAAGCTTTCTGTGCCCGAGTCAAATACAAATAGAAATGACGGAGGAGAAACGCAGTATTCAAAACTAAATATGGTATTTAACTTCGTCTTTTACCACTCATCTATCACTCATAGAAAAAGCAACTTCACTTTCCAAAGTCGTGGAGATTTTCCAAAACTGTGGGCTGGCCGACAAAAATAATCTCAGCAATACTTCAAAGTAAAGCCTGTCTTCTGGCATGCAGCCATCAGGAACACAAGTTAGGAGGCTTTATGTGGCAGAAGACAAAGAAAGTAGAGCCTACATAAATTGCCCACATAGTAAGGATGAGTAAGACAGATTGAGTCAGTCTCGTCACTCTCTCGTGGTCTTACATTAGACTGCGTACTGGATAGTCCATCATGTTAACCAGCATCTCTGCTTGTACTCCGCTAAACCCTGATTTAAGACAGCATAAAGCAGACAAATGTATGTCTGCTGGCAAGCCTCTGTGGGCGTCGTTCCACACAAAGGCTCTTATTAATTGTTGACAGAACTTCTTCCGCCAGTGAGGTGGATGAGATGAAAAGAAGAAGAGTACCACAGAGTCGGGCTGTTGGTTACACAGACCGACTGATAAAACACTTCTGACTGACAAAGCAGAAATATCACGCTGACGAGCGTGCTGACAGGCCGAAAGGAGATTGAGGAACTATCCGGTGAGGTGGCGAGGAACAGACGCTCGAGCTGAGTGTCATTCCTGGTCAAACTAAGACTGTGTGCTGCTGTTGTATTTAAGTAACCTTGATGAGTGTCAACACCATGATCTGCCTGCAGATCTGCGATGGTGGCTGATGCCATGCATAAACATGTTTTGATGTGTGTGGGGTTTTTTTTGTGCATATGTGGGTGTGTTACCGACAGCTCCAGGGGCCACTGACCCAACAGAAGGAACCCATAACACGGGTCTGTTTCTTCTCCACGCTTGTTTGTTTTATACACAGGACAATATATCACAATGAGGTGCATGTAGACTGAAACACCAAACAGGCCTGTCCCTTTGCTATTTTTCGTTAGTGATAGATTAATACTTTAAATTGCAAGTGTACATGTGTGTGAAAAACTGATTTGCTGGTTAGTGGTATTAATCATAATGCCAGTGATGTATACTAGGTAACTGGTCGAAATGTTTACTATTAAAGCTGGGATAGGCTTTTTTCATCAGCAAAAATCCAATAATAATGTTTTTGCACGTAACGGAACGGACTTTTCAAAAAAGAAAGAGTCAGACAGCAACACAATAAAATGTGTCAATATCGGCAAGTGTTTGAGAGATCAAGAGAAAATGTTGCGAAGAGTTTAGTCTTCAGCTCACTGTAGCCAAATTCACATGGCTGCGGCTAATTTAAGTCCATGTTTATGTAGCTAGCTAACGTTAGCTAGAGCCTCAAATGTGACATCTCAACAGGCTTTACAGGCCCACAATTTTTTAAAGAAAACAGGACATTAATTCTCATAGAATTGACGCTACATGAAGGCATCAGGATCAAAATCATGATCAGGATATCTGAAATAAATGACTAATACTCATTCAGGTTACTGTATGAAGCGCATGCACATGCCCGTGTTCGTTTGGGCGGGAGGGGCTTAAGCAGGATTTATACTTGACGCAGTTGACGCAGACCTCTTGTGTATTTATGTCAACTGAAACCATTTCCCTCAGTGGAAATGAAGCCTTAATTTACTTTCATTTCACAGATAAGAAACAATAAATTGTGAAGACAATAAAGCCTCCACTAAATAGCATTTTAAATCTTGTGTGTGATTTATCCTGGCTTAATAGGAGTACAGGAAATCGCCACTCGTTGCTAGGCTAATTAATACAATGTAAAATGCCATAGGCATGAGCTAGCTAGCATGTTATATATGTTTGGAAAATGTGTTAAGTATAAGACAGTTGTTTGGTCAGTGAACCTTGTGAAGACGAATTTTGTAACGTTACCTTTGTTAAATGTTGCTGTTGTCCCTGGCTTCATATGAGTAGAAGAAAAGTCTGCTAGCCGCTAGGCTAATTTATAGAATGAAAAATGCCATAGGCTTGTGCTAAAAACATTAGCATGTTGTATTTGTGGGGAAAATGTGTCCAGATAAAGACAAGTGCTTTGTCTGTGAATGCTGTGAGTTATAGTGAAGCTGATTTTGTGTACTTGTGTTTGAAATTGTTGCTATTAAGCCATGTTTAATTTGTGTTTTGAATCAACTAAACTTTACAGCACTTCACAGAAACCCCGCTGCCAACTAGTGTTTTGGAGGTGTAACTGCAGAGTGACACAGATACACCACCGCACAAGTATAAATGCTCACAAGGACGTAGGCACTGCATAGAGCTGACGTACAAATATAAATCCCGCTTTAGGACATAGGGGGGAGAGCTGCAGGAGGAGGGCTGTATTTTAAAGTCCTGGCATTTTTTTCCACTTTTCCAGAAAATAGCCTACCCCAGCTTTAAGGTCAAATTAATCCTAAAAAAGAGATGGACTCCAGTTTCAATATACTGTTGCCCATCAAATACTACCTTAAAGTCATCCTTAACTGACAACACTTTTGGGAGATGCTGTAAAATACATTAAGTAGTTGCAAATCTCAAGAGGTGAAGAGTATGAAGTTTAAGAGCCTTGTGAGAATACATTAAAGATATCCAGTCGTGTGTCTACTCCACACAAACTATGATGGTTCACAGCATATCTGGCATTGAGTTGGTTCTGACTTGTCACAGGCACACACACACATTCACTCAACAGCAATACATACACTCTCACACATGCACACACTCCAAACATGCATATACAGTATGTAGACAACTGAGGAAAGGGTTACAGTATACTTCTTCAGTATTTTGACCGTTCATCCTTGCATGAATGGTTTGCAGCGTAACAAATGAAAGGTGAGAGAGGGAAATGTGTGACAGATGAAAGACAAAAAATATCAGCAGACCTGTCGGGGATTAGCCGCGGTGGATTTTGCGGGATTAAAGCTGATGAAATGTCCTGTGAGAGGGAATTATTGGGAATAATGGGATAACTGTTCCCTCACATGACAAGTCAGTTCCCCCATCTCCCTTTTTTCCTCACCCACACTGCCCATGGGCAGTGTGTATGTTTATGTGTGTGTTTGTGTGCGTGTCGTTATGAGTGAATGCCTTCTGAGGCCCAGATACACACAGGGAGAGTTGATAAACAAAAAGATTCCAGCCAGTAACACAGCTCTTTCTTTTTCATTCTTCATAACATGGTCCCTGGCCAATGACAGCATGGGGCGGCTGATCTAGAACCCTGTGGACTTTTCCTAATAACTAAACCGGCAGGGGTCGTAGGTGTCAGGTGTGTGTGCTTGTCAACATTTACACCTCATTTCTGGAAAAAAACTGTGCAGGCAAAACACTGTAAAAAGCCCGAGAGACTTAACACCATCAGGGTAAGCAGGTGCAGTGTGCAGCATGTTGGTATATATACAGCAGTCTGCGAGGACTATGGTGTGTTCTGAGTTCTCTTTGTGACAGCAGGACAGTGTCAATAACTGGATCAAGCTTCTAAAAACAATCTCCAAATCTCAGTCACTACAGCTACAATACACTGCAGTTGTTGCAGTCACGCAACTTTCCCTGCTTGCCTTTCCGCCTCATTGCCTTATTCCTCGTCTCCGTCATTCTTTCCCTGCACATCCAGCTATTCAAGAACAACCTAATTCATTCACCCGCAAAGACCAGGTGAGGATTTCTTGACGATGTAAATCGTGGAGTGAATAAAGGCAGTGTGGTTATTATAAATGAAATGGAAGGGACTGCAGATAATAAAGCAGGTGTGGATTATGCTCCCAACTTTAAGAATAGCACCCTTAATTCAGGGGGAGCAACAGAGGGTGAAAAAAGCCAAACATGGGTGAGTCTGTAAGAAAAAAAATCCCTTTTTAACAAGGTCTCAGGCAACAAAACAAAAAAGACAAAAATAAGATGTCATGTTGTATTATTGGACCACTTAAAGAAGACGTGTGTGGTGGGAGTCAGTGTGTTGACTGTGCGTGATGGAACTGTGTGGAAAGCGAGGTAAGAGTGTTAATCAAACACACATAAAATGCACACACACACACACACACACACACACACACACACACACACACACGCTCACACACACACAATCGCTCTCCCACACGCACTTCTTGAAGGTCCCCAGTGACGTGCTCCCCTTAAATTAAAACATAATAGTTAAAAGTAAAGTAATACTCTCTATATATAGCAGGTTAATATCACTACACTTGTCTCCATGGTAACTAGGTGGAGAGACGGCCATTCTAGGATCGGAGGAGGCAGGTAGGACTGTTGTCGGGAGAGGCTAAAGATAATTCTACCTTATCTTCATGGTAAGAAGACAGGTGTGAGACTATCGTACTAGTGGGGTAGTAGAGTGATAGCCACGTGAAGACTGGAGTGAGCCAGTCGTCATGGTAACAACGGTGTGGGAGCACCACACTGAAATGAGGGTCAAGGGTTGGGGATCTGGCAGTGAGATGTGTCCATGATCACTCAGGGCCGGAGGTGGGGCAGCTGCCGCCTTCCCAGCCTCGCGGCCATTCACTGCGGACACCGCAGCACCTCACAATCTCTTCCTGGCCACCTCGGCGTCCTGGCACTCGACGGCCGACAGCGCTATCAGCATCTGGGCGGCGTAGTAGGTGGCCATGATGATGGCGCGCGAATGGGGCACGGGGAAGCAGAACTTGTTGACGGCAATGGTGAGGTCGGAGACCATGAAGAGCACGGCGCCCAGGCAGGCGGACAGCTTGGTCCACGTCCAGAGGTCGTTGGCCAGCTGCAGGCCCGCGATAGCCCTCCAGCCCATGAAGCCGATCAAAGCGATGTAGACGGCCACCAGGTAGGTGAAGGGGCCGGACAGGTAGGGGTACAACAGCATGTAGCTCAGAGAGGACACGGCAGTGATCACCAGGCCGGCGGACATGTTAATGGGCTTCATCCCAAAGGCAGATGAGTAGAGGATGTGGGTGATGGCAAACATCAGAAGGCCTGCAGGAAAATATGTATGATTTAAATACAATCCTACAGTGCATTAGGGCTGGGTTATGTGGAGAAAATCAAATACTGTGATAGTTTTGACCAGATACCTCTGTATCGATGTTGTATTTTCTATGTTTTCGTGCTTTCACATAATATTCACCAAATGATTTTTGATTAATAATCAACAGTAATGTGAATATAATGACTAATTGGGCAAAGGCAAAGAATAGAATAGAACAGCTAGAAAAGTACATAATTTTACTGTAATGCAGCCTATAAAATCAGAAAAAGACAACACGACTGACAATATTTAGTCTCAAATCACAATATCGATACAATATATTGTCCAGTATTATCTAGCCAGCTTGAAGCATGACACCTGATGAAGTGAAGAAAATAATCATTTAAAATGATCATTTATGTTTATTACATAACTTGGCTCTTGTATTTTAAATTTTGGCCTGTGTTCCTATTGGTCAAGATAACTTTGTGACTCACCAGAGCCCTTTCTGATAATATCGAGCACTGCATCATTGCAACATGTCACAACAAGTCTACTGGGCAATGAGACAACTTGGAAACCAGCCAAATATTTCATCAGATTATATACCACTTAATTTGAAGGTTAGCCAGAAAGTAGTAGGAGGAAAAGGTGCATGCAGTGAGTCAAAGTTGAACGAGTTATGTCTGTAAACAGTTATGGGTGTTTACAACCGATTTCCTGTTCATCCTCACTTTGTCCTTCACGACTATTTTTCTAACCTGGGGCTTTGTTTCAAACCTGTATGAATACCTGACCGCTCATATGTTTTGCAACTCAGTGTGTGAAGTTTCTCCTCACCGTGGACGAAGTAGCCCTGCTCCTGCCAGATGAGAAAGGCGTCACCCAGAGCAGAAAAGATGAGGCCAGCCAAGATCTTGCGGGCACTGGAGTGAGCACCGAGGAAGCTGAACCCATGTGCCAGTAAGAACACCCAGAGGCAGAAGATGGGCAGACATTTGATCAGTGCGCTGAACCAGGATGGGCTTGAGGTGGGCAGCCACAGGACAAAGTATACACAGGTTGCCTTGAAGAATGGCACCAGCTTGGGGCCTTCACTCTTGACCTGAAAGAGATTAAATATTTACATTATTAATTTAGACCTAGCTGTTTGCAATTCACATGAGGTGATTCTACTCAGTGGCACTACTGTCAGTCTGCCTTAAATTAGATGTATCAAAAAGGGCTTTTATCTCAAGGCAGAGAGCTCGAATTAATCACACGAAGCAAAAACCTGTTTGAGGTACGCTATCTCACATCTTTGATTAAAAGACAGAACATAAGCAGCAAACTGTCTGCACTTCTCCTTATTTGGAAGAGTGGTTTGGTTTGGACTGAAATAGGCTTTTGTTGTGTGGTCACTCGTTTACATCACTGTGTCAGACATGCACGTGTTTTGTCGCTGAAGCGAAACTGCAGAAACAGCGTGCAGAAGGGGAAATACAAAAAGCTCCATGCAACTCCTTTGACTCCCTGTAACCTTTTCTTATCTTCTTTTTTCACTCTTTCCCCAGTTTGCTTTTGTTTCTCTTCTCCACCTCTGCTTCGCCTTCTTCTCTGTGCCTCGTGTTCTTGTGAACTGTGTAGCACATTCAAGTCTCAATTTACTCTTTCCAACTGAGTTACCAGCCATATTTCTTTCTGTCCAAACAGATGACGCCCAACAAGGTCACAAAAGTACAAAAACAGGGCTGGAAAGAGGTTTCACAACACCTATGGTTCTGAGAATCGCCCTCTGGAGCTGAGGCAGAAGGCCCTGGGGGAGGCAAAGAGGGAGAAGAAAGGAGAGCTTGAGTTCGGAGGGAGAGGATTTGAGTGAGGGTTCACTAGAGCTGAGATCACTGGAGGAGAGATGAAGAGGACACAAGTAAAACAGGGACGGGATGGGACGGGATGATAAAGACGGGGTCATAGTGCAACAGGGAAATAGTTGAAAAGACTGGGAAACTATGCGGCTCCTGCCAAATTTCTCAGGGGGGGCAATTGTTGTGATGATGGCTGAGGTGACCCGTTCAATGGGTAAATTTGAATTTATTTGGCACTGCAATGACTGAACAATCCACTGTGGTCATCAACAGACTAATTTTCATCAGTTTGCCCACACAAATACCGTTGAATGTAAACAGGGACCTGTTTTACCATTAATCAAATAGAATTGAGTAAGGTATTCACTGAGTCATTGTCAGTCTTAATCAGAAAACATTTTATTATAGCTAAGTGGAAATTCATTTTGTGTTCTGATTAAAGAAATAAATGCAGGCATACCCTACAACTTAATACAATGCACATGACATAGTATCACTGCTCTTTGACCTGACCTGAAC